>NC_041231.1:32113660-32164054 GCF_002837175.3 Physeter macrocephalus
GCCGCGATAGTGAGAGGCCCGCGCACCGCGATGAAGAGTGGCCCCCGCTCGCCGCAACTAGAGAAAGCCCTCGCACAGAAACGGAGACCCAACACAGCCAAAAATAAATAAATAAATAAATAAATATTAAAAAAAAAATTAATGTGTTGTAGGAGCTGATCTGGCTACTCTGGGCACCTCCCTCTAGTCTAGCACCAAAGCAACATGCAAATGAATCTGACAGAATGAAGGCAACTTATGAACATGTAAATACAGATGAGGTATTTTCCTTATGGTTTAAATCTAACACTAAATGGCAGTTTTATGTTTTCTTCTTCTGTCTTTTTAAAGTCAAGCAATTAGGAAATGAAAGGCTAACCAAATGTATCATAATATGGGAGCCAGAGCTCTAAAGACTGGCCATTTCTTTTTCTTTTTTTTAACAAAGCAGTGGTGTCTATTTTTTAGATCATATGCCCAGCCCACCGGTACGAATTTTTTGTGTGCATGCTTTTCCACTATGTTTGTTTACTTATAAATCATATACTCATATTACTGTACTAAACATGATAGGTCCATTCTAAAACACACAAAAGTAGAAATAAAAAATAGATGCTGTAAGGGTGAAACAAACATTATTTCAAAATATTATGCAATCATACCATCCGGTAATACTTCACAAAATATATTTCAGGTGAGGTTGATGGTTAATGATAAGGGACATAAAAGCATATATCAAACTGTCTTGATAATTTGTAATTTTCATGTCAGATCTGATTAGATCTTCATTAATTTTTACCCATAGGAAGGCTGACAGCATGCTGATTAAGCCATTTGTCTATTTTGGGAGCGGTGATTCAGTTACAAACATAATATTAACACATAGATTCACTTATATAGGCATACGTAAAATGCGACTGATTTGCAATATGCTGAAAGCAAATGAATGCTCATAAATCGTGGCATTCCTGTTCTTTCCACTGGATACCTGCCACCTACAACATGTGACCACCTGGCACATGGACCACATGAGGGTGCCAGCTACCATGGATATATCAAATATTAATAAAGCTTTCTTTTAATTGACAAAACATAAAAATAACATTCTTTTAAAAAAATTATTTATTTATTTTTGGCTGCATTGGGTCTTCCTTGCTGCGCACAGGCTTTCTCTAGCTGCGGCGAGCGGGGGCTATTCTTCACTGCGGTGCGCGGGCTTCTCACTGCGGTGGCTTCTCTTGTTGCAGAGCACGGGCTCCAGTAGTTGTGGCACGTGGGCTCTAGAGCACGGGCTCAGTAGTTGTGGCGCACGGGCTTAGCTGTTCCGTGGCATGTGGGAAGTTCCCGGACCAGGGCTCGAACCTGTGTCCCCTGCATTGGCAGGCGGATTCTTAACCACTGGGCCACCAGGGAAGTCCCAAAAGTAATATTCTAACACACACTCTTTCTCAGCCTCAATGGTTCAGTGTTATATAGCCCATTTTGGAGAACCATTTTATCATGTATCAGAATTCCTCAGGGAAGCTTAAAGAAAATACAGATTCCTGGGGCTTCCCTGGTGGCGCAGTGGTTGCGCGTCCGCCTGCCGATGCAGGGGAACCGGGTTCGCGCCCCGGTCTGGGAGGATCCCACATGCCGTGGAGCGGCTGGGCCCGTGAGCCATGGCCGCTGAGCCTGCGCGTCCGGAGCCTGTGCTAGATTCCTAAACTCAACAACAGAAATTCCAATAGGTCTAGAGTGGGGAGGGGGCCTTGAAACCTGAAAAGTTTAACTTGATAATTCCAAATCAGGAACTCCATGCTCCTAACTTTGAGAAACTCTAACTTGGTTTGCAGGTATGATAGAAATAATCCACAAATGACTCTTAGGAAGATATTTATTCACATTTAGAGAACTCCTTCCTAGCATAGTAGTTCTCCAAACTGGCTGCATATCGGTGTCATCAGGAGGCTTATTTCAAAAATAGCACTTTTTTGGGCTCCCATGCCAGAAATGCTGATCTACTAGGTCCAGAGTAGCCGTGCCAGACAAATCCCAAGGCAGACAACTTTAGACACCAGTAGCCTAATGCCTCTCCAATCCAAACTGGAATCAGTTCGATAATGAGACTCTTGCTGCTTTCCGTATCTTGCTCATGGATGACACACAATAAATATGGATTGGATTAGTGGTCCCAATGGAAAGAACGGCAGACTGATATAGTCAGGAGACCCGGAGGTGAGCCTCCGTTCTGCCCTAAGTAGCTCTATGTGCTACCTTCAGGACATTGGTAGGTTTGACCCTCGCCTCTGGTAACGAAATTCTGACTTTCTTTGCATACCAATTTCTTCCCCATTTTTAGAAGAAAAGCTTCCTATGGAAACCTGGGCTACAGGGATGGAAATGTGTTCCACTCAGACACAGCAAAAATTAAGTGGGAATTTTCCAGTAAATACTCAGAGAGTACTTTCCATTGGATGTGAACCTAGGAGGATATAAGCTGGAGCTGCAGGGGGCAACCCCAAGGAGGTAGACTGCCTGCAAAGAGAAGCCAGGCCGTGGAGAGCCTTCATGATCATTTGTCTTTACTGCAGTAAATCAATAGCACCTCCAAACTTTTCAGTTATGTGAGCCACTAAATTCCCATTTTTTTCTTAAGCTAGATGGGAATGGATTCCGTAGTTCCCAATCAAAACAATACTCACATAACGGTGCAAGCCACTTAATAGCAATGTTCCTCAATTTCTGTAAAAAACAAGGCCACTGGGCTGTCTCTCAAGCCCCTGTCATGCCTGTATTTCTGTTATTTTCAGCCTAAGTCTCTACTGTGTTCTACCTGTTGTACCTTTTTTTCCTATTGAGAATGTACATTTACTTTAGTACACAAAGCCTCAGAGTGGCTAGAAGCTGCCCTGTGAATAAAAAGAGTGAACAGTTTAACCCATGCTTTTTTGTTTGTTTTGCTGTTTTATTTTTTTCATTAAAAAAAATTTTTTATTGAGATATAGTTGATTTACAATGTTGTGTTAGTTTCAGGTGTATAGCAAAGTGATTCCATTATATAAATATATATTATATATATATATTCCTTTTAAGATTCTTTTCCATTATAGGTAATTACAAGATACTGAGTATAGTCCCCTGTGCTATACAGTAGGTCCTTGTTGGTTCTCTATTTTATATATAGTAGTGTGTATATTTCAATCCTAAACTCCTAATTTATCCCTCTCCCCTTTCCCCTTTGGTAACCATAAGTTTGCTTTCTATGTCTATAAGTCAATTTCTGATCTGTAAATAAGTTCACTTGTATCTTTTTAAAAAATTTAAAAAATTATGTATTTATTTATTTGGTTGTACCTGGTCTTAGTTGCAGCATGCATGTGGGATCTAGTTCCGTGACCAGGGATCGAACCCGGGCCCCCTGCATTGGGAGCATGGAGTCTTAACCACTGTGCCACCAGGGAAGTCCCTGGGTCACTTTTTAGATTCCACATGTAAGTGATATCATATGATATTTATCTTTCTCTGTCTGACTTACTTCACTTAGTGTGAAGTACCTCTAGGTACCTTTATTTTTTTTAAACAATTTCCCTATTTAGTTATTATCCTTTTTCTGATATTATTGATGTCCACTAAAAAACACTCAACAAGCTTATTTCTTCAATCCATCGGCTGCTTTAACAAACTTCTTGGCGTCAGTTTAATCACACATTCAATTATTTCTAATATTTCCCCAATTTAACACCATTTTTTGATGTTTTTCAAGGTTTGGGAGAAACATGTGAGAGAAATTCTATAGAAAGCCACATGAAAATTACTTCTTAACACCACTTTACTTCAACCAACAAATTTTAGCTTTCCTCAGAATTTATCTCTACAGCTCGGAAATATTTTTCTTCCCTGACTGGAATTCCCTTCAACGTACCATGCAGGCTGAGTTGTGCAGAGCTCAAAATGTTCTGCATGTAAGTTTCCCTAGAAGCTTTCCCACCAGCCTGTTACGGTATTCCAAACCTATGCAAGTTCAAAAACAAATTCCCTCCCAGCATCTTTTGTGACTTATCTAGCTGTTCCATTGCAGTTGATGATTTTAATGGGCACAAGACAATGAAAATCCTACACATCACTTGGAAAGTTACCAAGTAAAGATGCATTTGATTACATGAAACAATGAGCACCTTTCAAAGTAAACTTTCCTTATACCTGATCTGCCATCCAAATAACATCAAATGGGAAAGACATTTTTACCAGACTGGGACTTTCAAAATTATTTCTGAACAAACCTTCTCCACCCAGTTTACCAAATGGCCACACACACCCCTATGAATTTATTTGGAAATGGAAAAATCTGTAAACCAAAACTCATTTTCAAAGCAAAAGAGGCTTGCATAATCTGGTTTATAAAACCTTAAAAGAGCACCCATGCTGCTCAAATTACGTGGATCTCAAATGCACAGGAAATAGCTTGAGTCCTGCATTAGTTGAAGGATACAAAAGGAGAACAATGAGAGATTTTTTCTTTTCCCAGATTCTGGTTTAAAAAAAAAAATACTTTTTAGGATCTTCACCTTCTCTCTGTTTCAAGGTTATCAACTTCAAATTTGTGTCCAAGTCATTTTTGCTTTTTTACATTTCCTTATGCAGTTCGCAAAATCTTCAGTTATACATTGTATCCCCTTTGAAAAGGCCAGAGAGAGAAACAGGCTGCCGGCCACTTGTTCAAGCTTATCTCAAACTTCCTTTACTCAGAGCCTTTAATTAAATGAAAGTTCTATGCCTTCACTGGATTAATTTTTGAATTATACATATTCTCTGACTTTGTTCCTTGCAGGAGGGGGGAAAAGAACACGTTCACCTTTACAGATCAAATAAAAATGTGATGACACAGCAATTATGTGGTTCAGGTAACTTGCATGATTCTAGATGGAGAATAAATGACCACAACCCTTTTCTGAACACAGTCACAGTCTGCCAATACAGGGGTCCCCAGCCCCCGGGCCATGGACCAGTACCAGTCCGTGGCCTGTCAGGAACCAGGCTGCACGGCAGGAGGTGAGTGACGGGCGAGAAAGCAAAGCTTCATCTGTATTTACAGCCGCTCCCCATTGCTCGCATTACCACCTAAGATCCGCCTCCTGCCAGCATTATGGTGAGCTGTATAATTATTTCATTATATATTACAATGTAATAATAACAGAAATAAAGTGCACAATAAATGTAATGCGCTTGAGTCATCCTGAGACCATCCCCCCGCCTCCCCACCCCCAGTCCATGGAAAAATTGTCTTTCATGAAACGGGTCTCTGGTACCACAAAGGTTGGGGACTGCCGTGCTAATACACAGTTTTCTTCACTTTCAGTCTACAAGTGTCTGAGGGACTTCCAGGAACCGAAAGAGACTGGGTGGTAAATTAAAAAGGTGGTAAGAAGACGTAAGTTTATATAAAAGGCTGTCCTTCCTGTTGATAACATCACAGTGTTTTCCTGCATCTCGACTTTACAAGAGGTGGTTAATAGCTTCTATAGTTTTCCATTGTGCAGACAGAGGATTTCCTTTTTACCTATCTTGTCTACACGCAGAGGTCACAAGATATATGTCTTGGGAGGAATAAGGATCTGCTCTAGACCGTTTTCTTCCCCCAACACTCACCCCCTCAGTGTCAAAGGCAAGTAGCAGAAAAGCTACGAACTGCCAAACCCCAGGTTACAACAACCCACCTGAACCTGACTAGTTTTTTCCGACTTTTGCAGACCCTTCCTCCTGGGAAAAAGCAACATTCATTTCCACTTTCTTTCCTCTCCTTTTAAATTTATTTATTTTTTAAAGCAAGGGTTTTTTTTTATATCAGCAGTATATAATTCACCCTCCTTTCTCCATGGAACAGCATTATTATGTTAACATGCTGTATTAAATATGAAACACTCGGAGGTGGCTTGCCGAGGTAATTGTCTTACTTTCAGCAGGCTTAGTTTAGCTTCCCAATATGAACTATAGTAATTAATGGAGTGTCAGGTTACTAATGCACATTTTAAAAAATATGAGTGAAATTAGCTATGCGACCCACTGTTTTAACTGCAGACTGGAGCTAAACAACCGTGCTGGCTTTTTTGTATTTGTGTAAATCTAAACCTGAAATCTGTTTTCAAAAGGCAGGAGAGGGAACAGTAAGGGTAGGAAGGGAGAAAAGCTTACTGCACTTATGAACTCAGAGGCCTCTGTTGGAATGATTTATATCAGGGATGAAGGGGTCCTACCATCCTGAGGCATGTACTGTCTCTGAGGAACTCAGCACTGGCACCGGCTTTAAAGAGAGGGGGAAATGCATATTACATAAGGTGACAGCTGAATGGGGTAGGAAAGTCTTACATAAAACTTGAACTTCATGCAAGTCTGGAACTGTGAGCCAGGCATCCAGGGTTACTATTTAAACAACAGGAAGTTGTGAACCAAGAAATCCCAGTAATCCCTGCATTCCAGAAGCTACTTTCAAATCCAGCATAGGGCAATTATAGAGAAGTAAATGGGGTTGTGTCACACTGCATACACTAAACAGAAAGATTGTGATTTAAATTTGAGATGAAACTTGCAAATCCAGCAGATATGGGTTCTAATTCTGTATTCTATTTGTAGCTCTGGTACTTATATGCATGGATAAATTACCCTCTCCAAGCCCCATTTATATCATCCATAATATGGGATGGTAATATTACCTACTTACCATCATTTGTGAGAATTAAATGACATAATGTTCATAATTAGCTCAGCACACAATCTTGCACTCAGTTAAGTACCACTAAAGGCTAGTGGTTATTATTAGCATATTTTCTAGTGCGTATGACATCCTTTAAGGAAGAGTCAAAACAGTGCAGATAAATAACAAATATCTACCAGTAAACTTAAGGATAATCCTCCCAAAAGGTTTTTTGAATATTCTTCCTTTGAATGAAATCATACAATGATTTTTGCTTGGGAAAATGTGACTATTTCAGATTGAAGGAGATACATGAATTCTGAAAGTTTGATTTCAAAATAAATCAGCACATAACAGTAAGAGACAGAAAGTTCCCCCAAGCTGAACATAGGGAACAAAGACTTGAACTTAATTACGGTAGCAAATGGGTTTAGTCTAGCATGCGAATGCTGGTGGTGGCTGCCTGGCTCTGATTTTTGAGAAAGATTAGGAAATCCTATCAAACTCAGGGAAAAGGATTCTAGGAAATTAGTGAGGGCATGGGCTCAAAAGGTATACACAGGGCTTCCCTGGTGGCGCAGTGGTTGAGAGTCCGCCTGCCGATGCAGGGGACACGGGTTCGTGCCCCGGTCCGGGCATGCGAATGCTGGTGGTGGCTGCCTGGCTCTGATTTTTGAGAAAGATTAGGAAATCCTATCAAACTCAGGGAAAAGGATTCTAGGAAATTAGTGAGGGCATGGGCTCAAAAGGTATACACAGGGCTTCCCTGGTGGCGCAGTGGTTGAGAGTCCGCCTGCCGATGCAGGGGACCCGGGTTCGTGCCCAGGTCCGGGAAGATCCCGCGTGCCGCGGAGCGGCTGGGCCCGTGAGCCATGGCCGCTGAGCCTGCGCGTCCAGAGCCTGTGCTCCGCAGCGGGAGAGGCCGCAACAGTGAGAGGCTCACGTACCGCAAAAAAAAAAAAAAAAAAGATATACACAGAAGATATTTGTTATTCCTCCATTTTATACTGCTGTTACTCTCCCTAAAGAAAGAAAAGGTCAATGGAAGGTGGACAGTCACATGGAAGGGAGATAAAATGAAGAAGTCCTGCAGGGTTCATCCCTACATTGTACCTTCAAAGCATGGACAGGTCAGAGTGGATGGGCACACACGAGGCTATCCCTTGGGGTAGACAGCCTGATATGATTAATCATCAACATCATCCAATTTAAGCCTTACTCCAATTTCATTCTCACCTAAAATAACTGGCCTCCTGCAGAAGGTTTAGAGCGCAAAGAGGGTGCCCTGGCGAGGTCACTGGAGCATCCCAGAGTTGACAGTTATGGCCTCAAATGACAACAGAAAGAGGCAGATGCTTCTGCCTTCAAGAGCGGAAGGCAAGCGAGCAGAGCATGTCTTGAGCATCGACTGCCTCCTAATGAAGAATCTGAGACTTTAGTGGCCCAGCTGGAGCAGTGTGCTGGAGACGCCCTGGCTGAATGGTCACTATTGCTTTGCCCTATTGCTGTGCCCGACTCGGACCATCCAAAGTGTAACTCAGTCTCATTTCAAACATAGTGTCTATGAATTAAGGCAAAGTTTGCATTATGAAAGGTAAAGCTCGAGTACAATTTTATTTTATTTTATTTTATTTATTTATTTATTTATTTTGCGGTACGCGGGCCTCTCACTGTTGTGGCCTCTCCCGTTGCGGAGCACAGGCTCCGGACGCGCAGGCTCAGCGGCCGTGGCTCACGGGCCCAGCCGCTCCGCGGCACGCGGGATCTTCCCGGACCGGGGCACGAACCCGTGTCCCCTGCATCGGCAGGCGGACTCTCAACCACTGAGCCACCAGGGAAGCCCTCGTGTACAATTTAAAATGGAATACCAATAGACCTGGGGGGAGGAGGAGTTCAGAACTGTGAGTTATATAGATCATGACCTATGGAGGCAAGACTTAACGCATTTTATTCAAGGTCATGACTGGAGAATGATAAATGTTGAGTGACTGTTACCATTCTACATGTATTCAACTATCATAACTCATATTAAGAGCACTTGACATGGTACAGAAAACAGCAGCTTTCAGGGCAAATGTAATTTACTTACACATGCCATTCATATGCTTTCTGATTTGTAGAGATTTAAATCTAAAAACTGGACAAAATGAGGCTGATTTACATAATTCAAGTCTTTTAAAGAATTAGAAAGAAAGAAAGAAAAAAAAAAAAAAAACCCAGTCCAGTGAGGAGAAAAATGCATCAGTTTCCTTTTCTGTTTCTTGGCTAAAGGGCTGTACAGCTAACTTGACACCAGCTTTGGAGCTTCCAAGTGGGTAAATTTAAATTTCCTTCAGATAAATGTTTTCCCAAATGAGAAAATGCTATTTTTAATGAATCCAAATAGCCTTAATTGGTTGCGATGGGAAGTAAACTCAGAGATAAACGCTGCATAAATAATTCAAGGCTTTCCATCTGGGGGAAACTTCTTCCTGAATTGGATAAGGAATTGGACCTAGGAAAGAGTCTGCATCATTCGAAAAGCAGCAACTGAAATCTAAGCAAACATCCAAACACACAGCTAAGAGTCATGGCAGCATCTGGGTCAACTCTTGCGAGTTTCAGGACATAGCTGCCTTCACCCCGCAACACTACCCCCTCCCTAGTCTTGCAATGAAAGTAAATTAAGACACTCATCCAGGTCACAATCTTTTATCCTTTCCTCTACCACAGTGCTGTTTAATGTAAAATAATTACTATAGTCAGGCTTGATTAAAAGGATGGGTAAGAAATGGTCCCAAGGTTCCAGGACACACATAACAAAATCTACTAAGTATGAAGGACTATAATAAACATACAGGAAAAGTAAATAAAATACAGAAGGGTAATTAATTCCAATGGGTGAAGAGGGAAAGCTTAATGGAAGAGCTGGCATTTGGGCTGAGCAATGACATATCTGAGATTAGAAAGATATTAACAATAATGACAATATGGCTGCATAATATATGCCATTATTTTTAGTTTTTATTAATAGCCACAGTTGAGATTTCAGGAGTATTTACTGTGGGGCCAACGCTGAACTAATTGCTTTAAATGTGACAGCTCATTTGATCCTACAACAATCTCAAGAGGTAAGCATCACTATTAACTCAATGTTAGAAATGGGGAAACTGAGCACAGAGAGGCTATGTGACTTGCTCAGTACTGCACAGCTAGTAAGGAGCACAGCCAAGAATGTGCATTCAAAATCAGATTCTGGGAATCCTGCCTCTAAAAATGCCATTTGAAATGTGGCAGTAAAAAAGAAAGGTTCCAGAGAGACAGGTGAAGAAAATGTGAGGGGCTCAAGGCCAAGTAGAGGGTGCTGGCTCCACTGTGACTGGGAGCAAACGATCCCCCAAATGCCTTACCGAAGAAAATGGAAAAATTCCATTGTAATCTTCCAGGTTGCTTCTTGTTCTTTGTACATATTACCCATCTGCACTGTCCCACTACAATTTTTGAAAAGCTGTCCCGTTTTCTAATGACCTCTGATGGAGATTTCAAAACTTCTTTTCACCTACAATTTTGTTTTCTCTTTCATGTATTTTCTTTCTAAAGGGTATACTGGCCCTTGGACAAGGGTTGGGTCGTTTACTTTTTTGAAACCCACAAGAGGCTATCATGATCCCAATAATAAAAGTCATAGAACTTTAGAAAAAAACCTGAGCCGTGACTAAAGCTTGTTTTTCGATACCTAAAAGCAAGATGGCTTAAATCCTAAGCACATGATATAATCCACTGATTTGCCAAATTTTAAACAGAGGGCCAAAAAAGACTTTTTAAAACAGAGGACAATATCTTATCTACCCTTTTAAAATAAACAAAAGCCACCTTCCTTCTCTCTTGTCTTTATTCTCTCATGCAAAGGGTTCTGTAGTGATTGCGTAAGAGGAAAAATTTTAATTGCATTATCCCAAGGCAGATATAAAAATTCTACATTAAAAATCATTCTGAAACAGGCAGAAAAGTCATTTGGTGATAATTGAATGTTGATTTAAAAGTCTTGATGTGTGCTGCTGGAGAGAAAATAGGATATGAAAATACACAATATTGCATTTTGGATGAAAAAACACTGGAGGTGTATCTATAGAGTTGATTCTACAAATTAATAGAGAAGCCTAATGGAAAAACATATTGGGCTTCCTTGTATTTGTTGAGATAATTTTTACATGATCAAATTAAACAGAATAGGAAAATGAGTTTTGCCTTTCCTTATGCCTTCTGTCTGTTAAAAATGAGAATTTCAAGCTGATGAGCTTATTATCCCCATCTAGCCTAAAAACCTCCTTGACACATGTTGCTCAAAAATGAAGCATACCCTTGAAGAGTATCTTCCAACAGGAAATGTATTTTTCCTACACTGTGATTGCTTGTACGGAAGTAGAGAATTTGACCCTTTTAAGATGTAGGTCAAAAGATAAAAGGTCGCAATGCCAATTCCTTATCTCATGCTCCTTGATGTGGTTTTGATGTGTGCAAACATGACATGAATTCATTCAAGCAGGCAACACATACTGACTAAGCCAAGGCATGTGCTAAATGCTGAGCACACAGGGATGAACAGACGCCACAAGACTTAGCATCTCCAGGAAGCTCGTGGTCTCAGAGGAAGACAAGGAGGAAGCACGTGCTTCCAGCAAAATGTGACAGTGGCTATGAAAGGAGAAGAAGAACACCTAAGAGAGGTACCAGGGTAGGAAGTTGGAGGTGTAAAAGTTCCTAGGAGGAAGCAAGTAATGTGAGACCCAGAGGAAAAGTCAACAGTAAGGACTGGCCATGCGGGGTCGGGGAGCAGTAGGAAGGAAGTTTCGGGCAAAGGAACATCATGCTTGAGGATCAATTATATAGAAAGAGAGCTCAAGACCTTGAATAATTGTCAAATGATCAGAAAGGCTAAATAGAGCAAGGTTTTCAGCATTAGGACACATAGCAGAAATAACAGGTCATTAAAATATGGATGGTGAGCCACTATGGACTTGTTCTGAAGGTCACATGGCCACTAGGATCCAACCTTCAAAGCCCAGGCTTATTCCACACCAGTCCCTGAACATGGCTTTAGAAGAGGCAATGTTAGTGCTGGAAACACTGTTCACATCTCTGACTCCATAGCTGGAGGGGAAGCTCCAGGCCAAATTTGCCCATCTCTGAGCTTACCCCTAATCCTAGTAGCTCCAGAAGGATTTTCAGTGACCCTCTAAGCAGGAGCTGAGGTAGGTCTGGGTTCGAACATGAGCTCACCACTTCCTGGGTTAAAGCCCTGGGTTAACTAAATCCTGTCCATTCAAGAGGGATGATGATGATACAGAAGTAAAAAGAGGCTATGAGGGTTACATGAGATAAATGCAGACCAGGTACTTAGCACTGTGCCAATCACTAGTAATTGCCAACACAAGGGAGGTATCAGCCCCATATTCACCCCATCATCCCCATCATCATCATAACCCTTATCACTACCATCATCATCATCGTCACTATTGCCATCATCACCACCACCTCCACCAGCATCAGCATCATCCCCATTATCTGCATCACCAAAATCACCACTATCACCACAACTATCACTACCACCATCACTTCTGAATACGAAGGTCTAGTGGAAGATTTTGTAGGCAGAAATGAGACGATCCCTTTAGCTCACCACATTAATCCAGGAGAATATCCCAGAATGCCAGCTGTGGGGGAGAATGGCCAAAAGGTGAATTCTAAGCACAGTGGGAGAAATCTGAGCATGCAGGGTAAGGGGTCATAGGTTTTATCTGAAGGAAGAGATTTGGGAGAATTTCCTTGATTACAAAGGGGAAGAAATCCAAAGACATCCTCAGTCCTTTGTTAATTTCAGGCTGAGACTCCCATTCATTTCTAGAATTCATGCGTGGGATTATCCCAACCTTTTGACACCAATCTGCTCACACATGGGGAAATATACTGATGTTCTTCAAGTCCTATAAGGGAAGGAACAAAGTTCTGTGTTCTGGATTGATCAAATTTGGCATCCGAAGAGGCTTCTAAGTCTGCAAGTCAATCCTTCTCTGAACCATGGCTGCAAAGAATTAACTCTACTATTCAATGGCACAAAAAATAATATAAAACAGTAAATATTTAATGAACACAATCTACTGTGGGTGCTGAACAGAAAACCTCAATATGCATCAACTAATTTAATTCTCACAAACCCCACAAGAATCAGATATCACTACCCACATTTTACAGAATAAGAGACTGACATACTGAGGGGTTAAGTGTTTTGACCCAGACTCCCTCAGCAAAGCGGTCAGAGCCAGGCCTCAAAGCTTGGTCTACCCAACGTCATCACCTATGCCTACTCTCTACACCTGTCTCCTGTGGCATATCAACGCCAGGGCTTAGCCTAAGTCAGCCTCCCCATCAAAGTTGGCAAAATTATTGAAAACCACTATATATGCAGAGCGCATACCCTAGCTTTAAGAGCTGAACACTGTAGAGGCCTGGGATGAAGCTCTCTCAAATCAGAAATCAAAGGGTGGACCCAGCTCTACCTGAGGTCACTGACTGAGCTCTGAATTCCTGTGCTTCACTGCCCTATGTTCCACTTTAAATCTCTACTAATGAGAAGCATGTGTAACTTGGAATAAACTCTGTGAAGACAGATTAACTTATCTATGATGTCTCAGAGCACTTCCATGGGAAACAAAATTATATGCCTTAATCATTACCCACAGCACATTCCCCACAGGTACTCAACGCTAGATAAATACATTTCTTCAAGTATGCCTCTGTGTCTGGCATCTGACAAGACATGAAAACTGATATTTGGGGGGGCAATTGTCTCCAATTTGTGAAATATCTGCAATCTAGGTGTATGAAATATAAACATGCTTAGAAAATGAAAAGGCTTTCTTCTTATGTTCATTAAGGGGAGTCTCTCAAAATTTAGAGGCAATCCTCATGTTATGTTTTATACACAGATGCACCAAGCTGCTCTAAAAGCAACGTTTTAAATATTGAAGACTTAGAGCTGGTTTTCAGCTGGAAAAGTAACTACCTATAAAAAATACTTAACACTGAAAACCATCAGAAACCAACAATTTCTTATTAAATCTATTTAATGTCAAGAGTGTCTCACTGAGTGGAATAACATTTTAAAATATTTAACACATAGAGTCACTTGGAGGCTGAGAAGATATTTTTTATTAAACATACTTAATGATTAGCGCTGCTCTAATGTTGGGGCAGAAAAGGCAAGTGCTGTAACTATTACAAAGCAAAGGAGCCAAGTGCTTATAGCTGTGCTGGCAGCAGACCAAAATCGTTATAAAGCACATTTAAGGCTCAACAGCTGTAGGAGTCCCTATATAGCTGATCACCCCAAATGTATTCTGAAATCAATTCAACACACGGCCACATTGGTTTAGCCATGATCTATGAAATTTATTCCTCAGGATGGCAAATAACAGTTCTGTACATAGACTCTCTTCAGATCTACCAAAAAATTGATCTGAAGTTCAAATTTGTATACAAGACCATGATTTGCCTTAAGTGAAGTAAAATTTGGGACAAACACCAGAGCATTTGGAAAACATCCTATGCTTTCACGTTGCTATTACTCATCTTGTTTCCACAGCTTTATTAGAGGAAAACAGACTTTTTTTTCCTATTGCATGAAAACACTGATTCTTACCAGATATGGTAAGAAAATTTCCAGAAGTTTCTTATTAGCTTAAAAAAATTTTTTTTTTACTTAAGTAGTACATTTAAACACTCCTACTCTCCCTCTCCCTCTATCTGCCCCATATCAGTTGTGTGACAATTATGGTGACTAAGAAATAAAGCATAATTATTCATTGCATAAATTATAATACACTTAATAAAATGCTCTGCAAAGACTACACCAAGTGCTACAAACTTATTTTAGTGTTTTTTTCTGACTTTCAAGGTAGGCCTGCATCACCCACCTATGGTGTGTATAGACAGACTTTAGGAAAGAAAAGAAGAGCAAATATCTCTTTCCTGTTAAAAATTAGACATCTTAGAATAGATTGTTTCATTTAATCTCCAAAACAAACCCATGAAGCAAATAGTTTCATCCCCATTTAGCAGGTCAGGAAATAGGCTGGAACGTGAGTGAACTCTTTGCATGACTTCATGCTCTTTCTTTATCCTTCCAGCATATCAAGGCTCAGTGTTGTGGACTGATTGTCTCCCCCAAATTCATATGTTGATGCCCTAACCCCCAATATGATGGCATATGGAGATGGGGCCTTTGGGAGGTAGTCAGGGTTAAATGCTGTCATGAGGGTGGGGCTCTCATAAGGAGATGAGTGCCCTTGTAAGATGACACCAGCCAGCTTGCACTCTCTCCCCAAGTGCATAAAGAAGAGGTCATATGAGCACAAAGTGAAAGGGCTTCTGCCTACAAACCAAGAGAAGAGACCTCAGAATAAACCCTACCTTGCCAGGACCTTGATCTTGGACTTCCCAACCTCCTGAACTGTGAAAAATGAATCTCTGTTGTTTAAGCCACCCAGCCTCTGGTATTTGGTTATGGCAGCCCAAGCTAACTAAGGCACTCAGCCATAACTGTTCCATCTGGAACAGCTTCCAGATGGATGAGAAGTTGGACTAGAGATGAACAGTTTAATTTTGGCATGTGAGAGCAGGTCTGTGTAAACTGAGCATCTAGACCAAAGGTTCCTCAACTAGGAGTGATTTTACCCACCAGAGGACATTTGGCAATGTCGGGAGACACTTTTGACTGTCAAAATTTGAAAGAGGTGCTACTGGTATCTACTGAGTAGAGGCCAGGGATGTTACCAAACATCCTTCAAATCACAGGACAGTCCCCCTGAAAGCAGAGTCAGTTGTGTTGAATTTGAGAGCCCCTGCTCCGAAGCACTACCTAGCATATAACAGACCTTCAACAAATAGTTGTGAATGAGTATCTGGGTAAGTTCAACAAATACATACTGAGTTCTGCCAGGCACTGCCAGTGGCTACAAAGAGAAGCCATGTCCTGGTCCTCCTCCATGTACATTCATAGTCAGCAAAAGGAAATAAGACTTCTTAGAAACACTATGAGAAAATTACGGTAGGCAGAAGTGACCAACTTGCAAAAGAGCTATATGGGAATTCCCTGGTGGTCCAGTGGTTAGGACTCAGTGCTTTCACTGTCGGGGGCCCGGTTCATTCCCGGGTCGGGGAACTAAGATCCTGCAAGTCAGGCGGAGTGGCCAAAATAAACAAATAAATAAAAATTAAAAAATAAAAATAAATAAAAAGAGCTAGAAACTCATCAAGCCTTTAGGGGAAGAAGAGGGACATCTATATAGAGAGGGCACATCGGCAAGGAGAGGTAGATGAAAGGTAAGAGAAGAGGATTGGAGAAGTTAACTTAACCAAGCGGGAAGCAGAACATCAAGAGACCAATTCCATCAACCCTATCATCTGGCATCACGTCAATAAAAAGTATTTATCTGGATATAACTGAACGTATTCTTGCCTGACCTCTGGGACTAGGCTGCCTGGGTTCCCACACTGACCCCATCCATTTAATTAGCGGTGTGTGCTAGGCATCACTAATTTAACCATGCTTGACCTCAGTTTCCACGTCTGTAAACTGAGGATTAAAAAAAGCACTCCTCTAGTGAGGTTATTGAGAAATTAGATAATGCACTCAAAGATTATTATCATTAAATAATGACCGTAACTGGCTTGGGTACATCAGGGAACACTATGTGTGTGGTACCGAGGGTGGTGGGAAGCAGTAGTAATTAAGCCTGAGTTCTCTGAGTGCAGAGCTGTGCACACGTGTGTGTCATCCCACTGCCACAACAGAGAGATTGGAGAGGCCCTGGAGGCTCTGCTGATTTGCTCACGGCCATTTAATTAGAGGATGGTACAAATTACCCCACATTTGTCTTCTGGCTTGTTCCCGAGCACACTGCCTCAGCTACTGCTTTTCTTGCTGTTTATTTACGCTGCTTCTTTTTGGACAAAAATCTCAGTAAAATTGCTCTGGGGACATTTTTATCTTTCTCCTTCCCAAGAAGCTGCATATATAAGTGAACCATTAGAACTGAATCAGGTCAGTGAATCACAGTGAACGCCAATGAAAGTGAGGCAAAAGCATCCCTAAGGCCAATAACCGCCCCCCCATTTGTTTAACTCTTGAATGGATTTCATGACAATCTGTGAATATCACACACAAATGTCACATTCTGAATTCTCCTGATTTCATCTCATTCCTGTTAAAGCGAGGAGTGGCAGGACGGTCCTCAAATAATGTCCTCAAATAATGCCAGGGCTTGGCCAGGAGGAAAGAAGACTCAACTTGGTAAAAAAAAAGGGAAAGCATTTTTAGGTTT
Source organism: Physeter macrocephalus (assembly GCF_002837175.3). Taxonomy (NCBI): domain Eukaryota; kingdom Metazoa; phylum Chordata; class Mammalia; order Artiodactyla; family Physeteridae; genus Physeter; species Physeter macrocephalus. Next base: position 32,130,671 of record NC_041231.1, read on the forward strand.
CAATTACCCAGGATTTATTACTCTCCAATATGGATTTGTTTTTCCCCACCTCATTTGGAAATCAGACTCACTTCCTTCAAGGCTTTTGCTTAAATGTCAATTTCTTAATGAGGCCTGGTAAGCTGTAACCCCCAACCCCCAACAAATCCCTGGTCCAACGGACTTGCATTACATATTCTACTTTTTCCCCAAGTACTAATCATCTTCTCATATATGATAATTGATGTTTTTTTGGTCTGCCTATCCCTTGCTAGAATGTAAGTTCCATGATGGCAAGAATTTCTGTCTATTCACTGACACATCCGAAGTGTATATAATGGTGTCTGGCATATAGAAAGCACTTCAAATATGTTAAATACATCTCTGAATTAACATGGCATCAATTCTTCACCCATAAAATCTATAGTTAAAAATTATTAGGGCTTCCCTGGTGGCGCAGTGGTTGTGCGTCCGCCTGCCGATGCAGGGGAACCGGGTTCGCGCCCCGGTCTGGGAGGATCCCGCATGCCGCAGAGCGGCTGGGCCCGTGAGCCATGGCCACTGAGCTTGCGCGTCCAGAGCCTGTGCTCCGCAACGGGAAAGGCCACAACAGAGGGAGGCCCGCATATCACAAAAAAAAAAAAAAAAAAAAATTATTAACAGTCCTCCCACCAGTTTGCTGGACATGCATCTACAACTGTGTGAGGCTTAACTATAATCCAGAGTTTGAGAGAGTACCTACTCTCAATCAGGGCTGCATTTAAAATGAGGAATTTTGCATTGGATGCACTCGCCAACTTTCCACCTGGAAGCTACAGCTCCTCTATTAGAGAATGAGAAATGTCACTGTCATAATCAGAAATTTTCTGAAAAAAAATTATTAACAGTCCTCCCACCAGTTTGCTGGACATGCACCTACAACTGTGTGAGGCTTAACTATAATCCAGAGTTTGACAGAGTACCTACTCTCAATCAGGGCTGCATTTAAAATGAGGAATTTTGCATTGGATGCACTCGCCAACTTTCCACCTGGAAGCTACAGCTCCTCTATTAGAGAATGAGAAATGTCACTGTCATAATCAGAAATTTTCTGTGGTTTTCACTGTGCTGGCTTTTATGCTGAAAGCCAAGGCATTAATAAAGCAATTGAAGGAGTAGGATTATAAGTCTATGAATGTCAGTGGCAAGGTTTCACATATGTCACTTTGCAATAATAAAAGACTTCAGAGAGAATGCTGGAGACTGGGCAGAGCAGGACAACTTGTATTTTTTTTTTTTTTTTTTTTTAAATAGAGGACAGTGAAGACAGGATCAAAAGCAAATAAATGAGAAAAATGAAGGCAAATTCAATTAACCATTTGCCCTACTGACACTTTAATGCATTATTGTTACAATTACTTTGAAATGTCCTGGAAGAATCTTTACACCTTCTCACCCCACCCCACCCTATCCATTTCTCTGGGCATGAAAGCTGAACCCTTTAGATTGTCTTTTTATGTTTGAAGGAGCTACGTCTCTGTTTCCAGGTGCAGCAAGGGTTTGTGAAGGATCAGCCTTGCCCGATGACCAGAAATTCCTGTCACTCTGTTCTACCTTTGACTTTTATTTGGAGAAGAAAAAACAGCCCCCAAATGCAGAGTCTGAAAACAGTGCCATTTTCAAGCCCCAAGCAAAGCCTTGATGTTCAGATTTCAACTTTAAATTTACCCCCGGGTTCTGCTGTTCCCATCCGGCGGCACTGACTTACTCAGAAGACAGGGATCTGCATAGGTGGAGCCTGTGATGCCGGGCTCCCGTCCTGCCTCTGAACGCTTAATATTCTCATCCATCACCTGAATCAATACGGAGCAGTCCTGCTCCCCAAGAGTGAGCCACGGACGAGGACAGACACACAGACTAAGTTAATTTAAAAGTAATAGAGTGAGATTGCTCCCATTACATTTATCGAACAGGCCACTCCAGTGACCGGCCAAGTCCACTGCAGACAATCTGGAAAACCCAGCAAAGCCACAGCGTTGGTTTTATTTATTTTTAAGTCATTCAGAGTTTTCTTCTCTTGAAATGGATATTTTTAAACTTTCTTTTAGGGGAGGGGGCCCTGACTGCTGAAATTCCTTTCTCTCAATCACTCGACTGGATTAATCACCATCACAACAGAAAACCTACGCCGGCTGTTGAGAGTTTCAACGGACATCCACAGCTAAGTAAGTGTAACAAGCTCGGAAGACCAGAAAACAGAGGGGTTTGAAAGACATCCTACCAAGCGACTCAGCACACGGCTTAGAGCAGCTGCCTTTCAAAGAAAAACCCACCATCAGACCTCACAGAGGAAGCCACACCAGGGTCTGAACTGCATCGGTACCCTTAGTGCATTTACAAGCTGGGAGACTTATGCTCTTTGTGCCTCAGTTTCGCCATATAACGTGCAGGAAGAGAAGACTGACATCGCAGGGTTCCTGTGAGAATTAAAATAATCCCTATCCTCAGCATGCGATGAACACCCAATACACATCAACTTGTATTATCATTTTCTCTATGAGGATTGTCGGTTAACAAGAAAGGTCATGGAAACATCAAGAGAAGTCAGGTGGTTGTTACCAAATTCTCTCCCTTCTTCCCTCCCTCCCTAATGTGCCTTCACTCAAAAAAGCACAGGGGACAATAAGCTTAAATAACAGAGACCTTAGAACTCAGGAAGGAAGTGAGAAAAGAGGCTTCCGCCAAAAGTGACAAAGTAAATGGAGACTTTTACCAGGGGAGCAGTCTGCTTTGAGCTAAGACAATCCAGGAGAGCAGGTCCAAAGGTCCTGAGGTAGAAAGAGGCAAAGCCCTTGGAAGGGAAAAGGCCCATGAAAATGGAGTGGAAAGAACAAGAGAAAAAAGTATTTCCAGATGCAGCTGGGGTAGGAGGCAGGAATGGGGTCACGCACATGGAATATTTTTACAGGATGTCTGTGCCGTCATGTCACGGGCAAACTGAACATCCAATGTGGGATTAAAACAAGATGAACTCATCGTAGCTCTCTAAGGACTAGGTCGGTCATTCAACCATTTCAATATTATCTTGCAGGAGCGAATTTATAGATAAGCCTGTGCAAATTCTGCCACCTGATTCCCCTTAGCATTCATAGTTCTGCCTCACAAAACCATCGGCACTGGCCTAATGCTCCCCTCTTTAAGTCTCTTACACATGAAGAGGCATCATGATTTTTCACTGATCTGAAATTAAGATTTCCAGCCGTAAAAAAATATATTTACATCCAAGGCTACACGTCACTTCTGAAATCTTGTCATTTAAATCACGTTAGGCGTTGAATGAGATATAGGTGAAATTTAACTTTCACTGCATTTTAGTCTCGATCATGGCAAATTTATAACCCAGGAGTAAATCTGGCTGTCAAGGAAAATGTCTTCACTAAATCAGATTTGTTGCTTCCCGCCTTCCTTCAATACTTCTGTGAAATTGGAACACTCTCCAATAAAATCCAGTTGTTTCATTCCTTCCTGGCCACAAAGGGTCTACTGGTGTTGCCAGTTTAGCCACTGGGAACTTGAGACTTTCCTGTGACAGTATATTCAGTGTTCAGGTTGGTTCAGCAAATGGTGTGCTGAATATTTCTATTTAAATCCATATTGATTAAATCTAAAGCGATTGCTCTGGTGGGCGGGGGAGGAAGGTCACCAGTAAGCTTTCCTGTAGCTGAATTCCATCGTGGTCCTTACGCCCACGTGACTCTGAGGGAACACCTGACACCACTGACTGCTCCTGCATTTCTCAAAACAAACGTGTCCCTTGCCCCGTGTGCGCTGAGGTTTTCCTTCTACTTCTCTAGCTATTCCATCTCTATCTCTGTCTTCTCTGCAGTCCCCTCTTCCCCTAGGTGTCTCCTAAAGGCTGGTGTAACTCACGGCTCAGGAAGACTAGTTCTCCACTCAACCCAAGGGCCCCTTCGTTGATCTCATCAGCACTAAGGCATTCATTTCCGCACACGTGTGGACACCTCTCAAATCTTTATTTCCAGTTCTGACTTGTCTCTTCTGAGCGGCAGATCCATCTAACCCATTGATTTCTTAGACATCTCCAGTTGGATACACCCTGTACCTCTAAAACGAAATGCTCCCCGCCCCTTCCACAGGACTTGCTGTCTCAATGGAGCACTGCCTTGGACCCAGTTGTGCAAACCTAAAACCTTGACATCATCTATCTTCTCTCCACATCCAACACTAAGACTTGTCAACCTCATTTCCCAAATATCCCTCAAATCAATGCACTTCCTTCCAGGCCTCTGCCTCCAGTCAGATCCAGATAAGTAACTACCATCATGTACCTGTTGTACTTACGAGTCTCCCAAGGTGACCTCGAATTGCAGGCCTCCTCAATCCACTGCACTGTCCACACCACAGTCCTAATCACTACCTAACAGAAAACTCTGATCACATCACTCTCCTTCTTCAGAGCACTTTAAAGGATTTTCATTTCCCTTAGGATACAATCCAAACTCATAACTGTCAAATCCCCTGTCGACATTTCTAGTCTTCTCTCTTATCATGTTTTCACTCTGTCCACTCACTAGCTGTCCTGGACTTTTCCCTCAAATATGCCATTCTCTCCCTAAACTCTAGGCCTTGACTTGTTCTTCCCTTTGTCTAGAACATGCCTTTCCCCAGGTTCCCCTACATCAACTCTTCTACATTTTTTAGGTTTCAGGGAATATGTAAGTCCTCTCAGGAAGGAGTCTCTGAGCTTCTAGGCTAGGTAAATTACTCATCTCATGTTCTTCCAGTGTAGACTGTAGGTCACCTGTTGTCCTATAACTGCAATTTAGCTCTGCCTTGTTCACCCTGCAGAGACTGGCATCTAGTCAGTGCTCAATGCCCATTTGCTGACTGTCAAAAAGGCACTGGGGGTCAGTCTAAATTCCTGCCCCATTCCTGATGAAGGTGAATCAGCCTTCATCCCAGTGAAGTCAATGACAGTTTTTTGTCTTGTTCAGATCTTTGCAAAATTAATTCCACTATAGACACTCACATCATCTCCTTGGATTTGTCTGCAAGGCAACATTCTTCATTCCATGCTGTTTGCTATGCATTAACTGTTCATGAGTGTGTCTTGTATCCCCAGCTGAATTTTATGATTTATGACTCCCCCACCACTCCAAGACCTATGCTTCCTCAAGACTCTCTTGAAAGTCAACTGATTGATCAATGATGGCATTTCCAGTTAAAGCCCGATTCCCTTTACCTGTTATTAGGAAACATGCTCAAGCTGACTAATCCCCATTTAACCACAATTCTACGATAAATCCCTAGGCTGAAAGTTTTAATTTAAAGAAATGTACCATCTATTAAAAAAAACTAATTAGTTGTATGTATATTTTGTCCTCTTACCTACCTCTAACAACTCCCTAAGAAATATTTCAATTAGACTGTATTTACAATTAATTAATTGATGAGGATTGTGACAGATTGACATCAAGCTACCACACAAATATCAGTAACGACAAAAACATTTTTTAATAAACTAAACTTTTTTGGCAGGTAATGTGTCAAAATGGACTTCAATAAAAGAAAGGCAGAAAGTGACTTAAGTTTAAAAACACGGGAAAATTCTTCCAACATTTTAGAACTGTGTCTATACGTAGAACACATATCTGCAAAAAGTTAAACCTGTGTTTGGATACACATGATTTCACTAAAAGCCTCATGAAATTTAAAACTTGAGTAGCTGAGAATACACAAACGATAGGAGCAAACTGTAAACAATATATTTATTCATCAGACTACGTATCCTTTAACAGAACGTAAGGATAATCATAAAAGCAATTTATGATGTCATTCAACCAGAGCCAGAAATGCAGGTTGGAAAATCAGATTGGACAATGCCTTGTGACAGGGGGAAGGGGGCCAGGCAAGAGGAAGGGCATTGTGTTATTGTAGGCATGTTACTCTAGCACATGGTATTCATAATTCATGTTTTAACATCACCTATAATAGACAGCTTAAAGTAAATGCAAGGTCTTATGAAGGAAGAGCTCATCTCACCAAATAAACATGAGCAGATATACCTGGGTGTATGCGTTTCCCTTTTTTCCTCCCTCCTTTCAGGGCAATCAGAACAGGAAATGGCTGGCTGGCATAAGAGGAGGTTTGAAGGTCACCCACATTGTAGTCAATTTGCCTTGGATTTTAATTTATGTGTTTATAAAATGTGGACAGCATCCAGATGGTAAGTTTTCCAACAGAGATGGATAAATTAATAAATAAATAACCCAGGCATCCCTTCAGAGGACATGCTAGTTTGACTCATTCATAAATAATATCTAGTGTTTTAGCAGTTTTTAAGGGCGTGCTAAGAATGTGAATCGTAGCTAGGACACCCCAGGGAACCTTCTGACAATGAGCCCATCTTTAAACAGTAGACAGCTTTCTCTTCTGTTCTAGGAGGTAAATTGGAAGCTTCTGAAGATGGGAGATGGATGTGTCAGTATGAAGTAATAAGCAGTGTCTCCTAATGGACTCTAACTCAGACCTGGGTCAGTCATGCTTTCTAAACTGTGTTTGGATGATACACAGAGAGTTCTTGCGAGACCACCACTCTTGAGATTTGATGCTGTCTCAGATACACATAGTCTTTCAGAGGTGAAAATAAGTTCTTAGTGTGTGAGGAAAGGGACATTTTAGGGACTCTGCCAGCCCTATTTTCTCTAGAAACAGGCATGCAGAGGATCGTAAGAGTAGGCCCAGGTCTGCCACATTTGTTCTGTCCTCTGAGGCCGTAGCCAACTGAACCAGGTATGGACCTCCTGACCCCAATGAACCAATTACATTGTCCTTCCTGGGTCTTTGGCATTAGGCCCAAAGGACTGGTGGTGAGTATCAACCCATAATCCGCAAACTCAAGAAGTATCAAGAACCAGAAGGTATCACACTGACTGACAGAACCTGTTCACAGCAGAAGATACAAAAGAAGAAACCAAGAAGACACAAACAGAAATCCCAGCTCCCTTCTAGCCACATCTGTGCTCTTGAGTTCCATGAGACACTCCTATGTCTTTATAATAAACTATCCTTTTACATTTAAGCTGACTTGAGTGGGTCTCTTTTCTATGCAACCCCTGAGTGCTAACAAAACTACCATCTATGACAGTGTGCTCCTTTCAAATTGTGACAGGTCTTCCTTTTGTGAAGCTCCCAGGCAATATACCGATGATGGTGACAAAGTTTGACAATGAAGAGTAAGGTACGTGCGTATCTGGAATTGCAGTCATAATACCTTGGCACCCCTGTCCCTCCGTTTGAACTAAACAATTCTCTTCTGACTGAATTAACAAAAGGATTTAATGAAACCACATATTTCGTAATGTGTTTGGTCATGCATTTCAGTTTTGTTCAGAGTCAGAATCACTTCCCTTGTAGAATATGACAGATTAAACTATTAAAAATGTATAGGTAGCAATTAGTGTATTGTTGCCAGAAACAGAGGAATATTTTCCAGTATAATGCGGTTGCCACCACAGAAAGATCATTTTGAAAGAATTCTTTGCAATGAAAAAAAATGCATATCTTTCAACAGGATATTAGAAGGGTATCTTTAAAAGTGTTTCTCCCTTCCATGGAGGACTCCTTTTCTCCCCTTCGGAACAAAGAGCCATGCAGATGACGACTTCCAGTAAACCACTGCCTTATCCTTTCAGTAATTAACGGACGCTTTGATACCAAGGAATCCTGAAGAACATTTTTCAAGCCTTAAATGCAGGCTGGGCTGATTCACACATAGCACATCTAAAAAGATCTGAGGAATAAATAATCATGAGCTGCAAACACTTGCCCGGAGGATTTGGGCACCGACCAGATTTCCAACAAGGGATGTGATTTTTTATTATAACAAGGAAAACTACTTACCGAAACACAAAAATGTGCCTCTCTTCTAACTCCTGGCCTTGTCCTATAGATGCACACACACATTTCCCCGGTGATCATTTAGCAAATCAGTTTTTAAAACTGGCCCTCGGGCACGTGTTTTGACAGATTTGGAAATCTCTGCTCACGAAGTAAGTTTCTTTCTTTGGCTAGGCCTCTGACTAGGTTAAAATCTGATTAAGCTAGCCTACAGGTAAATTTATGTCAGCTGCTTGGCCTAAAATAGGAGTCGGCACTCAAAAATATTTGGAGAAATTAGATTTAGCACGGCATAGAGGCTTTTTCAGGTAAGGGACAAATTATTTTTCAGCAGACACTTGCTTTCAGCCAGGATCCTGAACATCGAAGACTATGGCTGCTGAGTGGGTGTCTGAGGAACTGATTTCCTCTGACACAAGCCCATTGGGTAGAAACAGCATTTTCTAGCAGAGGGGACGGGGTGGCAGTAGGCATGCTGGGGCTGGCAAATAGGAGTGAAGCTGCCAGTCACCTTCTATGACCAGAATAAAGTCTAGACGGTGGAGGCCAGTTTAGGCAGGACTGTTCTGGGGACAGAGAGGCAGTGGACGGAACACAGATGCCCTCTCCCTCACAATGTCCTTCGCAGCTAGATCTGCCCAGAAGGGAGGTCTTCTCTGCCCTATTCATTGGTGAATTTTTTTTTTTTTTTTTTTTTTTTTACTCTTTTGTAGAGAAACCATTTTGGGTGAACAGAATCAGCGTCATCTCCAATTTACCCTTTTAAATAGCCACTGGGCGGAAAACACTATAACAAAAGGAAAACAAAACAAAATAGAATTAAAATTTTTTTCCTTTTCCTCAAGAGAATACAATAGGTATGCTGATTCTAAATGATTACTCTGAATAAGTCTTGTTTTGACTCAGTAGTAGTAATAATCAGAGCAGATAATAATAATAGTAATAATAATAATAATTGTTACCATTTATTTGCTCCTATGTTAGGCACCCTGCCAAGTACCATCAACACATTTGTTTTGTTTTGTACAACAATCCTCTAAGTAGGATTTTCATAACCAGTTGTGTTTTTTTTTGGCTATGTCACGCAGCTTGAGAGATCTTAGTTCCCCGACCAGGGATTGAACCCAGGCCCCCTGCAGTGGAAGTGCAGAATCCTCACCACTGGACTGTCAGGGAATTCCTCATACCCATTTTTAAAACGAGAAAACTGAGGCTTGCAGAAGTCAAGTTACTTGCCCAGGTCATACAGGTAGGAGTGAAGGGACTGGCATTCAAACCCAGGCACACATGTCTGATTTCAAATCTTATGCGCTCACTCACCACACTATTATTTGTGCCTCTGAGATGAACACAATGGAGATGGCCATGGTATGGTAACCATAGTACTTTACTGAGTCACAGAAAAGTCAAGAGTCATGCAACAAAAGGACGTGTCTAGGAAGTAATATCAAAGACTAGTAGTTAATGTAAAAAATGTTTAAATGTCAGAAATTTTGCATTTTCAATCTTTAACCATGAAGTTCTGAAACCTCTGTATCCAGGAAAGACTAAGAATAATCAAAGGCCCATGCTTAATACAGTTATCCTCAAACTCTTGCATGTGATAAAAGCTGCTTCACCCTAAGAGATCAATTCCCTAACAGCTATTTATGCAATGACATTAGTAAATCTATGAGAAATAAACTGGCCTCACTTACACCATTGATAACCAAGCCTTAAGACAGATGGCATTGCATATTTTAATGCATGGGTTGCAAAATCATTTTTCTCTTTAATAACATAAGCTTTATTGAAAAAGAAATCATTTAAGCATCATGACAATAAAGCACTGCAATTTCTATTAACCTTTTGAAAATCTTGTGATTAGAAACATATCAGTAAAATATGAGGAAGAATATAAAAATCGTTTTGCCTTCTAAAAGCCAATACTTGAGGAAGACACTGTTTAAGGTTTTCTCTTGTAACTCTGATCAAAATTAGTCAGGTTATCACTGAAGTCTATACATAGCCTATACAACAATTTTTTTCCAATCAAGTTAGTTTTTATTGTGCCTTAATGCTAAAATATTTATACTTTTCACATTAGTTCAAAAGGGAGTTGTTTTGAACCTTGATGATCTTTAAGGATAGGTAGATACTAAAGGGAAAAACCATTAGAACAGTTGAGGCCAGGGGACTTCCCTGGTGGCACAGCAGATAAGACTCCTTGCTCCCAGTGTAGGGGGCCCAGATTTGACCTCTGGTCAGGGAACCAGATCCCACATGCATGCCACAACTAAGAGTTCACATGTCACAACTAACGAGCCCTGCTGCTGCAACTAAGGGGCCCACGTGCTGCAACTAAGTAGCTGGCAAGCCGCAACTAAGACCTGGTGCAACCAAATAAATAAATAAATATTTTTTAAAAAAAAGAATAATTGAGACCAAATGAAAAGAATTCAAAGAGAAAAAATTACTCGAGAATGGTTACATTTCATGTCTGTCAAAACAAAAACTTGGATCCCTTCTGAAGTCCTAAAACCAGGTCATATCAACTCAAAAATACAGATGAAAATTTGGTTACTAAAATAAAGGAAAAAGAGTCATGAAAAGAAATAGAACAATGGTTTTCCACTGTACTGAATCAAGAATTCCTAAAAAATAATTATAGGTAGAGGAACACAACCACCAAACATTCTCCGAGCCATTCCCAGTCCTTTTGCCGAGGTTGCAAAACTGAATTCTCAAATGCCAAAGCGAAATGTAAAGCAAAGTTCCCCATAGTAACATTAGTACATCTGCATCAACGATATGTGTTGCTATATTATACACACACACACACACACACACACACACACACACATTCAGACCTATAATTTTTTTTTTTTTTTTACAAGTTCTTCTCTTAAGCACAGAGGTGGGTAGTGACAGCTAAAACACCACATGTTAATAATTTCTAGTGCTTCATCCCACCTCCTGTTACAGTGTTTAACTCTGACTTCACTGCCCACATATGAAAGCCTTCTGGTCTACCTGCCAGCCTATTACAGAAATGTCTCCCTTCTAACTGGGGTCACAAGCATGACTTTCACACTCCAGAAATATAACCCTCATACCAATAAACAGCAGGAAATTGCTAAGGTCAGGTCAAAACGACAAAGCTAGCAACCTGCTTTTAAAGACACACTATTACTGAAAATATGGTAAATAACTTCCCATTATCTGATACTGGCAAAGAGAAAAATCTCATGTCAAAAGACACAAAACAAAGTCCTATTTATGATGCTAAACCCAGTAATATGAATTCAAGTCTAAAGCATTTATCAGATCTACCAAGTTTAAATCCATTCATTAACTGATGAACCTTTACCTATCAGATAACACGTTAGGGATTAGAGAAGAAAGACTTGCATCCAAAACTTTTCACTTTCTTTCTTCAATACCCACTTGATATAAAGGGGAACAAATGGTGAAATGGTCAAAAAGATTCCACAGAGAAGTAAATAAGCTAGAAAATCCACACGCAGCTGATGAAACTCAGATCAACTCTAACTTGAGCATAGTTTCCATTCCATCTCCGCTTAAGTGTACATTTAGGTGTCTTTTTTTTTTTTTAATCTAGTGCTTCTTCACTCACACTCTAGTATTGTTTCCGTAAGTTTGATGGAATGTAAAATCAAAAATAGTTAATGATAGCAACAGAGTCAAATGTTTTTTGGAAGTTGCCTGGCAATAAAAAGTATATGTTCTATACTTTTTTCCTAGTACTAAAAATACCACAAAGATAAAAAAGTGAACTTTCATTATAACTATTACGAAAATTAATTACATCATGGAAAAGTGAAGAGATGGGGATCAGGAACAGCGACTTGAAAGAAATTCATTCATTACCACCACCAGGTTGAGTTCAACCAAAGTACTGAATTAAGGCAAAAAGGACTTGGAAAAGGATGACAATGAGTGTCTAGAAAGAGTTGGTACCACTAAAAAGACACTCTGTCAGTAGCCTTATTTCATTCATCTTTCCAGTAATGATCAAAGCTAGACTTCTTTGAACCTCTCCATATCTGTGAAGACAATTATGACAGGTCCTCAGATACGCTTTTCATTGAAGACTTAAGTATTCCCCATTAGGAATATGGTTCATAACACTGTTCTTGAAGGATTATTGCACAATATCTTGTAATCTTGTTAGTATTTTTAAAAACTTATATTTATTCAGGGTTTACTACATTCTAGTACCTTCTTTGACATTTACCATAGACCAGGATTTGAACCTTTTCATATGCCAAGACTTGGCATTGCCAAAGTTGTCCCTGGGATCTCAAAATGATGTCTTCCTGGGTTTCCATATTTGTAAAAAAAAAAAAAAAAAAAAAAAAAAAAAGGCAGATTTTGGATACATCTAGAATTCAGAAAGCTTAGTTATTTTAGGTAATCTAGCCTGGAAATGATTTTTTTTCTTATACATAGAAGTAAATAAGGATGGTGAAAAGAGAAAAGTAATATATGTTTAAAAATAATACTTGGAGAAACACATGGCAATAAGAAACATTCCAAACCAGATGGACCACTTACTAATAACATCAGAATAAAAATGGTTGAAGAAAGCCCAGCAAGAAGATGTAAAATGAACTGGACAAGTCAGGGGTCTTTGGCTGAAATTTCCAAATAGCTACACATTGGAGAAATATACCTTTGTATTACTAGTGCTAATGGACAGTTGAGGTAAATGTCATCGTAACTCTATTTTTGATCAGTTACATCTTTAGCCAAAGGAAAGTTCTGATTTCCTGATGTTTTCATTAGGACTATGAAGGTATCAATATCTGCTTATTAATATATATATTTATATCAGGTTGATTCAGGGTTGCATGTAAATATAACATAAAAGTATAATTTACTGAACACATAATAGGTATTATTATTGTTTTTTTCTGTTTTATTAAACTGTTTAGAACAGGTAATTTAACCACAGCATATATAGCAGTAAAATTAAACTGCAGCCTTTGGAGGTTAAATTTTTTTTTTTTTTTTTTTTGGTACGCGGGCCTCTCACTGCTGTGGCCTCTCCCATTGCGGAGCGCAGGCTCCGGACGCGCAGGCTCAGCGGCCATGGCTCACGGGCCCAGCCGCTCCGCGGCATGTGGGATCCTCCCGGACCGGGGCGCGAACCCGTGTCCCCTGCACCGGCAGGCGGACTCTCAACCACTGCGCCACCAGGGAAGCCCCTGGAGGTTAAATTTAATTAATTAGTGAAGTATCTTCTTAAGTAATGAGTTCGTTTTTGTTTGAATTTATTTATCGTATTATTTTAATACATGTGCAATAAGAAGGCTGAAGAACAAATTTTTTTAAAAAGAACAGCCAAGAAAGACTTCAGATAAGCAATATATCACCAAGAAATCCATTACCCATTTTTACTAATGAAAATACCAGCTTTTATTTCTGTAGAAATAATAGTTCTACAGAAAAGCCACTTATAGCTTATGTACAAAATACCTTTGAAACACTAGTGCCACTAGGTTTGTTACCTTAAGCTTTTGCTAGGTGAATTTCAGACCCAAAAGGTGTATCATTCTAGTTCTTAGCAAATCGATTTACTAATCCACCCAAGGCTCTATCAATCCTAGAGCCAATCTTTCTACCTATCACCAAAAACCAGGGTTCCATCCTCATTCATAATAACATTAGACATGTCAAAAAAAATTGAACCTCCTATTCAAATTCCAGCTCTCTGCCAGTCCTCATCTTCTCCTCCATCATTCACACTGTAATCTACTTATATTGAACAAAGCCGATTGGGTAAGACCTGCTGAACTTTCCATCCGCTCCTGAGCCAATGGAAGGCGACAAGCATCGTGCCTGCCACTCAGTATGATGTCAAAACAAAATCCTCATCAATACTGACTCTGGTGCACCACCAAGAAATAGCTTTGACTAAAAGAGACGTTTTGTGAGCTAGTTCTTGTGAACCTGAGCTGGAAGACTCCTTATATGTCTAAACTAAAAGATAAAGAGCAGTGGATTCATTCTTTTATTTTACAAAATACTTAAATAGGTCACCTACGATGTCCAATGTTCTGTGCTTGGCACTGAGGCTACAGAAATTAATGAGACAGTGATGGTCCCTGCCCGTTGGATGGTGGTAAAATAATCACTTATAGCAGCCTTCACTGTGAGTTTTCAGAACTCTAGAAAATTCATGAGACAATTAATGAGGTTATGAATAAAATTTTATGTAAATTTTATATATTCTATCCATTAGAGAGTAAAAGACAAATGTCCTATAGAAAAAAAATCTGTTCCTTCCTCTCCTGATTCTTTACTATTTCGGGGATGGGGAGAGAGGATCAGAAAACAATACTAGAGTCTGAATGAAGCAGTAGATTAAAAAAGGAAAAAAACACACCTAATTGTACAAAATTTCACATGCAATTTCAGGAGGTTTATTAGCCCTGTATTAGGAACTCTTATATTGCATTCTGGTATGGGAAAGTAATTATTATTATTACAGACATTTTCAAAAGATATATATAAAGCCACATGATATAACACCAAACTAACTTTTCCTATAGCATCCTGAATATTCTTAATTCATGAAAGTAAAGGCAGAGTGAGCTGTAACACAAAGGACTTGAGCTTTGAGATTAAACATCCTGCATATGAAACCCAACTGATGACCAATTCTAGCCCACCAGTAATTTGTGAAGTACATTTTACATAAGAAGGGTAGTAGCCATATAAATGCAGAGATTCGAGCTTTTTCTAACAGAGATTTCCGGCTTGTTTTGAAAAAGCCAGTTCTGACTCATGTTGGTTTATATTCCCAAATGTCAACAAGTCAAACAGCATTTAGGACAATTCCTTTCATGTACATGTCACATGGCTGGTCCCTAGAGAACCCGAGTTTATCCCAAATATATGCTCTACATAGCTGTGACGTTAATACCAGGGAAAACTGGAAAGAGCTAAAATGGCCATCAACAAAGCATTGCTAAACTAAATTATGTCACATCCACACCATGGAGAAGCAAACATTTATCTATCACCTACTGTGTGACACTAAACCAAGCATTTTGTAAATATGATACTTTAAATTCTTCCAAAAACTCTCGTCAGATAGATATTAGTACTAACTGTCCGTTTACAGATAAAGGAGTAGGTTAAGTGGATGCCCAAAACTCACATAGCTACTAAGTGGCAGTGATGAGATTTGAACCCCAGTAATCTCCTCAGAATCTGAGCTCTGCAGCATTTACATAGCATGATGCAGACAGCTACTTACTGACAATGGAAGACTTCCCTCGTCTAGCGAGTGCAAATGAGCCTATAAAACTATGCACAGCATACTGGCATTTCTAGAGAGCTATGTGCTTGCAAGAAAAACATGTCCTTTCTTCTTAAGTCATATATTGTTTGAATTACTTTATAATGAACATATATTATCTTGCAAATCAAAAGACTACAAAACTATTTGCATATTGAGAAAAAGTTATTTTTTATGCTTTCAATATGTTGCCCCTGTACTTGTTTCTGCTTAGAAATAAAAGGTCTCAGAAATGACATTAAATTAGACTCATTGTTCTGTTAATTTTTTTTCCTGGATCTTAAAGTAAAATGCATTAATTACGAAAAACTGGTAGGATGCAGCTAGGACAAGTAAGAAAATTAAATTTTTCTTGAAGGAGTGAAAAATATTTCAAAATATGGAAAATATTCACAATACATGAAGTGATAAAGCAGGCTATGATTGTATTCACCTTGATACTGACTATACTTATACTCCCCTCAACCCCTGGCAAATATTGGAAGGAAACAGATCAAAATGATAACAGGGGTCATTCTGGGATCAGCAGAAACTGGCATCTAACCTCAGACTTCTAGGCTTTTTAGATGATTTCTACCAAGACAACTTCAGGCTCTACTGAGATGTCTCTCAGGATGTCTCTCTTACCTCACTTTTCTCATCAGAAGAATAGAGATACTGATTATTAACTGCTGTTTTCTTATGGAAAGATTTTTTTTTTAAAAATAAATTTATTTATTTATTTTTGGCTGCGTTGGTTCTTTGTTGCTGTGCTCATCAGAAGAATAGATACTGATTATTAACTGCTGTTTTCTTATGGAAAGATTTTTTTTTAAAAAATAAATTTATTTATTTATTTTTGGCTGCGTTGGTTCTTTGTTGCTGTGCGCAGGCTTTCTCTAGTTGCGGCGAGCGGGGGCTACTCTTTGTTGCGGCGCGCGGGCTTCTCATTGCGGTGTCTTCTCTTGTTGCGGAGCTCGGGCTCTAGGCGTGCGTCCTTCAGTAGTTGTGGCCCGCGGACTCTAGAGCACAGGCTCAGTAGTTGTGGCGCGTGGGCTTAGCTGCTCCATGGCATGTGGGATCTTCCTGGACCAGGGATCAAACCCGTGTCCCCTGCATTGGCAGGAGGATTCTTAACCACTGTGCCACCAGGGAAGCCCCTGGAAAGATGTTTTTAATAAGTGATGACTGAATGACATAATGTGTGAAGAGTGTGCTCTAAGTACACACAGTAAGTACTTTTTACGAAGTTAACCATCATTATTATCCCAGGCCCTGTTTTTTGATGGAAGAACTAGGGGGGAATAGCTTTTGCTTCTCGACACCTGACTCAGAAGGTCCCTGGAGGGACTGTGGGAATCTGATTCTGAAAAACCTCCCCTGAATTATGTGAAGCGGAAGAGGCCCTGGATGGCATCTGCTGCTGGCCTGCGTGCTGTGCCCGAGCTGTAACCAGTTTCTTGAGCAGAGTCGGCTTCTGTTGGTCCTGGTTCCATTCTGGGCTCCCAAAGACTAAGTTGATTTTTTCTTCAATGAGACTCCCTTCACAAATATCAAGACCCACTCTCACACTCTCTCCACACCCCACTGTTCATCTAATCATCTGCTCTCTAGATGAGGCCAGCTCATTGATGGCCAGATCTAATTACTACTGGATTGGGTGTCTCCCCACAATCCACACCCTCAATCACACTACATCTAGTCCTTCCTTCTCCCACAGGAAGGGTCTCACCCAGCGGTGTCCACCTGTGTTTGCTCAGCGTTTACCTCCTTTGCATCTTTTGTTTTTTTTTGGCCACACCGTGTGGCATGTGGGATCTTAGTTCCCCGACCAGGAATCAAACCCGTGTCCCCTGCACTGGAAGCGTGGAGTCCCACTGGACCAGCGCCTTTGCATCTTATTCCAAGTGATGCCTTGCTCTTTGCTAGCTACCAAAGGAGTGGGATCTGATGAGTTTTACTAATGTGTCCAAAAGAGATAAAACTCACATTTTGTTCTTTTCTTTATATTAGCATTTGAAGAGGCAGCAATACCTTAACTCAAATGGAGGAACTTCAGGATTTCAGGCACCTTTGAGATTGACTTGCTGATGGGCAACCATTCAAAGAGACTGGCCTACTGGAAGTGGGGGGGGTGCATCACCCCCAGGTTCTACAAATCACTTGTTTTTTTTTAACTCCAAATCCAGTGCCTGCTTACGTCACAGGATTTTAGTAAACTCTGCAAAGAAGATAGAGCATGTGAGCATCTGAGCACAGGGGAGAGGCACGGTGTTCACAGGAGGAATACACAGCATTTTATTGGAACGTAGAAAAACAGACATTCACTCAAGCTTTTCTGTTTAGTTTTGGTTTTTTTTCATTTACTATTAATTAGGAATGAGTAGAAATCACTTGAACTTGGTTTTGGAAAATTTTAAAATGCCCACTTAATTTTGATGTAAATTCCAGTTGAGCTTCTCTCTGCTTCTCTTCAGTCTCTCAGGTGGCCTGAAGTCAAGGGGCTTGCTTATCTTACTCACTATGAAATTTCCAAATGCTCATCACAGTGTCTGGGTCTCAGTGAACACAGAGGAAGGCACTGGTCTGGGACAGGGTGAGAGTGGGGCAGAGGAGAGGAACCTGGCAACCTCATAACCCTTGGGTCTGGGCACTGGAGAACACTCTAGTGAATGAGCTGGCAGAGGAATGCAGCACTTAATTCTCAGGGCTCCTGCTTTCGTTCACGAATGAAACTGATCATCTCAATCTAAAATTCCCGAAGGCACGCCTTTTAACTCTGCTACAGTAATTGCTCATGTACATATTAACAGCTCTCAAAAACCTGGACCTCATTGACTAATTGGAACAATCTGTCTTGTAGCTGTAACGATTCTTAATATAAGAGCTCCACTCTGGAAGAACAGACCTGAAAAAGATCATTCTTCTGAGTTGCACCACTCACCCTCAGCCTCGCAGCATGAGGCAACAGAATGAATGTGTTTATCTGGGAGTAACTAATTTATTTGGGTCTTTCACGTCCTTAATACAAGAGGTAGTTTGAGGGGAGGATCTGCTTCTTTAAATGTCCTTTTTATGAGTGAATTGTAACTTTTTATTCTTGGGGATTAGACTCCCTTACCCTTTGAACCACTGAGAGGACAAGATGAAGATTCAATATGAGGATGTTGGTTTCTTCAGACATATTACTGCTCACCCTTTTATTGGACAGTATCCAGCAGCAGCCGATGCAGCAGTGAACATGACAGACAGACCCCTCTCTCCTCCAGAAGCTTACATGCAGCATACGTGGGTGGGGGAGGGGGAGTGAGTTAATAAACAAGTTAACAGGGTTTCCCTGGTGGCGCAGTGGTTAAGAATCTGCCTGCCGATGCAGGGGTCAGGGGTTCGGGCCCTGGGCCAGGAAGATCCCACACGCCGCAGAGCACCTAAGCCCGTGTGCCACAACTACTGAGCCTGAGCTCTAGAGCCTGTAAGCCACAACTGCTGAAGCTCACGTGTCTAGAGCCCGTGCTCCGCAACGAGAAGCCACCACAATGAGAAGCCCGCGCACCGCAACGAAGAGCAGCCCCCCGCTCACCGCAACCAGAGAAAGTCCACGCGCAGCAAAGAAGACCCAACACAGCCAGAAATAAATGAATTTATAAAAAATAAAAAATAAACAGGTAAATCAATAAGCAATTTCAAAAAGTGATAGGTGCTGTGAAGAAAATGAAAGTGGGTAACAGGAAAGCAAGTGGCTGAGTTGCGAGGGGAGAGAGCGTGCAACTGATAATGGGTAGGATCAGGGAAGGAATGAGCTCCGAGAAGGGATAAACAGGGAGAGACTATTCTGGACTGAGGAAGCAGTCAGTGAAAATGGGGGGTCGGGGAGTAGGAGCCAGATCAAGTAGGGCTTTGCAAGGCGAGGTCGGATTTTGGAATTTGTTCAACATGGGATCAGAAACCGGTGGAGGATTTTAAAGAAAAAAATGTAATGCAATTCAAGTGTTTACAAGAAAACTTTGGTTACTGGATAAGGAGTGGACTATTGCAGTGGCAAGATGGACCCGTGAAGAAATTATAACACTGGTCAAAGTCAGAGACGGTGATGGCTTAAAACCTGGGTGGACATAGTGGAAAAGAAAGTAAACAGATGGATTAAGGATCTGCTGCCTCATGGAAGGAGAGGATTCACACATAATAATAATGGGAATACTGAATAAGCTCTTAGAATGTTCCAGTCCTGCTGAGAGCACTTTACATCTATTAACTCAAATGAAGCCTTCCAAAACGGGCTTTGTTTTTATCATTGTCATGTTTAATCATTTCCCTACGCTACATTCTTCCCTAGTGTATAACATATAGTATGTAATCAAAACTGGTATATAATACGTATTACACAAATACAATTTGAATATGACATAGAGATTTAAAAGAATTTTTAAAAACTGAATGAAATGCTATAAAATACTACAGACTGTTCAGTGACCCACAATTTTCTCTCCTCAAATTGTTTTTTTTTCCTAACCAAGAAATACCAACTTTCTAAGATAACGTCAATATCATACTTCGTCTCGAGTAATACGCTCTTCCCTCAAAAGCACCAGAATTCAACCTCTTCCCACTATCCCCATCTCTGGCACATGCCAACATCATCTCTCCTGAAATATTATCATCATCTTCTGACGTCTGTTCCCCACGTGCGAGTGCAGCCAGAAGGATCCTTCTGAAATATAAATGGCAGATAGTGCCGTTCCTCTACTGAGAACATTCCAAGGGCTTCCCATCTGGCCTGGAGTAAAAACCACAGAGCTTCCCATGGTCCACAGGCCTCATATCATCGGAACCTTGACGATTTCGCTGACTTCGTTCCTATCGCTCTGCCCTTGCGAGCTCAAGCAGGAGAGGCAGGCTTTTGCCTCAGGGCCCTGGCACCTGCTGAAATCAAGGTCCCCTTGAGGCCAGGGCACTTTGTGTCCCCTGCAGAGAAGGCTCTGTTCATCAACTGAACAAGCCAACACGGTCGATAATTTAGAAACTAAGCAAGAGTGTAAGGAAGTCATTTGAACATTTATATAGACAGCATCCAGACATGGAAGAAGACTCTCCGTGGAACTACCTGACACTGCATGTCCCCGTGTATTCATTCCCTTCGTCATTACTCTCACAGGAGTTACAAATAAGAAGAGTTCCATGGTCACCCGAGCTTGGGAGACTCCCAGTTAAATGAAAATTATGCAGGTTTCTCTACTGGAATATTTCTCAAGAGTTTTACCGTGTTAGCTTATTATCAATCTATAAGAGGAAGACATATCATGCAGCATTTCCTAAACATATCTGACGACAGATCACTTTTTACACAGAGCATTGAGACCCACTAACAGGAATCTAGAAAACAGACCAAGGGTATATTTTTCTAAGGGCGCTACCTACGTATAGTTATGATATCTCAGCCCACACTTACGCTGCCAGAAAATAAATATAAATAACTAAAGTGATGAGAAAAGAGAAAGAAAAAAGAAGACAGAGATAGAGACAGGCAAATTCAAAGGCAGAGTCAGGCTGAGAAATGTCAGAAGATCGTGGGATGGGTTTTCTTTCACTCGGAGCCTTCCTTGATCAGAGAATGGTGAACAATGAGGCATAAATTAAGAAGGTTCCCTGCATACTGAACTTTTTATAAACCAATGCAGCAAAGGTTTTAATAGGGAAATTCAAAAATCCAAGCTCTATCTGTATAGAAAGAGCTGGGATTTAGAAGTTATTTTACCATTAACCCAAGTATCTTTCATGTATTAACCTGAGTTTTTTTTACAACCCTGTCTTCTAAGATATCCTCAAACATTTAAGAGATAAAATTTTATTTTTTTAACTAAAATAGGGTTTTGGTGACTTTGCCCAGCTGGTCTCCGTATATCGCAGGAAATGTACCCAGAGGAATACCTGTGCTGCACACAGTGCCAGGCCATACAATCCGGAGACGAAGGTTTAGGAATCCATTCCCATCCCATTAAAGTGGGGCACTCTGAAATTCTACGCAGGGGATTTAAAGGAGAGAGAGGAAATAGACTTCCTTTCAATCTTGACTTCTTTCTATTCCTTATAAATCTTTCCAACTGTCCTTTCTGAGTGACGCTGGCACTAGAGAACTTCCTAAAGGCTTTAGATTTAAGATGGCTTGAAACCTTCCTGCTCAAATTTTGACAGGACAAAAGAAAAGTGGAGGTGTGGGGTGTGTTTCTGAGCCAGATGCCCATAAATCCTCTTGACCTGAACTTACAATGCATCTGATCTGGCCGCCTGAGGTCCATCCCTGCCCTCAGGGCACAAAGGTCTCCCTAGCCAGCTTTATGTGGCTTCCTCAGCCTGCAAATGGATTCTGAGAAGAACAGCGTTCAGGGCCCCAGGAACGCATGTTGTGAAAATAAATAATGGGAAACAACCTGAAAGCTTATAAAGGAAAAAGAGAAAACCTGTATCACATCCAGGGGAAGGCTCTCCAACAACCAAGTCAGACTCCAATATAAAAGTGAACTACTGATTATATTGTTTCTGTTGGAAGAGAAAAAGTATAAAAATTACCACAGATTCAGCATAAAGATTCCTCTTAGAGAATTTCTGTTAGTCTTTTGGCTAGTATATTATCTAAATTTCGTTATTGAGATCTGGAACCTTTAAGTCTGGCACATTTCAGGTACAGGAGCCACAAGCTGTATGTGGATGTTGAGCCTCTGAAATGCGGCCAGTCTGACTCGGGATCTGCTCTAAGTGTAAAATGCACACCGATTTCAAAGACAGTACAAAAAAAAAAAAGTAAAATATCTCAGTAATAACTTTTAATCTTGATTACATGTTGAAATAGAAAGTTTTAATGTATTCGGGTAAAAATAATAGATGATTAAAATTGTAACAATGATTATTATTGTATAATATAAATTGTATAGAATAAAATGAATTATTAAACGTCTTTCTTTTTACCTCTTGTAAGGTGGCTAACCGAAAATTTTAAATTACAACGTATGGCTCACATTCTATTTCCTATCAGACAGCGTTGCTCTTGACATGATAAAAAATAGACTGAAGTGGTCAAGCCAGATAAAATGTGTAGTATTTGCTACAGGTATCTCTACCCAAAGAGCTGATGGCATTTTCTGTTCCCTTTACTTCTCCTCTTTGTATGTTTTACTACTGGTTCAGCCATCTTTGAACATTTGAAGCCCTTTGATTTTTTTTTTTCCCCCCTCTCCTGTTACACGATAAACAGTGGTTAAGATCACAACAAAATTATTTCTACTGCATTGGTCATTCTAAAAACAACCTATAGTGATGACAAGAAAAACAATGAAATAACTTATCAAATAAAATGAATGCTAGTTAAGATTTTGGAGTCAGAGGAACCCAGATTCTGGAGTACTAACAGTAAACCTCAGCCAAGCCACTCAGCATCCCTGAAGCTCAGTTGTGCCATCTGTAAGATGGGTATAATAAGAGCACCTCTTTCATAAGGCTGGTGAGAAAATTGAACTGGGTGAGATCTGAAACATTCCAGACATAGGTAACGCTTATTAAATGGTGCCTACAGTAGCATGTTACAATCACAACCACCAGGGAGACAGGCTGGGACCTGGGACCCTTTACCGCAGTGCCTGCTCTGGGACAAACGTCTCCTCAAGTAACAAAATTCAAAGAAACGATAAGGGTCTAGAAAATGACTGCATGCATACAGCAGTCCCAGTCAGGGCGATTATGAACAATAAGATACCAAAGGGCCAAAAACCAACTGCCATTTCTGAGATGCAAGAGCAAAAGCAGGATATTGCACACGACCGCTGTAGGCAGCATCACCGAGGGGGTAGGCAGACCAGCAACGCCACCCCTCCATCCCGATCAGCCCCCCACCCTCACCCCATTTAACGAACCAGCCTGACCTCCTTGGGCTCCCTCAGCATGAGTCCCAGTAGAGTCTTGCCTGAATTACTCACGTGGCCTCTTATCAATCGGGTCCAAGGACCCGAGTCGGTAACACCAGCACCACCCTCCAACACCACCACGGCCCCCCTAAGCCTGCTTTTTGGTTATACAAGGCCCCCCCCCCCGCCCACCCATGGGGTCTTCAAGTTTCTATATTGAGGATATCTCCAATTTAACCAAGTTTCTTTTCAGAGAGTGTCATCTGCTCATCTGAGATTCTCAGTATGATCCAATCAGTTACCAGCACCCCACATGCTGGAGACACACCGTCAAACAGTCCTGAGCCAAGTTCACATCTCAGGATGGCTGTGTGTGAGGAGGACTGTCAGACATCACAAAGGGACCAAGGCTGCTTCCGCCTCACGAAACCTGCTCTCTGGCTTTGTACAGTCAGGCATGCACTTCTCCACTGAGCATACTCTAACTACTGGGGCCTCCGCAAACGTTCTTCTTAATTAACACAGGACATACACATCAAAAATCAGCCAGATGGGCTTCCCTGGTGGCGCAGTGGTTGAGAGTCCGCCTGCCGATGCAGGGGACACGGGTTCGTGCCCCGGTCCGGGAAGATCCCACGTGCCGCGGAGCGGCTGGGCCCGTGAGCCACGGCCGCTGAGCCTGCGCGTCCGGAGCCTGTGCTCCGCAGCGCGAGAGGCCACAACAGCGACAGGCCCGCGTACCGCAAAAAAAAAAAAAAAAAAAAAAAAAAAAATCAGCCAGATGGAAATTAAATATTTCCCTAGTTAAGGATGAAACTTTCTGCTCTTAAATGGAATCTTTATTTCAATAAAGTCATTAATTAAATTCCAACCAATTCCTTTGCCATTTGATGGAACCCTCTAGAGAAAAACACAGTTGGCTACACCACAGAATAGCCAACACTAGATGACCAGGTAACAATCTCTTTAACATTTCCTATGTTCCACGAGTGGGCAGGACAGGAAACCAGGCCCTGTTTTGAGCTCTATCGACTTAGGACTCTCTGTGCACAAAGCAACTTTTCAGAGAAACTGTAACAATTGAAGGAATTTACCTAAAGTACAAGGCAGGCCAAAAGAAAAAGTGTGATATTGCAAAAGTTATTATTTTTTAAAATTTATTTTATTTAATTTATTTTATTTTTGGCTGCGTTGGGTCTTCGTGGCTGCACGCGGGCTCTCTCTGGTTGCGGCGAGCGGGGGCTACTCTTCGTTGTGGTGCGCAGGCTTCTCATCGCGGTGGCTCCTCTTGTTGTGGAGCACGGGCCCCAGGCGCGCGGGCTTCACTAGCTGCGGCACGCGGGCTCAGTAGTTGTGGCTCACTGCTCTAGAGCGCAGGCTCGGTAGTTGCGGCACACGGGCCCAGCCGCTCCGCGGCATGTGGGATCCTCCCGGACCAGGGCTCGAACCCATGTCCCCTGCATTGGCAGGCGGATTCTTAACCACCGCGCCACCAGGGAAGCCCGCAAAAGTTATTTTTAATAGAAAATGTCTCAATCTTCCTTCAATGACAATGACTTCCTTCAATTAGTTTTCTCTAATGACAAAGCAAGGTAGTACTGAGTTCAGAGACACCAAACAATTGTTATGTGAACAAGCCTTCTTGGTTTTATAGTTTTTAAAATACTTACACTGGTCACGTGAGTTTGGAAAAACACTGACTTAAATACAGTCAAACAGATCTCCTCAGTGGAGGACTTCTAAAAGCCTTTGTATGCCAATGCATAAAGCAAATCTTCAAGAAGGCGTGTCATACGGCAACCTTTATTTCCAGCAGAAGAGCGGGGATACACGAAAGAGCACCAGGCAAAGTGCACTCATCCCCCTTAGTCCTGTTCTACAATGTCACTCCACTGAAGCCAGGACTCAGTGTGGCAGCTCGATCCCTGGCTGGATCGGTCCACATCCGAGGTGCGCAGTACCTGCCATGCTTGCGTGCGTGGAGAGAGGGTGACACGGGGTGAGGCCTCTGCGTGTGTCCCAAGTGCATAAGCCCACCTGGGAGAAGGAAGGCGGATGCAGGTCACCTGGACATAACCCAGGGGGTCCAGTGCAAGACAACCATCTAACCGGAATGTGACACAAGCACTGGAAGAGGAGCCGAGACCCAGTTCACAAAATGATAAGCAAATCATTAGTCTGACTCTAGGTAGGAAGGTAGGGGCTGGACAGAAAGGAGGGAATACAGAGCAGGTGAAGGTAACATACCCACAGACGTGGATACTGAAGGCAACTGCAGGCTCAAACAGAATGTTCGATGCGAACCAATCACAGAACAAGTTCAGCCTAACACTAGCCACTTTTTGTCCCCTGGACAAACCTTAACTTTGACTAAGAATGTTGTACAATACCAGGACGGAGCAGAGAGCAGGATGAGAGTAGTACCCAGACATATCCAGCCCAGCAGGGAGACAAATAATTCAGTGTGCTTGTGTCATGGGTGGTCATAACCTATGCTCTCTGGAACATAAACAAGCGGTGCCACACTATGGACCCAGTTTTTAAAACACAGGTCCGTAAATCTTTTATCAGTGACTATGAAATCTCAAAAGCCTCCAAGATCAAAGGTGTTCTGTTATTGTTGATATTTATGGTGCAAAAACTAATTCAGTAGTAAAATCTGATGTGGAGAGATGTGAAGCTATGTTGAATATTGATATTTCCCACTTAGTGTGAATATTCATGTGCATGCTGCAGAAATGTGACTGTATTCAAGGGGTATAGTGCCAGACCCCACTATGTGTCTTCTGTAAATATACACGGCATATGCACCATCATGCCTTTCTAAAAAAGATTCCGAATTCTAGAACATCTGGCCTCAAGGGTCTCAGCTAAGGGACTGCAGACCTGTACCATATGGTAGTGTGTGCATGGTATATATTAGGAAAAATGTATTTTCTTCTACTCACTTGCTAAGATGCTCTAAACTGAGCTGAAATGAACCAGCTGTGAGTTTCACTGGAAAGGGCACACACAATTAATTTGGATCATTTAAGCTTATTGAGGACTTCAACTCATAAAGCACCAGTAAGTCTGAATCAACAACTCCTGGATCTCTTATTGTAATAAACAAGATTTTAATTAGCTCAGACAGCAAGCATGCAATGAACCTCTACCTTAATGGAGCTCTCAGAGGGTTTTAACTGAAGGTTTCTCTTTGCACTACCTCCAACGTCAGTTATTAGTGGAAATACCGTATGATTCAATTCCTATTAGTGTTACATGAACCCTTATTTAAAAATATTTTTTAAAATATTTAGGATAGGGTAGTAGCCGTCACAGGTAACTGTGGTTGGACAGATAATACAAAGAGGATACAAAGAGGAGGGGCCACAGAAGAACTCAAACAGGACTACTATTTTAATCACAGGACTATTTTGAGCCTTTTGACTGTAAGGACGCTTAATCACATCTGCAAAGTCCCTTTTGCCATGTAAAGTAATAAATACATTCACAATTTTCAGGAATTAGTGAGTGGACATTTTTGGGGGGAGGGGTATTATCCTACCTATCAAAATCCCCATTGATCTCTCTTTACTCCTTAAATGTACCACGTATCACCTGTCTCAGGGCCTTTGCACACCCCTGTTCTATCGGCAGGCTCCAATTAATCTTTTCCCCCTTAATAAATATCTGTCTCCACCAAGGTCTTCTGTCTCATGACAAAATGTCCCTCTCCTTCAGACACTATATCACAACTGATATTACACAGCTGTTTATGTGACTCTTTGGTCAATTTCTGTGTCATGACTAGAGTATAAATATCTTGAGGGCGGGACTCCCTTTCTTCTTCAGCTTTGTAACCCAGCACCCACAGGACAGAAGGCACTCAAGAAAAATTTGCTGTTACACAAGAGATAAAGCTGAATAATAGGAGGTGAGTGCCTCTGAGGATCCAAAGTGGGTCTAGTCTTCTAGCCTGGTCATCTGATTCCAACTTTCTTTTTTAATTTTAACTGAGCTGTAAAGAACGCTGCTATTGAAAGACTTTTGTTTCGTTTTCACAAGGACATTTATTTTTCTATTAGACTGGATGTTTTTAAGTATAGGAACTACAAGGCTGAGTCCAGGATTTCAGCCAGGAAAGTGTGGAGACGTTTAATTTCTGAACGTGTACAAAGGTGCTGTAGGTGACCTCAAAGAATTCCTGGGAAGCAGCAAAACCTACAAAGTTGGGTTTGTTGCAATTTACCCTCAGGGAGCAGATCCAGAGTCTTGTGGGGCATATGCTTAAAATGCAACCTGCAGCACTGGAGCACCCAGGGAACTGGTAAAATACCCAAGGTCATGACTTTATCCCAAATGGAATCTAAAGGAACCAGGACTAGCAATGCTCTGACCCATAAAGCAAGGTACATTTCCTCTCCAAAAGCTGCAAGAGGATGGAACAACTTTGCCATGAGTCTTCTTTATTTGAATCTACCTCAAATGATGCCACATGAGTAAAGGAAGGCTGGATTCCACTAAACATACTGCGTTCTCTACCCTAGCGTCTCCCAATAGTGACGTGTTGGCTGGATAATTCTTTGTGGTGGGGCTGGCCTATGAACTGGGCTGTTGGGCATCATTCCTGGCCTCTACCCACAAGATGCTGGTAGCATATCAACGCCCACAACAGTGACAACCAGAAACGTCCCCAGAAAACACGTAATGTCCTCCGAGGGGGAGGATACTGTCTCTAGTTGGGAACCAATGCTGTATTCTACCAATCCCATCCCAATCTTCCACAGTGACTCTTCTCGGACTCTATATAAAACAAATAATGTCCCCAACGCTGATAAATTACTACATGGTACATTATAATTTTCTCACTTTCATTTTAATTTCTTGAAAAGCAGTGTAGTTATGTGGAAAGACATAAACCAAGTCTGAGATGTTCAAACAGTGTAAAAATCTCAGGGAGAGCTGGTGTTAATAAAGAACTCAAAAAAAAAAAACAATTCAACATATCACAGACATGTCTTCCGCAAAAGTGAGCAACTTTTCTGTGCATATTTTAAAGTTAAATTTGATCCCGTTACCTTTGATCTCTGAAATTCAAGTTCCTCCAAATACAACCACTAAGTAATTTAACATCTTTATCACATTAGAAAAAAAACCCAACAAGCTATGAACCAGATGGGCTTCAATGAAGCACCCAATTAATATAGGCAGCCTTACCATCTGACATGACTTAGAAGAAATAAATTCAAATAGCCTGGTCAAAAATAAGTCTGGGGCTTCCCTGGTGGCACAGTGGTTGAGAGTCCGCCTGCCGATGCAGGGGACGCGGGTTCGTGTCCCGGTCCGGGAAGATCCCACGTGCCGCGGAGCGGCTGGGCCCTTGAGCCATGCCCGCTGGGCCTGCGCATCCGGAGCCTGTGCTCCGCAGCGGGAGAGGCCACAACAGTGAGAGGCCCGCGTGCCGCAAAAAAAAAAAGTCTGGGCATTGTAGCTGCCATTTCTAATTAGTTTCAGAATTTCATGGCCGTCTTTGAGTAAAAAACAAAATGCATTTAAAGTAATAAGTTTTCAAAAGAATATGCATCTTAGTCTATTCATTTTTCCAGACTCAAATAGGAGGAGGAGACAGGCTTTAGGGACTGTGATTACGAATGAGGCCGAAGTTCCCAGTTCCTTCCTCCAGAGTTTTTCTTTTTCAAAGCAGCTGCCAAATTAAGTTTTCAAACTTTCAAGTACAGGTCTTTTGTCCGGAACAACATTAACTAAACAAACGGCAACCCATTTCTCGGATAAAGAAGCTTTAGAGCAAAGCTAGCTAGGCACAAATTTTCCCTTCAGCAACACCGTCAATGGGAACTGGCCAGCAGGAGCAAAAGAGAAACCCCAAACTTAAAAATCTGATCAACTTGGCTTCTAGGAATCAAGTTTTCCAATTACAAATCAAGCTAAGATTTCTAAGAAATGATTCATTCAACATAAAAGGAGAAAGAGAGCCCATTAAGTAGAAACTTTACTGTGACTAAGACAGGAAGTCCCAAGGATAGAGGAATCCTAATATGGGAAGAATTCTTGATACTGTGAATTTGTCAGCTCAACAAGAAAAAAACATGCAGCACTTTCTCAGAATGGTGATCTCTGGTTTCTCAGGCGATCATGGATAAGAAACAAATCGATATGTGACTATAAGCATCTATAAACAAAGAAATACTATTGATTTTCTCCTCTTAAAGGGATTTTTCACCTAAGGTTCAAGGTTGTCTAAAGGGTCCATGAACGGGCTTGAGGAGTGAGGGTGAGTGATGAAACCCTACAGATTATGCACAAACCTGTGTGTACACACATGTATTTTTCTCTATGGAGGAGGATCGAAAGTGTTCATCAGATGACCCAAGTAGCTCATGACTTACTGAAGTCATAGAACACTAAGAGCTGTCACTCCATGTGTGAGTACAGCCACAGGCTTGGGTACAAACCCTCTCGGTTCTTCTACAAATCTGTAAAGCTTACCACGTGGGCACCCAAACAATCAACAAATATGCCTGTCCCAAAGAAAGAATATTCACATCCTGATCATGATTAAAGGTATAAAAATAAGGTTAGCAATGGAACAGATGTGTTGTCCCCACCAAAGATTAAAAAAGGAGTTTGGAAACATGCTCCCTCCCTCAGCCACCGAAAAGATACACATGACCTACTGCACCACACATTCTTCACGGATCTTTGAGGAAACTGACTCAGAGGAGGTAAAACGTCGATCCCGCAAAGTTAACAGCGAGTCATACGACCAATGGCCACAGCCTCCTTCTCAACAGTGTGGACAGCACACAAACCTTAAAGCAGCTTCCCTACTGAGAGATGATTCTGAGTCCTCTTCACATATCAGTTACCTTTTCTCTTTTCTAAAGGGTGAGAACGAAGTGGCCAGAGTTTCGTACGGAATTTCACTTTGGAAAGCAGGGTTTCAGAAAGGACAGGGTAAAGAAGCTGCGTCGAATGAAACCAAGGGTCCGAAATCATCTACCAGGGGTGAGTCTACTCAAACCACGACGTCCACGACTTCTACACGCTTCACCAGTTAAACAAAGATTAGGAACTTGAGGATGGCTATCCAGCGGTCATGCTGTATATAAAAGATTTCCAGAGACAAAGGCAGGGACGGTACAAGTTTGATTTGCAAGACGACTGGGGGTGAAGACAAAGCATCTCTTTAATGTCAAGACCCAAAGCACAGCTGCCCCTGACATCTCAAGTTTCTCTCACCTCCACAGGGAACCGCCTGCTGTTGATGCTGTGTTCAGAGCCTGCAGAACCATTGCTGTGGCCCCAGTGAAATTCCACCTTCTCAGCTTTGAATCTGCCAGGCAGGCCAGCACCGCTGACAAAATAGTCGTCTTTCAGAAGGATGGCAACTGTGTAAAGCAGAAGGGAAACAACAATGAGTTTCAAAACCACACTTGAAAGATTTCTCCTGCGGCTTCAAATAAAAGTTCATGATTACATGATGGGAATTATTTCCCATATACCTGTTAGAAAGCAAGTCAAAAACATTAGTCTGAATAAATTAGCACATTCTAGCTGCAGAATGCTCTCAAGAGCCAGCTGACTCTAACTCATGAAAACTCCCAGAGGATGGTCTCAGAATTTCTTAACCATTTCACAGTTGGAAAAACAAACAAACAAACAAAAAACAGACAATGATAGAGTAAGTGGCTCTGAATCAGGGTCTCCTAAATCTGCTTGATGATCAAAATTATTTTTCTTTTTTAAACACTGATTCCTGGGGCTATCCCAAGATTCAAGGTCTGGAATGAGATGGGAAATATATATATAAGTTGGACGCAGAAGACATGTTTCTTTGATCAGAAAACTTAAGCAAGGTGTCAGGAAATAAAATTTGTAGGTTCTACCAATATTAAGGAAATAACAGTGGGAAGACAGCTGGGATTGGGAAATGTCTTCATATTTGATAATGGTGTCCAGGAAAGTATAGTGAAAATTCTACTCATTAAGTCACTCAAATAACTGCAGATAAGTAGATTTACTTTACTATTTCTTTTAATTCTAAGCATAAGAAAATTTTGCTTAGCCCATCCGGAAGAACACATAGAAGTCCTTAACAGAAAACCTCAATCAATTCAAACCCTAAATTTCAAAATCACATCTCTCTTCCTTGAAACATGGAAAAGAGAAATCAAGAACAAATAACTTGGACTTATACTACCGGAAAAATTATTTTTCCAAAAGGAATGTAATATCCAAGTGGATGAAAAAGAGATTTTATTTTATAAGTCATACATTCCCCCCGCCTTTTTTGTCGTTGTCTAAAGTGAATTCATTCATTCATTTAACAAACACTTATTGGCTGGTGAATACGCGTGACGCTCCAACCAACATACTAAATGGCCTGTGATCAATGCGCCAACCAACATACTAAATGGCCTGTGATCAGAAGCTAAGCTCATTTAAGGCAGGGAAAAGCTTTCATATCCTCATTGTCTCCTCTTCCTAAAGAGATGCCAGTTCAAGCCTTAGAGAGAAATCCTGCATGAAAATTAGGTCTCCATAAAAGACAGGGACTAGACTAATGACCCATTTCTAAAACAAGTGCAATTAGTTTCAGCACTTCTCTGTAAAAAGGGAAACATAGCTAGTGGTAAGCAGCTGCATAGCACAGGGAGATCAGCTCGGTGCTTCGTGACCACCTAGAGGGGTGGGATAGGGAGGGTGGGAGGGAGGGAGACGCAAGAGGGAAGAGATATGGGGACATGTGTATATGTATAACTGATTCACTTTGTTATAAAGCAGAAACTAACACACCATTGTAAAGAAATTATACTCCCATAAAGATGTTAAAAAAAAAAAAAAAGAGCAAGTGACGGAACCCTGCTTGTAATAATCCCTTTTTACTGCATTCAAAAGGCAGTTTTCTCTCAACTTCTGAAAAATATACAGTGAACATTCAATTACTGGGACAGAGAATTAAAGGATAAAATGAAATAAAAGCAAGTGTTTCTTATGCTGATTGAACATGCTATGGAACGTTCCTTTACTGTGTGCTAGGCGTGGTTTAGAAGGCTTGGCAAAATTTTTCTGTAAAAGGTGACACAGTAAATATTAAAGGCTTTGTGGGTCCTATGGCCCTTGCTGTAACCACTTAACTTAGTCTTAGTAGCCCAGAAGCAGCCAAACACAATATGTAAATAATGGGTGAAGCTATATTCCGATAAAACTTTAGTTATCCACACTAAAGTTCGCATATAATTTTCACAGGTCACGGAATATTCTCCTTTTGATTTTTTTCCAACCATTAAAAATCCTAAGAACTAGCAGGAGGGGTTGTCATTTGGTGATCCCTAGAATACAATATATTTTAGAAGACAAACTATTGTGTTAAACCAATGTTCCAAAGCCCAAATACCTATGAATTGGCTCAGTATTGTCTTTAACACTGTTGATTACTCTCAGCTGGTTACAGATTTTATCCATAACATTTTGCATCCAAAGGATGAAGGCAAAGAATTTTGAGCGCATCTGTTACTATCATCCAGGGACTCCGCAGCATCTTATAAATATTTGATTTTACCTAAATCATTTATGTCTCTGTCAGGGGTCATTTTACTTCTTTTACATGAATAATTAAAAGCACAATTAGGGAACCGTACAACCTGAAACACTAATCTCATTTTTCATCTTACAGTATTTCTCACTAGAGCACACAGCACACTACATGCACGTACTGCCCCCACCTTCCGAAAGCGGCTGAAATTTTTGTTTACATATAACACGGGAAAGAGACAACTTGCCCAGCCACCATGCAACACTTTTCTGATGATCACTGATAACACCGCTCTGTTTCACAACAAAATGTACCAAAGGTAGCTGCTGCGGAGCACAGAATATAGGAAAGGCCATGAGCTCACGGGACGGACGGACCTGGGTTAGAATCTCATTCTGCCACTTAACAGCGGGGTGAGCTTGGGCAAGTTACCTGACTTCTCTGTGTCTTGGTTTCCATCATTATTCAAATGGCAATAACAGGGCCTACCTGGTGAGGCTGTTTTGACGCCTGAAGGAGATCGCACGCAGAAAGCACTTAACCCAGTGCCAGAAATTCAGCAAGCACACAGTCAATGTGGGTTATTGCCCAACTACCAATAATTTCTGGAGACGCGGTCGGAGTTCATGCGGCAGCACAGAAGGGCAACCACACAGGTGCAACTCTCCGT
This sequence comes from Physeter macrocephalus, assembly GCF_002837175.3. Lineage (NCBI taxonomy): Eukaryota > Metazoa > Chordata > Mammalia > Artiodactyla > Physeteridae > Physeter > Physeter macrocephalus. The sequence continues at coordinate 32,163,937 of NC_041231.1, forward strand.
TTTCAGGCAGAGCTCCATTTTATTTACTTATTAAAAAAAAGGTTTTTAAAAATTTACTTATTTATTTATATTTGGCCGCATTGGGTCTTTGTTGCTGCGTGCGGGCTTTCTCTAGTTG
>NC_041231.1:32164307-32187690 GCF_002837175.3 Physeter macrocephalus
CAGTAGTTGTGGTGCACGGGCTTAGTTGCTCTGAGGCATGTGGGATCTTCCCGGACCAGGGCACGAACCTGTGTCCCCTGCATTGGCAGGCGGATTCTTAACCACTGCGCCACCAGGGAAGTCCCCAGAGTTCCATTTTAAAGCAATATTGTCTTTCCCACAAAATAAAACGTGTCCTTGAGCAGGGACATTAAACAGCAAAGGTAGGTGTGGCCCAAATACTTGAGATGTTAAGTGTTGAGTGGCTGCTCTGAATTTACTAAAACACTGAGGAAAAAACAGATTTCCATGATTTCTATTCTTTCAGTCACATCAGTGAAAAGAAAATCCCAGTTTGATACTAATATGCCCTCCACCTTTCAATGATACTGATTCATTTCCCCCTTTACCGAAAAGTAAATATGTAAGCTAGAACTTAATAATGTTGGTACCGTTGATTTATTTTCACAGATTACAGACATAATTTTTTACATAAGTATCCTTGTCAAATGCACAGCATTTTGCATTAAGGTGTTGATAAAACGTTTTGCTTTAAAATCAATTCATTTAATTAAAATCAAGCGCATCAACTGAAAGAAAAACAATAAGTAAACGATACAACGATAATAATGAATAAATACATTTTAATTTAAAATTTAAAAGAGCAGCACCAAGAGTGAATCTGGATAAGGTGACATTTAGGGAGGTAGCAAGCAACAGCTAAAGACTGGAGAAAGATGGGCCAGGAGGAGAAGGCAGGAAAGGTACCTAGGAGTGGACTGTCCAGAATGAGGCCCCTCTGGTTGTTCAACTGCTAATATGGATTGTGATGAAATTAAAGCAGAATGATGGAGGATGTGGAAGAAACTGGGAGCTTCAAATTCAGGGTTTTTAACCTGGAGTCCAAAGTCCATAGCAGTAGCCACCCACAGACTTTGGGGTCTACATCCTCCTGATACAGGAAGTAAAATTCTGAGCATGGGTGCATAAAGGAAGTCGGACTCTGGAGTCAGTTGGGTCTGAATTTGACCCCCTAGATATGCCATTATCAATTGTGAGAAAGTTACTGCATTTCTGGGTGCTTCAGTTCCTATTCTGTGAAACTGGAATAATACAATAGCAACTTCACAAGTTTGTTTTGAGATCACACATGAAGAATGCCCACAACAGTAACTCATTCACCACATTATAGCAGGAAGATGGCACTGTAAAAGCCCAGAAATAAACCCACACATATGCGTACAGTTAATTTACAACAAAGGTGCAAAGAACGTACAATGGAATGAGGACAATCTTTTCAATAAATAGTGTTGGAAAAACTGGACAGTCACATGCAAAAGAAAGAAACTAGACTACTATCTTATATTATACACAAGAATTAACTCAAAATGAATTAAAGACTTGAATGTAAGACATGAAACCATAAAATTCCTAGAAGAAAACATAGGAAGTAAGCTCTCTGACATGGGTCTTACTGATGCTTTTGTGGTATGACTCCAAAAGCAAGAAAAACAAAAGCAAAAATAAACAAATGGGACTACATCAAACTAAAAAGCTTCTGCACAGTAAAGGAAACCATCATCAAAACAAAAAGGCAACCTACTGAATGGGAAAAGATATTTGCAATTCATATATCCAGTAAGGGGTTAATGTCCAAAATACAAAAGAATTCATACAACTCAACAACAATAAAAAACCAAAAATTCCCATTGAAAATTGGGCAGAAGATCTAAATAGACATTTTTCCAAAGAAGACATACAGACGGCCAACAGGCACATGAAAAGATGTTCAACATCACTACTTAATAGGAAAATGCAAATCAAAACCACAATGAGATACCAAATCACACCCGTTAGAATGGCCATAAGCATTGGCAAGGGTGTGGAAAAAAGGGAACCCTTGTACACCGTGGGTGGGAATTTTTCCACTACGGAAAACAGTAAGAATAAATAAAACTAGAACTACTGTATCACCCAGCTATTCCGCTTGGGTATTTATCCAAAGCACATGAAAACTAATTTGAAAAGATATATGCATCCCTATGTTTATTGCAGCATTATTAAAATAGACAAGATATGGAAACCACATAAGTGTTTATAGATAGGCGAATGGATAAAGAAGTTGTGGTATATGTATATATCATGGTATACTACTCAGCCACAAACAGAATGAAATCCTGCTCTCTGCAACAACATGAACAGGCCTTGAAGGCATTAGGCTAAGTGAAATAAGCCAGAAGGAGAAAGACAAATAAGTATGATTTCACTTGTATGTGGAGTCTAAAATAACAAAACAAATGAACAAAATACAACAAAAACAAACTCACAGATACAGAGATCAGATGAGTGGTTACCAGAGGGGAAGGGGTTGGAGGGGTGGGTAAAATGGGTGGAAGGGATCAACCGTGTGGTGACTGACAGTAAACAGTCTGGCGGTGGTGATAACTCTGTAGTGTATACAGATGTCAAATTATAATGCTGTATACCTGAAACTTAGAGTTAAAAAATAGATGGCATTATATAAGTGCTGTTTATAAAAGTTATCTTAGGGAGAGGATCCACAGCTTTCACAGATTCCCCCTGTGTCCAGGGCCCCCCATAATGAAAAAATGCTCTACACAGGGGCAGGGGGCAGGTAGGAGTCATACCATGGATAAGGAGTTACTTTCCTCCCGAGCTTGACAGGATGACTGAGTACCAGGCATTCACTGCATTCTTCACAGGACATCCACACACTGTTTATAAATTAAATTCGAAGTGTCTAAATAATGCTGGCCTAAAGCAAATGTTCACACTAAAATCTGAGTAAACAGCAGCAGATGCCAAAAGTTAAACAAAAAAATGGATGAGAAGGAAAATAAGCCCGTTACTGTCTTACCTCCACCACTTCCCAACCAATTTTTAACACTACAAAATGGGAAAAGACTCCCATTATTGGATCGTAATGGTGAGACCTCCAGACCACCCACAATTCCAGTGTCCATCAGGTAATGCTTTCAGGCTCCTGGTGAGAAGGGAAATGATCTGTCTGGAAGTGAAGACACACAGGCTCTAGTTCTAGGCTTCTACTAACGACCCTGTAGGCACTACCGTTTATTTTTTCAAATAATTTACCAAGTAACTACTGGGGAAGAAAAGTAAGTAAATGAGACATTAGCTCCTGCCTTCATGGAGTGTACAGTTGGTGGGAGACAGGCCCCAGCAACTAAAGAGACGACAGAAGCAACCCTGCAAGTGGGACAGGTGGTAAGAGGTGAGGATCCAACCCCAGACTGGAGAAGGGGAGGAGGTTTCAAAACAAGGACTGATGAGATGAGAGGTGAGCTATGTTGTAAAAGTGCTGAAGAGAGGGGAGCACAGCAGGCGGAAAAGCTCCTGCAAAGGCCCTGTGTGGAGGAAGCCAGGGTGACTGGTGCCCAGAGAGCAGGATGTGGCATAAAGGCCAGACAGCAAAACAGGGAGAGCAAGGAGTCTGTCTGAGTTCTGCAGAGAAGTGAGAGGTCCTCGATATGGCTGAGAGAGAACAAGAAAGAAAGAAGGGGAGACACAGAGACATGAGCAGATTAGGGAAATAAGAAGATTATTGTGACTACTAAACAGAAAAGGCCTGGAAGGAAAGCAACATTGGTTGGTAGAAACAAAGTCAGGGGCTTCCCTGGTGGTGCAGTGGTTAAGAATCCACCTGCCAATGCAGGGGACACGGGTTCGAGCCCTGGTCCGGGAAGATCCCACATGCCGCGGAGCAGCTAAGCCCGTGCGCCACAACTACTGAGCCTGCGCTCTAGAGCCCACGAGCCACAACTACTGAGCCCGCGTGCCTAGAGCCCGTGCTCTGCAGCAAGAGAAGCCACCGCCATGAGAAGCCCGTGCTCCGCAACGAAGAGTAGCCCAAGTAGAGAAAGCCCACGCGCACAGTGACGAAGACCCAACACAGCCAAAAATAAATTAATTAATAAATTAATAAATTAATTTTTTAAAAAAGAAAGAAACAAAGTCAGGAGGTTACCGCATTCATCTAGCAAAGAGACAGTGGATAGACAAGGTGAGTCGGAGCAGCCTCAGAGAACCAAGAGACGCCAAGTCATGGGATTATCCTGGGTCTTGGTTAACTCACTGCTAAACTGAGCAAGAGGAAGAAAGTGCATTAGTTGACCCTTTAATCATATAAGAGACGACAGATGACAACCTAGCAGGAAGTTCTGTGCCCTAAAAAAGAAACGCTTCAAAAATTACCCTCAAAAGTCAAAATTGTGAATTCAGTTCTGAGTCTACTTATGTAACATAGCGCTGGTTTGCCCATTCTGTAATCGGTAAATTAGGCTTTGGTCTACCCAGAAAATAGCTGCTACCACCCGGGCGCAGGGACTGGGGCTATGGGGATAAGAGAAAGGAAGGGGAGCTTAGCAGACAGGAAACAGAGCTTGCAGCGCATCTTGCCAAAGAGAGACCCAGGGAAATGGCTCTGACTTGAATTCCAGGGTTCAGGCAAGACTGAATAGTAACAGGCCGAAAAGAACCCAAGAATCTGGATATTTGAAACAGCTGAAATTTAAAAAGAGCCAAAGCACATTTAGCATCCCCCCAAAGAAGAACAGATCTTTTTTTAATCACACTTAAATTTTCGTTTTGGGGCAACCTTGAACTAACCAGAGGGCTGTGGGGTTTTATGAAGTCAGGGTTGGGCACGTCCAGTGTCAATGGTGCTGAACACCCAGATGTTTCCAAACATCTGTCTACTTGGCTGATGCTATGCATTTAATCAGAAACCTTGGCAGCCTCTTTGAGAGCAAAATGACCAATTCATTAGTGGCATAAACAAAACTCAGAGCTTAAAGAAAAAAATGTGATCCAGGAAAAAGGACCCCATGCTGGTCCATCTTCAGGGCCCACATTTACACCTATCCAGGATCACTAAGATCACTCCAAGGGGGTGGGAAGGTAATGGAATAAAAATAATTTAATGGTTTGGTATCAAGCAAAAGTGGAAACCCCAAGAACATATACTTGGGGTATCATTGTGTACTTCACTTGTCCAAAAGCCCTTCCCATCAATATATCAGGAATATAGGTTTTATTGAAATGAGGACATACTCAGGTTTTCACCATCAGCACCGGGCTCTCTACGCCATAAACAGAGCAAGAAAAAACACTTTTCAAACTCTGGTTCTCATCTGCGGCCAGCTCTAAGGAAGACAGGAAGAAGGGAGAGAAGGGGGCCAAAACTGGGAGCTGGGAGTGAAAACACACCAACAGGCAAGAGGCAGAGCCTTGTTTACAGGGGTGGGGAAATTCACGGAGATGTGAGAGGAAAGGTGGGAGAGAAGGAAACTGCAAAAAAGTGAAAGCTCATGGAGAGATACTCATCAACAGAACAGAAAGAACAGAAGCAGAATAGAAATCGAAAGAAGAGAAAGCCCAAACGATCAGGGATAAGAAGACAAGCACACAGAAAGAATTCCTAGAAACTTCCTTACCAATCTCAGGATTGCTAAAGGCTTTTTTCATGCATGTGACACTTGGACAATCATGCTGGCACTGTGGAATGCCCTCTTGAGCGGGGGCTAAGCGTGCAAGTCCATGAATTTGGGGAGATATCAAGCATCATGAAAACCACCACTGGAAACTCTGTAAGGAGCCCATAATGGCAGCCTGGTACTGACTCTCAGTAAGGCTCTCATCAGTTTCTCCACCAGCCTTGGACCAGCACACTGCTTCTGCAGGGCAGCATGGGGGCAGCCGTTAGTTTGAGCTGTAACTGCCGTGACCCACAGAACGCAGAGTGCCTTTCACGGTCAGACACTTGCTTGGCCCAGGGCAGCCTTGCCCTGTGGGTGAGCAGAGCAGCAGGGCCAAATGCTCCTCTTCTACTGAGCTGGGGTCACGTGTACTGAGCTGGGGTCACGTGCTCAGTTAGGGACGTAGCACGTGGAAATGACTGAGGTTGTTAAGATTATATTTTTCTCTTCATATCAGCCTGCAATGAGGTTGTTCTTTTCTTAGTTTAAGTCTGTGGGTTCTTATGGTGTCACTTTACCATAAAAGTCTGAAGGACCTGGTAAGATAAAGTAGAGGCAACAGCCTCTTAATCCTTGTCTGAATTTTACGGGCTGAGCAACATATTAGGACATGGTTCCTGACCTACTTACCTACACAGACTTTTCCCACCATCCATCTACTTTTATTAATTTACCAACTACTTCTTGAATCCACCTATGCCAGGCACTGGTATATGTAGACAAATAAGAAAAAATGTAGGCAAAGAAAAAATATAGTAAACCAATATAAAATGTGAAAATGGAAGTAACAAGCATCATGGCAAATGTATTTACTATCTGTCCTTGGTGTCGGGGGGAGGGTAAAAAAAAAGTAGTGAAAAAACACAAAAACATCCTCCAAATAGTTAAAACTCACAGGAGACCATGGCTTATTAACATATATCAGAAGCACCATCTAAGTCTTAAATTTTGATCATTTAGCTAGAAGCTAATGCTAGGAACAGCAAGATTATCTTGAAATATTCTTAATGAATGCATTATCTTTTCATTCTACAAAAATGAAAGAGGGAGAAATAACTTTAGATGAAATCAAATGAGAAGTGGCACAAAGACAGTCATGGCTCTTCGGGAAGAAATAGAGAGATGCTATCTGTCTTGTAAAGATATTTTAGACGACTTTCGACAAGTGGGCTAGGTACAACCACGTTGCTCTATTGATTATGCTAGATTAAATATACAGCCCTCTCTGGGAGTTAAGACAGATATGAACATTAAAACTGTTTTACGGGAAAGTTACTGTCCGTATGTAACAGGCCGCTTTAAATATTAACTTTCTAAATTCATATTTTGATATCCAAATGACAGTCTATTTTACAGATAAGTGACCTGTAAATTTCTACCAGAAAAAAAAGAAATATTCCTTCCTGGATTTATTTTCTAGAAGTGCGAGGTTCAAGAAAAGACTGTGGGGAAGAAAAATAGGTGTTGCTTAAAAATTAATGATTTAATAAAAATGACTTTTTTTGGCATCTAGGTGTGAAAGTTAGATATGAAATGAATGACGGTAACAAAGACGGACTATGTGGCTCACAACATATGGGGTTTTTTTCAATTAAACTTTTAATCTTTCTGATAACTGTAGATCAACATGCAGTTGTAAGAAATAATACAGAGGTCCCGAGACCCCTTTAACCAGTTTCCCCGAATGGTCACATCTTACAAAACTATAGTATACAATGATATGTGTGTTTTTTTAAACTGATATTATCCAGGTTGCCTATCAATACTACTCACTGCAGATATTATGAACTCCCACCTTTAATTCAGACACACAGCACCCTGCACTGTATTTATACTGTGTTCAGCTCAATTTATATGATCCGTGCATAACTGACAAAGCAAGTGAATCCTCATATTTCTCTAAAATACTGGAATATTTACAAACTCACTTGGCATTTTAAGAACTGTAGAATAAAGAAGTTTCTAGGTTCATGCTTATTTAAAAAAAAACAACGACACAGGTTGGTTTTTGCACCCAAGTTTCTAGACAAACATAAATTGAAACTCTTTGAAGAGAACAACAGAAAAACAATTTGATGTTCACATTTAAAATTGCATACAAATGGTTGGCACTTTTAAAAAATCACTCCTATAGAACCATGTTAGATTATTTATGAGATACTGGCCTGCCTAGTATCATGTCATAAGTACAGTTTGAGAAGTCATGAGGATTTATTTCTGCTTCTCAGAAAGCCATGCTTCTTCTGAAATTTCAGAGACAGATGCATTCATATTTGGATGGCTGTGCTCCAAAGTCAGGCGCATGCACCCACAGACAGGCAACAACTTGGGGATCACTCTGGGAAGACAGCAGAGTGACAGAGATTGATAATCAGCTTCTGGAAGGCCAAGGTCATGAATCAACTTGCACTGAGTGAACCCTACACTCATCTAAAATGTGTCATTGGAGATACCAAGTTGAAAGCTGTCACTGAAACGTGTTATCTTTGCAGAAGGCTGTCAAGCATTGCAAGTCAAGTAGAAAACCAGATCAGAGAGCCCAGCGAATTGCCTTTGGCAGGCTTCCGGAATGTGGCACCAAGGTAGCACTCGACAGCAAGATCCGATTACCGCAGTGTGGCAAATCTTCCATCCACCACGTTCAGATCGTCTGCAGAGTAATATTCCCATCACAGGTGTCCAAAGGACACTCACATTTGAAATACAAAGCAGGGCCACCGGTAGAGAAATTCTGAATGGTAACAACAAGCACACCATCTATACTGCGGGAGTAGAGAGGTGGGGGTGAAAAGGTGTGTACAGATAACATCACTGGTACACAAGTCTGTCCTGAGCAGCTGCTCAAATGGATGAATCAAGGTACAGGAGAAGGTAGCTGCTATAAGGCCCAAAGAACTGTTTGTGGGGACATTATGAAAAAGAGCCCAAAGCTGGGAATCACTGTGCTGAGTGAGTGGGAAACAATTCTAAGAACAAATCAAGCCAACCCAAAGCAATCGGCCATGAATAATCTCAGACAAATGCTGGTTTGGAGAAAGAAAATGGATCCCTAAAGTTGTATGTGCAGCCAATTAGGTTAAAAAAAAAAAAAAAAAGGCAACTCAATGACCCACAACATGGATGGAACCAAAGGACAGATAATGAAGTCATTTTAGCTCAGCATGAGGGCTTCAGGCAGCCAAGGCTCCGGAAGGGATTACTAACAGTGGTTTGTAGTGACATCCTTGGCTACAAAGGGATCATTTCAAAGAGAGAGAGAGAGAGAGGGAGAGTTAGTTTTAACGGGTTGGGTTAAAAGAGTTGAAAAATAAGATAAGAAAAATATCTTTAGCACCAACGGAATCCCAGGTAGCACTAGGCACAAATGTAATATAACACCTAGGGATTTATTTTCAGATCAAACAGTGGGGCACAGCAAGGCATTCCTGCTACTTCCATCAATGATCTATAACTGCTATTTCCATAACAGTGATTAAGAGGGAAGGAGCTTTTGCACTAGCAATGTTGAAAATGTGGTATTTCATATTTGTGGACCCCAAGTGACAGGTGAGGTAGGTAAAAGGAAGCAGGAGGATCAAATTGCTGGTCTGAAACACAAAGGGATAAGACGGTGTTCATCTGTATTCTAATATAATAACTAATATTAACAAAGCAAATTCTCAAGGAAGATAAGGATTTTATTTTCATTTATGCGTTTGGCACAGTGCTCTCCAATAGAACTTTCTATAGTGATAGAATGTTCTCTATCTTTGCTGCCTGCTATGATAGCCACTAGCCATATGTTACTGAACACTTGAAATGTGGCTAGTATCAATACTACTCAAAGTGATCTATAGATTCAATGAAATCCTTATCAAAATTCCAATGGTATTTTTCACAGAAATAGTCAAAACAATCCTAAAATTCCTATGGAACCACAAAAGACCTTGAAAAACCAAAGCCATCCTTTGAAAGGAGAACAGAGCTGGAAGTGTTATACTTCCTGATTTCAAATTATACTACAAAGCTATGGTAATCAAGACAGTATGGAACTGGCACAAAAATAAACACATCAACCAGTGGAATAGAATCTAGAGCCCAGAAACAAACCCATGCATATTCACTCAACTAATATTTGACAAAGGAAGCAAGAATACTCAATGGGGGGCTTCCCTGGTGGCGCAGTGGTTGAGAGTCTGCCTGCCGATGCAGGGGACACGGGTTCGTGCTCCGGTCCGGGAGGATCCCACAGGCCGCGGAGCAGCTAGGCCCGTGAGCCATGGCCGCTGAGCCTGCGCGTCCGGGGCCTGTGCTCCGCAACGGGAGAGGCCACAACAGTGAGAGGCCCGCATACCGCAAAAAAAAAAAAAAAAAGAATACTCAATGGGAAAAGGATAGTCTCGTCGATAAATGGTGTTGGAAAAACGCAACATCCACGTTCAAAGAATGAAGTTGGACCACAACCTTACATTCCTCAGAAAAATTAATTTGAAATGGATTAAAGATTTAAAATCTAAGACCTGAAACTATTAAACTCCTAGAAGAAAACATAGGGAAAAAGCTCCTTGGCATTGGCCATGGCAATGATAATTTGGATATGACACCAAAAGCACAAACAACAAAAGTAAAAAGAGATGAGACTCACCAAACTCAAAAGCTGGGCACGGCAAAAGAAACAACCAACAAAATGAAATGGCAAAATGTTATACATCAATTATATCTTAATAAAGCTGGAAAAATAAATAGAGGTGACCCTCACCCACACCCCAGAAAAATCCAAAGATCTCAATGTGGGTCTCCTCTGCTTCAAACCCTGCAAACACACAACCTAAGAAAGCAGAAAACAAAATGATATGTGGCTAGTAAAACTGAGGGAGCGAATTTTAATCTTACTTACTTTTAATCAATTACAATTTAAATTTGAATATAGCCACATATGACTAGTGGCCACTATAGTAAAACAGATTTCTAAAAGTTCACGCTGTAGCCTTTACATGGACTGACCCACTTAATCCTTATAACCCTATGAGACTGATACAATTTCGTTATCCATATATATATTTTTTAATTTTTATCCTATCATATTTAAAAAAAAATTTAAAGCACAAAGTGATTAGGTAGTTTTTCCCAAATCACACAGCTAGTAAACCAAGTGGTCAGTTCTCAAACCAAGGGCCAATTCCAAAGCTCTCACTCAGCTATACGTTCTCTGTAGCAACAAACACTACTAAAGGAGCAACTCGCGGTTAAGGTAAAGACCAGAGACCCAGAAACATTTCATATTGTTCCACAGACAAGTAAAGAAGACACAGTCTACCTGTTTTCCCTGTGTTTTTCATCCAGGTTTTGTTGGAAGACTCATTGTCAAAGCCATCAAGTTGCAGGTCCTGGTACTCTTCACCGACACGTGCATGCTGGTCTGAAATATCTATAGGCGACTGGTGACGGCCCCCACAGCTGACACTAGACGTGACCCAGTGCTCAGGACCGTAGGCACCTGTTAAAAGAAAACAAGACTTCAATCCTCATGGTTCAAGGGTCAGGGATAAAATGAGTATGAGGCACGAAAGTCAAGCACTGCATCTCCCAAGGTTAACATTTCCTACATGTCCCCACCCTAAAAATGTCAGTGCATTGGAAGACTTATCAATCCAAGCCATTTGCTCGATAGGGCAAGAAAATTTGAGAAAAAAGTTACTTAAGATAGTTTTGCCTCTTGATTTGTAATCAAACATTTGCTAACTTTATCCGTAATCAGATTAAGGGAGTTGAGCAGAAGGGCCGTCAGTTGTTCACATTTTTAAAAAATTTTAAAATAATTTTCCTAAAATAAACAGAGCATTTATTCACAAGAAAACACCTTAATCGATTTAGTATGTTCTGCTATTGTGAACAGTACACTAAACACAACTTTCTTCTAGGTTCCCAGGAATTTTTGAACTGGAAAAGGAAAAGAATTAAAAATTAAAAGTAACACAACACTGGATGAGAGTCATTACAAATAATGTGGCCAGTGAGGCAGGGTTTTCCTATGGCTAATTGTGAGATTTTTCAAGTTAGCCAGTTTGAACACATGTATATTAAGGCACTCACTTCTCTTTCTCAATCCCTCATAGGAAATGGGGGTATAAAGTTACCTTCAGACTAGAATCAGCATTCATATAAATAAAGACTTTTGGGGGAACATATGCTACAGGAAAAGAGGAAGAGAATGTAGCTATAACACATAATCCTAATGGACACCAGTCAGGCATAGATAGAGAAAACACATCGCAACAACTGCATCTCTGCCCTATTCAGAAATTATATATCTGGGGGTGATGTCTACTAAGTTGATAACAAGCTCTGAAATTTTTCTGCGCCCTACCTTTAACCTTCTTGACATGACAAAGCGGAAGTAGTCAGCTGGAAAAAACATCTTTTGCTAGAAAGATTAAGATAAATCTCTTTTTTTGAGAGTCAGATATAGAATAAGTCTAAACGGTATAATTAAAAAATTTTTTATTTTATATTGGAGTATATATGATTTACCATGTTGTGTTAGTTTCAGGTGTACAGCAAGGTGATTCAGTTATACATATACATATAACTATCTTTTTCAGATTGTTTTCCCATATGGGTTATTATAGAATATTGAGGAGAGTTCCCTGTGCTATACAGTTAGGTCTTTGTTGATTATCTACTTTATATACAGTAGTGTGTGTAAACTGTATAATTTTTAGAAGACAAAATTTAGGCTTCCCAATCAATAAAGTTTAGTGTGTGTATAAACAAACATATACATATACTTGTATCCCTAGGTTTTTTTAGCTTTAAATTCCTTCACATATCACATAAAAGAGGATGAATGGCCCAAGTGACTTTAGGAGACCAATCCACCCATGAACCCATATTTTTCTGCCTCACTCTATACCTAGCCCTGTATGATGGAAGACACAAGGACACCTTAATATAGGTCTCCCTCCTACTAAGTCCACACCTGTGCCCAACCCTCCACCACACACTCCCTGGCCACGGATTTCCCCATCCCCCTAGGTCTGACACAGCTCACAGCTGATAGAAACAGTGGTACCATGAAAAAAGTGGCAACAACAGAAAATCTTTTCAGTCACAGTAATGGAAACTTCATGGCTGCAAGAGCAACTGAAGAAACTCCCCTAAAAATGATTCATATGCTTGCTATCTGGCAAACAGCTCAGCCTCACTCTATGCCTGGGTCATTTTCCCTAATCCTTAATCCCATGCAGTAAGATAAAAGAGACTATCAGAAAGAACATGTTCGCTGATTGGCAAAGATTTAGCAAAACCTCTGGGCACTTATCAAAATCACTTATAAGTGCCATAACACTTTCTAGAAAAGGTTAACATCGCCATTTCCTTTACTGTAGGACTCCAACTAAATTAGGAATTGTCAAGGGCTTTTCCCTCACGTCATTTCACCTCTTGGTCAAATTCCCTAAGACTGCATGAGATGAGTCATAAAGGAACAGAGTGTGCATTTGCATATGTTTGAGCCAAACTTTATTTTCATCTTGCATCAATATATTTGAAGAAAAAAAGAAGGGGAAAGGGGACAGAAGGCTCCAATTATCCTGTCTGCTCTAAATTTTCTTACAGATGCCAAAAGAATCCACTGAAAAATGGAATAAAGTGCTTGTTGACATATTTGATAGCTGACCATAATGTAAATTCTGGCTAGCTACAATTGGGCCTGTATGTTTGAATTATGGAAACTAAGGTTTTAATGTTGTGTGTGTGTGTGTGTGTGTGTGTGTGTGTGTGTGTGTGTGTGTAATGCCTTTCAGAAACTCAGTACTACAACAAAATTGCACTCAATGGAAAAAAATGCATGGTAAAAATCAATCCAAACACATATGACAACTTAGGTTAAGAGTCATTAGGTTATGAAAAATGTGTGTGTGTGTGTGTGTGTGTGTGTGTGTGTGTGTGTGTGTGTAATGCCTTTCAGAAACTCAGTACTACAACAAAATTGCACTCAATGGAAAAAAATGCATGGTAAAAATCAATCCAAACACATATGACTCCAAATAAGAATGCAAGCCATCATTTCTAAGAACACATAGACACCTGGTAGTTATCCTACTGATTAAAAAAAAATACTCTTTAAGCTCTGATAAGTACTTGCCATTCATATTATTTCTCATAACCTGCCAGGCATGGGTGAAATAAAATTTAGCCCTCTATAAAAATATAATCAGGGTTCATACCAGTGAGATTCATTTATTCATTGGTAACAATCTGAAGATTTAAGCCGACTACATGCTTGCTTTCACACCTCTACCCAATATACGTTCAAGTGCAATTTTAATTGAAACTGATCTTCCACTTCAGATTTTAAATTAATTCTTCTTTGGAGTGCTTCATGCTCCAGACACCCTTGCCTTGCAAAAACCTCTATGTCATTAGTGGTGGAAATAGAACACTTTTTCTAAGCTTGCAGGTATTGATTACCTATTCTCACACTGAAGCACCGCTGCCATTCCACACTGTATAAATCTCTTCAGTGTTAAGACACTTTATAAAGGACTGAGAATTATACCATTAATCATTTCCAGTTGCACAAGTCTCATAGCATTGAAAGCTTTGTTTTTCAGAACTTTGAATAAATGCCTTTAAGTTAAAAACATGACACTAAAAAAACACTGTGGAACTGAAACCTAGTTTTGAAGGAGGGAAAACAATCAGCAAGAAGCCTTCCTCTCTCAGGTCTGACATTATCCATCTAAAATAAGAAGAGAAAGTCATGTGCATTTTAGTGCCCTCTTAGCATCTCTTTCTTAGAACACTTGCATTTTGGCACCTGGACCCACTTTGACCTGCTCAGTAACTCTGACATGGCAACCTACTACGCAAGGCTACCTTCTCGAAAAGGGAGGCGTGGGGCTCAGGGGTAAAAACCACAGGGCACTTTGTGTGCCAAGAGTAACTTCCCGTTCACCTGTTGACACTCTGGAAGGAATGAGATCTTTTTCTTTTAAGATTTATTTTATTATTTATTTATTTATTTATTTATTTATTTATTTTCTTTATCTTTGGCTGCATCGGGTCTTAGTTGTTGCACGTGGGATCTTCACTGAGGCATGCACGACCTTTCGTTGTGGCACACGGGCTCATTAGTTGTGGCGCACGGGCTTAGTTGTCCCGAGGCATGTGGGATCTTAGTTCCCCGACCAGGGATCGAACCCGCATCCCCTGCCTTGGAAGGCGGATTCTTAACCACTGGACCACCAGGGAAATCCCCAGGAATGAGATCTTGATGGAGACATACTGCCAACATATTAGTACGAAGGGAACTAGCACTGATTCTCTTTCAATCTAGAATGAAAACTATTTTCTTTTTAATGCATTCAGTGAATGCATCTAAAATTCCTGGCTGAAGGAATTTCAAGGTCAGGGAATTCCTTGACCTCAGTGTAAAATATCCCCTTGTCAGGGAGGCTTCCGTGAGAGATGCACTGGGGTTCTGTACTATCCCGGCAATGGGTTCTTGTTTTCCTATGGACATTTTATCACAAATGTAATCTATTGTTTACTCCTTAGTGTCTGGCTTCCCCACCAGCTCATTACTCTACGAGAACAGGCTCCTTCCCCGTCCTGTTCAAGTTTATTCCAATGTCTAGCACAGAACCCTACAGACAGTGAGTTCCTAGTATACATATTTTTGGCACAAATACATGAATTGGAAGATGAGATTAAAGAGTCTTCCATAGTTCTGTCTTCTAATGACACTACAGCATGTTTTCTGTGCATTACTTTGGCTTTAATTTTACACTTCTATCCGCCGACTTCTTCCTAAGTCTTCCTCATTTCCTGGTCTCAAGACTCAGAAGGTCAACTTCAGAAGTAAATACTCCTTTCTTTCATCATTATTATGTTACATTAATCTGAACAGTGATAAAGTAATATAAACTGCAAAGACAGAATCGATCCACGTGCATGACAGAATCTGTGTGCAAATTTAACAAGCCCACCAAAGGCAATTATGGTTTTTAAAAGACAGGAGTATGATAGAACTTTGCTTTCAAAAGCCTTTTGGGAAACACGATTATTTTTAAGACTCTCTTATTTTTCCCATGCTTCAACAGAGCTCTCTAATCAAAGAAGGTCAATCAAGAAGGAAAATTAGTCTTGTGCATAAATTCATCACCAAAGTCATTTCAGTATTGACCCAACACCTGCTCAGTACCAGCTCCTCAGTGCTAAGAAATGGTGGCCAGGGGGCAGAGCTGCCACAGTTCCCTCGGGCAACTTAAGCTGCCTATGGCTCTGTTTTCTCATCTGTACAATGCGGAAAATCAGTGGTGTCATTGTCAAAGGGTGGTTATGAGGATTAGATGAGATCATCCACATAAAGTACCTAGAACAGTATCAAACAAGAGAAACTCAGTAAGTGGTGGCTGCTGAGATTATGGTCGTTGTTATTATGTTACAAAATGTGCAGCAACCCCTCCAGAATCTGACTATATAATGGAGGAAACAACCCTGCAGTCCAACCAATGATTAAGGTAGCTGGAAGCAGGCATTCTGCGGTACCAAAAGAGAGAGGAGGGGCCCTCACCTCCCTGAGGACACAACTTCCAGAGAAGGTGACACGTGAAGGGAGTCATTCCCTGAAGTGCAGAGAAATTTACTAGGTCCAAGTGTTTCCCATGTGGGCAGAGGACAAGAATCAAAAGTACAGGTGAGCCCTTCAGGAGGTGAAGTTTAATCCTAGCACCCGCCGCATGTAGGGACTAGCTTCCCAAGAATAAAGTAAAAATAAAGAGAAAAAAGGCAACTTCCCAGTGGAGAAGCCTGACCTATATATATAACCAAGTGATGAAGGTCAACCTCACCTTCGATATCATGGATTATCATGCACATACTGATAGGATGTGATAAGAACGGTGCATTACCACTGTGGGATTCTTTCTAAAAATCCATAATCCCAATCACCAGGAAAACATCAGACAAACCCAAACTGAGGAACATTCTGTAAGATACTTGGCCAATATTCCCCCAAAACGTTGAGGTCATGACAAACAAGGAAACACTGTAAAACTGTGTCTCAGATCAAAGAAGATTTAGGAGCCGAGACAGAAAATGCAAGGTGGTATTTGAGACTGAAGGATGGAACCAAACATGGAAATTAGTGAGAAAACCCATGAGCTCTGAATAAAGGTTGGAAGAAAGAGGAAGACATATTTATGAAACTCACAGATGCCAAATAAAATCTAAGTTTTGCTAAGTGGGTTATACATTTTTTTAATATTTATTTATTTGGTTGCGCTAGGTCTCAGGTGCAACAGGCGGGCTCCTTAGTTGAGGCATGTGGGATCTAGTTCCCTGACCAGGTATTGAACCCGGGCCCCCTGCATTGGGAGCGCGGAATCTTAACCACTGCGCCACCAGGAAAGTCCCAAGTGGGTTACATTTTAATATCCGGATTTTACTGGCTTTACTGTTACATACTTGAGGGTAGGTCTATGGCCTAACAGACGAAGGAGATGGACACTGATTTACAGATAATGCTGGGGTTGTTCTCATATCCTCTTGACAAGAAAGAAATCTGTACAGAGCAATGCCAAAGGAAAAGAGAGGGGGCCTAAAGAAAGCACAGCAAGCTCGTGAATGATATTTCATTATTTAAGGTTACATAACAACCTTTTAAAGTTGGAGAAATTCACTTTACAAAATTATCGTTAAAGAACAACATTATCAGCTTAAATTATGGCTCATTTGTGCATTAAAAGAACCCACTTCCACCTCCTTGGTGTACCATTAACAAGTCACTGTATTTTTCTCATTTTGAGATGCTACAATTCAGTACATTAGCATCAGGAAGACATATTTCTACAGTAGGGTGAATAAATCACACAACTGGAGATTAATTCCAACTGGCCTGTTTAAGGTAGACAATTTCCCACGTGAAAATAAGGGCAAATACTGTAAATGTGGGCCCACGTCTGAGATCCCGCTTGATGTTCAGTGTTTCTTTAAGGCCAGTTTAACCCAAAGAACTTGGTGGCCATGCATAAATTCTGAACCAAAACTAAGTTATTGTGTTCACAGGAAAAGCAAATAAAAATCTGAGAGACACATCTCAATCTCTTGCCCCCCACCTCCAGCAATATTACTTGAAAATCTAAGATGAGCAAATGTAATTGGGTAGCAACAACACTTTTCTATAGTTTAAGTAAATCGTCTCACTTCAGTGTAGTTCACTCTTAATACCTGACCTGAGAAAAAAGAGATAAAAGTGCTCTCTTTAGGGGGCTTCCCTGGTGGCACAGTGGTTAAGAATCCGCCTGCCAATGCAGGGGACAAGGGTTCGAGCCCTGGCCCGGGAAGATCCCGCATGCCGTGGAGCAAATAAGCCCCTGCGCCACAACCACTGAGCCTGCGCTCTAGAGCCCGCAGACCACAATTACTGAGCCCACGTGCCACAGCTACTGAAGCCCACGCGCCACAGCTACTGAAGCCCACGCAGCAAGAGCCCGTGCTCCACAAGAGAAGCCACCGCAATGAGAAGCCCACGCACCGCAACGAAGAGTAGCCCCCCGCTCGCCGCAACTGGAGAAAGCCCGCGCACAGCAACGAAGACCCAACACAGCCAAAAAAAAAAAGTACTCTCTTTAGAGCATATAAATCATACTTTTGTCTAAAAGCAAGGAATTTCAAATGTCTATGATTTGTATTCCAAACAATGGTTTCTTTAAATACATAAGAGGTTCTTTGCAGAAAACAAGCATACACCTTGAATTTATTTTACCATAATATATCCACATAATGGTTTCTATTCACTAATGAAAGCCATTAAAAATAATGAATTCTGTCTAAATTTAATTAAAAACAAAACTGATATAAATGTTACGTGCCGCGTCTAGTCAAATATGCTTATTAATGCCTCCCTCAAGGAATTTACATTAAAAACATTACCTGGATCCAGCGTGATTACCCTGCATCTCGGTGTCTACTTTTGACCAACAGCAAGAATCCAAAAATAAGTGTATTCATTTTTTAACCTAACAATATAATTAATGCTCTTTCTCCCAAATCTAAAACACATCTTAAACTATTCAATTTTTAAATTAAAAAGCGTTATGGGACTTAACTTACAATTCTTTTGCATTTTCTACTCCTGGTAGCTCATTACCTCTTGTGCGTTTATTGTTGTATATATGAAAATGGAAAAAGTGCTTTTTAAAAAGCGTTCATATTGCTGATCTCCACTGTTTTCATTTTATTCATGTATAAGAATGGATTTGTTTAGCGTTATTAACAGGAATTTTCAAATTTTTAAGCCAGTTAAGAAAACATAAATTTACCTTACAGATAATAAAATAGTTCGGCAAATATTTTTGTTTTTAAATTTTAGGTATAAAAACTTCACTCCTCCATTTCACATCAATAATGTGTTTTAAGGTAACTATCAATATCTAGCCACAATACAAGAAATAATATCAGACAGGAACACCAAAAATGGGAACCACTTTACTCGATTTTTAATACCAAGTGTTATTTTTTTAACTTCCCAGAACCTCTGTTTTAGGACTAGATGTTTAAAATTAATTTCAAGTAAAGTGTGGAAGAGCATGAATCTCTACATTACAGGTCCCAGATTCTAATCCTTATCCTGAAGGTCTCTCTGAAGGCTATTTTACTGTTCTAAAAAGTGAGGGTATTACAAAGAGTGGAGACGCCAATCATGATTACCGGGGAGTTCTAAGCCACAGGCCTCCAGTCTGAGTAGAGGCTCATAAGGACTGACTGACTGACTGATTGACTAGTGATGTCTGCATGGGTGTGTGAGATGACAGTAGAAAAGCATATGCACCATGAGCATAAATGTAATTCACAGACGAGAAGATTCTAAAGGTCTTTCCAAGAAAACGGCTGTAACTCTGCATGTCTGCACGCAGCTCGGATTAAAAACGGTTATCTTTCAAGCGCAATCCACTCACATCCAAACATGCAAGCAAACTTTTTACTACTGACTGGGATGGTTTATCCACTCAAAATCTAACTAATATTGTTTAAAGTTGGGCCAACTTTATTTTTGTTTCTTGTAAATACCACATAAAATTGCTTAAAAAAGCCATCTGAGCAATCAACAAAAAAGTCACAATTTTTACCGTCCAATGCCAAACATCTCAAGTGTTTATAGACTGTAGGTAAGTTGGTTCTGGACCTGAAGTCTTCAACCTTCAAGTCAAGTACGCCTTCAAGCAATCAACACTCGTCATATGACAGAGATCTTTTCTTTCAGAATTCTGACTGTCCCCGTAAAACAATACAAACAATCATCCAGGGACTAAAAAGGTCACATGGCATAGTGGAAAGAGCACTCGGTAAGGAGACTAGCCACTCAAGTTCTAGTTCAAGGGTGGCAAATAAGCTTCAACTCACACATTAGCTCCATAGGATTGTATGATTACTTATGAATAAAGACAAGACCAATTACCAATGTCTGTCAAGAAGGCCACAGGGGCCATGGTGACGGCCACGTCACGAATTTGCTCTTTTCATGCCAGTTTCAACTCTAAAAAGTGGAGCTGAATGTGGCAGTGGTCAAGTCTTATAATGATTCAATTTCCTTACACACAAATTATAAGATTATATCAGATCATTTTTAAAACTCCAAAGAGTTCTAAATACTACAAGAATACTTCCTGCAACACCTGGAAGAATCAAACAGCTCTGTTAAATTTTGTTGACATTCCAGCTAACATTCACCCTCACTGGATACATTCGTGCGATTAAACACAAGGATGTGGTGAGGATTAAAGAAATTATTATACACAGAGCACATCCACCAGCACTTGGCACATACTAATAGTGCTCAATAAACGTGATTATCTATACTTTCTTCTGGGAACCACAACTGAACCCTAAATTCTGGATGGTGTGATCCTGCTCCTGGTTCCAGAAACAGCACCTGATTCGTTATCTGGCTGTTTAATTCCATCCTCCTTCACAAGAGATTGACTCAGGAAGGGGTGTTAATCCAGGACTGAGCCAATGAGCACGGGGGATGTCTCTGGTCAACAGGAATGGTTTAGGTTGATACTATTCAAAAGCAGGCTCCAGACTTTTGTTCAGAGGCTGAAGAAAGAACCTACCCTCTTCCCTGAATGGGAATGAAGAGGAGGCAGGGAAAGGACTGACTTGGAACCAAGAGGGAATCAGCTGGAGAGCAAAGCTGACAAGGAAAAAGGTGTGTGCGGAGGTCGGTGGGGGCGGGGGGGGTAGGACCTGACCAAACAAATGCTGAAATTCAAATTTTCTCTCTAGACTTCTGAATTTTAAGTGTCTTTGTGTTCAAAACAGCTTGAGTAGGCTTTCTGCTATTTGTGACCAAAAAATACAGGTGATCATCAGAATGTTAGTTTGAAAATACCGACAGTTAAATCATTCAATGCTTTCTACATGCAACACTAGGACGAAAATGTCAAATTACAAAGATAAAAATCAGGAATGCATACTGATGGAATATATAAGGATAACATCTACTGATTCCCCTTCCTTCCCTTCCTCTTTCCCTAGAGGAGAGGATAGACTTGGGTAAGGGTTTAAAGGTCTCACTGAGACAAGAGGAGAGGGAACGGGCCCTGAAATCCCTGGCTGTAAATTTACACCCTTGGTAACACAGAGGTCACAGGACAGGAACCCCTGAAAGTCTTAATGGGAACAGTGGCCTCTCGCTGAAGTCTTCTGCCTCAGAAGCAAGCCACAACACACGTTACTACACACGGCAGACCTGCCGAGGTGACGAGGCAACATTCCCAAAGGTCAGAGTTGCATCTCCAGGAGGAAAACAAAACAGTTAGGGTCTAGTTCAGTCTGGTTCAGACAATGCTGGGACTTCCTGTCTCTGAGTAGGAGGCCTTTTTCACACCATTGCTATTGTCAGTACCACGCCCCACAAAGGGTTGTGGAATACGACCTGCGTCAGCTCAGGAGAAATCCCAATCACGAGTAGAAAAAAAGGGAAAAATTCCCAGACAGAATTCAGGAGTTTGGTGTTTGCAAGGAATAAGAGGGTGCAGACCAACCCCCTGACCTCAGGGCTGAGAGGAAAAGAACAAGAAATTTAAAACCGTTTTATGAGGCGCTCACTCAACAGCTGAGGGGCCTGGGGCGGAGTGGGTGTGTGGGACTGGGAAGCACTTCAGAGGGTACAGACAGGATGATTAACACCCTTCCTGCAACAACTATAAAAGGAGGAATGTATGCCCCCAAATGTATTAACTATTAACTGCTATCTAGGGAAATGTCTAGACATAAAGCGCCACATTTATGAGGTAAAGCCAAAACAGCATGATGGAGTCTGTCCTTCTGACACACTGTGAATAGTTCGCTTTAACTTATACTTTTTTCTATTTCAATAAATTTACAGCACGCAGAACTTCCAATAAAGGGAGTCTATAAAGAAAATGGGAAAAATTAGCAGAAGCGACAGTGATAAAAAGAACACTAATTCCCTTCATTTCTTCAAATCAGAGGAGTCTCTGCTAACCCTAGCTATTTAAAATAGTCCCCTCATCCACGTTCTATTTCCCTGACCTCGTGCATTTCTCTTTCTAGTATATGGTCCATGAGAAAATAGACTCCATGATGTCAGATACTTGCCTATTTGGTTCATGCAGTACACAGAAGTTACTCAATAAATAAATATCTGCTCAAAAGGGCTAGGATTAAGGTGAGGCACTCACCAAAAACTCAGTCATCCAAATAAATAATATCTCAATGAAGTATTTTAAGGTTTAAAGTGAACACAAAAACCTATGATGAGCAAAATATAAAAACTTTAACGATATTCAGTTAACAGTCCTGTGCAAAGTCATCCTGGAGTCTGAGACAAAAGGAAAAACCAGCAAGCACAAATATTGCACTAAAATATAATTCCTCTTGATTGCTGAGTTGTTTGACACCCTAGTCCCAGCCCTACGATAAACGACTAAGTGACATTTAATAGTATACAGCCATAACGTGACATCAGTAAGGAAGGCATCATCCATTTGAAGGATATTCAACAATGTGCCAGGCATTGTGATGAAAGCTTCTTATATTTTATCTTCTTTGATCCTTTCAACAACTCGTGTCAAGTATATACTAGTTTCTCCATTTCTCAGATAAAGAAATGGAGGCTCAGAAGCTAGGAAACTTGCCTTCACATAGAAAGTGACAGACCACTGAGTCAGTTCCAGACCTATGGGACTAACCCATGCTATAAAACAAGAGTTTGCCAACTATAGCACGTGGGTCACCCACAGCCCGCCATGTGTTGGTGTAAATGAAGTTTTATTGGAACACAGACACACGCATTCAAGTATGTATTACCTATGGTTGTTTCCGTGCTGTAACTCCAGAGTTAAACAGTTGTAAAAGAGACACACACACACACACACACACACACACACACACAAACCCTAAAATATTTACCATCTGGCCTTTTGTTTACAGTATGAAAGAACTGGCAATAATGTAAATATTCAACAGTAAGGATTTGCTAACTACTTCCACATCTAACGGTTCAAAAGTAGATAATCCTACACTCGGATAAATTCCCAATAGTTCCAATATTTAAATATTTAAAAGAAATAAGTAAAAGCGCAAGAAGCACTTGTGGGGAAATCTTAAGTAGGGAAAGCATTTTTTCATATCATGTAAAACCTCAACATCAGAAAGACTGATAAAATCAAATATATTAAATATTTAATTTTCTGATTATAGAACACACCATAAGAAACATCAGAAGACAAATGAGGGCTTCCCTGGTGGCGCAATGGTTGAGAGTCCGCCTGCCGATGCAGGGGACGCGGGTTCGTGCCCCGGTCCGGGAAGATCGCACATGCCGTGGAGCGGCTGGGCCCGTGAGCCATGGCCGCTGAGCCTGCCCGTCCGGA
>NC_041231.1:32187777-32202357 GCF_002837175.3 Physeter macrocephalus
GCAACGGGAGAGGCCACAACAGTGAGAGGCCCACGTACCGCAAAAAAAAAATAAATAAATAAAATAGGACAAATGATCTGCAAAAACATTTGCAATTCATACCACAGAAAGGAAAGTTCTTTAGTATACCAAGAGATTCTAGAAATCGATAAACCCAAAACCCCACATAAAAATGGTCAACAGAAATAAACCAACAGTTCAAAAAAAAGAAACACAAATGGCCCCTTGACACAGGAAAAGTTGCTGTGCCACACTAATATGGAGAAACACAAATTAAAATTATATAGATGCATTCTTTCACCTACAAAATTTGTAAACACCAAGATGTTTGATTATACACTGTGAACAAAAATGTATTCAAATAAGCACCTTCATTTACACTACTGAGAAACTGAAAGTCTTTACGGAAGAAAATTTGGTAGTAATATTAAAATTACAAATGTGCACTCCTTTGAGCCTGGTGTTAGCTCTACAGATATACTTGCATTCACGCAAGGCTAAGGTTAGTCGTGGCAGCATCAGCAGTTGTAACCAAAATTAGAAACGAGATAAATAACCATCACCAAAGGGCTAGTTAACTAAACTATGACAAACAATGCATTGGAATAGTGTGGAACTTGGGGGAAAAGAAAGAAAGAAAAAGAAACCTCTTAAAGCTGAAATGGTAAAACTTCCAAGTTATATTTTTTAGTGAAAAACCTAACATACATTATAATACGCTACCATTTGTGCTTACAAAAATGAGAAAATAAATGATGATATACATATATTTACCGTATGTACATAAAATACCTCTGGAAGCATATTTAAGAAAGCATAACACTAGTAAATGAACCGAAAATAAGAACAGGAGATTTTTCACTACTTACTCCCTTATGCCCTTTGAACTTTGAACTATATTTATACATTACCTATTTAAAAGTTAAATTTAAAAGATCCATAGAAACTTAAAATGGAGGAAGGAGTATCTGATAGCTTTCAGTGGGAAAAAGCTAGCTGCAGAGCAAATGCTACGGAATTACGTCATATCTTGTAAAGAAAAAAATTAAATAAAATTAAAACCAGGGACAAAAAATAAACAAAGATTACGAAGAAGCTTGCTAAACTGTAAATGGTGGTTACCTCTGGGGCGGGAGTCAAAAGATGCCAGTACGTTAACACCTGTGGAGGGTTGAAATGAACACACAAGCAGCGAACATCAAATAAATTACTTAAACATGAAAAAAAAAAGATGCTAATATGATCTAGAAAGCTATCTATTTTGCGAATACGTGTAGTGCTTCTGTAATTAACAACAAATTTTTTTTTTTAATTTTGGACACATACCTCTGAGATCTTGACCTACGAACATTCTTGAGGGACTCTGGAAGTCCTGAGTTCTTAACACATTATGGCATCACTCTAACAGGGGTCACTGCCCCAGCAGGGTGAAAGTTTGCTCTTTGGGGCCAAATACATTACTATTTTCATCTTTAAAGCACAGACATACATAGAGTACGTAATCAGATAGGACAGTCTATCTATGATATTAAAATTTCAAGGGCTGGGGGTGATCAGGGGGAAAATATCTAAAAAGGCTCCGTAGGGAGCAGGTGATAAGAGAAAATAAGGTTGAGAAGAAAAGCATTATGGAATTCTGTAGGCAAAACATCCTCCCGTCTTTTTCATGTGACTGTTAAGTCAGATCCACATTAAAGCAGAAATTCTATTTTAACCTTAAAATGAGACAACTATAAAAAGAGCCAATACTACTGGGAAGTCGTTATGCTCCTCACTGTGATTTTATGTCATATCCCATAGGAAAACCGTCTAACCTACCAATATACCCATTATTAAAAGTGGAAAACCGTCTAACCTACCCATATACCCATTATTACAAGTGGAAAACCGAGACTCACTTACTTGGAATGCAAGCACTGACACTGTGATTTGAAGCAAAGTCTCTACAACTCTTCCATTTGGCTGCACTGCCTGTTGCTTCTCTACTACATCCTGTTTAATTTTCACCCATCATTCCTGCCTCTCAGGAGCTGGGGAGATCCTGATTTTGTCATCTAATTTCAGACCTAGGCCTCCCGGCAATATGTCATTTGCAACTTTAATAAATCCATCTCCTTTGTCAAGTTGATGACAAAAATGCTCAAAAGGCCAGGGCCCAAGATAGAACTCTCCATCATTACAGTGGTACATTATCCAGAATTCCCTGGGAAGAGTTTTTCAATCTACCACAAACACTCACTTCTCCATCTTAACTCTGAGAATATCAAGAGATGGCCTGTCAAGGCTTCTCTCTGAAATCCAGATATCTGTGTTGGTTGTGCTTGACAATCCTGCAACGTTTTGGACACACTGCAGAGCTTTAAAAAAGGAGCCAACAAGGAACTTCCCTGCAGAATATCAGAACATAGTGCTTTCAGGCCAGGACATACTTTAATTTCCTTGCCCTTGTTACCCACAGCGGGAAGAGCAGGCTTTGCGGATAACTAAGGGTTGCATAATATAAATGGGGCACACAAGGGGAATATAAAAAAGAGCAAATCAGAGAAACAAAAATATGGCCAGCCTTCTTGTTTTTCATTCTGTCCAAGATTTGTGATCAAAATAAGAAGTCTGATGGACATCTTCATAAACTTTAGGAATAACTATTATATTTTTAGGGACTAAACTGATATGACTGATGGGAAAGAAACAAATGCAATTGTAAGAGTTACAGATGGGATCTATTTATACTGACAGCAAAGAAAGTGGTCACTGTGAAAAACAAAACCATAATGAAAACTACCAGGGATTTCATTTACACTTTCATTTCAGGATTTAAGTGGCAGGATGTGGCAGCCCTCTGATGGCCATGAATGATGGAAACAGTGGTTCCTAAATGCTGGACGAAAGACCAGTGCTGGATTTGATGACTAGAAAACTTCATTAAAAATAATACCCATATTCCTGAGCTCCCATATCAGCACCTTCAAAAGTGGGATCGAGGAAACTGTTTTGAGAACAATGAAAACAGCCACTAACAGTACTAAGAGCTGATACTGTTGCTAAAGACATTGTGCTTTACGAGAATCATCTCACCTAATAATGAAATCAACCCTGATACTGCTGCTAAAGACACTGTGCTTTTCAAGAATCATCTCACCTAATTCTGAAATCAACCGTAAGTAATAAACTTCACTATTATCCCTATTATCCTCATTATACATTATGAGGCAGGTCAGAGGGTAATCTGCTCAAGACCACTCCCCTAGTAAGCAGCTTTTAACCTCCACTTCACACGGATTCTTTACATATTAACATTTACCAGCCACTGACAAGGGATCAACGTCCATGGATTATCTTATTTGTTCCTGACAATACTATCCCCATTTTATGGATGAAGATACTACACCTAGAAAGGTTAATTTATTTGGTATTTAGACTAAGCAAGTAGTGGAGCCAGGATTCAAACTCAGACAGCTCCAGAGTCCCCTCTTTTAATATCCTGCTATAGTAATATCTGAATGGGTGGAAACTTCTGGGCAGTTCTGATGTTAGCCAAATCTGGAGGTCAATTTCAACTTAGATTGTGTGTCTAGTTCCAAAAATCTGCTCCACAAAGGACTGAGTCTCTCAACCAAGGCCATAGGTTGGGGAGAATAGCGTTCTGGTAGCTTTGACCTTGGCTCTTCATAATCAGCAAAGAGAATGTTATTATCAAAGTACTAACATTTTCAATAAAACCATGTGTTTGTAGGTGGGGCCCAAAGCTAAGCAGGCTGATAGGAAAATGAAGTGAGTAAGCAACTGCTGCTGTCTAAATACAGCCATTCACAGAAAGACAGAACGTCCCAGACTTACCCTACTAAACTTGAGAAGACTAATGCCATGAACACTGCGTGATTATGATGGAAGGAAAAACTGATGGAAAAATTACATGAATATCTAAACAAAAATCACACACTTTTGTATACTAAAGAGGGTTTACCCTATTTAAGGTAATAAAAGATGTTTTAAACATTATCAACTCACTTTAAAGGACACTTCTAAAGGCATCAGAGCAGGTAACTGCAGTAAATATGTTCATGAAATGAAAAAACTTTGGCTTAAGGTGTGGCTGTGTAGTGTTGGTCCTATAATTCTTCAACTAGGTGATTAAGTACCACTAATACCATGAGAAAAAAAATATTCCTGACTACACTAATACCATGAGAAAAAATACCATGAGAAAAAAAGATATTCCGGACTACACTAAACCATGAGAAAAAAAAATAATACCATGAGAAAAAAAAATATTCCTGACTACATTCGAGCTACATTATTAAGAAGACAGAGCACCATTTGACAGTTACTTTGGGGACTTCTATATGGATGGAATGCTTAATGAAAAAATGGAGGAGAAACTAATTATTTTTTCAGACAATACAATAAAGAGTTGTATTTGGCAAGATGCATAAGAAATAGAATGAATAAGAAACTGAAGTTTAGGATCCACAGCTTGTGACAGGAGACAGAAGCAGGAGACAGAACATGAGTTTTTTCCTTCTGGATTCTAGAACTCCAACCCTTAATGATGCAAGCTTAAGTCAAGTCCTGGCCACCATGTAGATGGACTTACCAGGAATTTTTCAGTTCAGGAGCTTACGTCCCAGAAACAGTGTTTAGTGATTTCCAAAACAGTAGGATCCTGGTTGTGAAAAACAAGCTCTCTAATTAGCAGATTAGAAGTCCCTTCCTTGCAGATAAAACTGCTAATGCAGACTAAGCCTCAGTATAAAAGAATCATTTTCAGAAGATGCTGGACAAAGAGGAGGAAACGTGCTGTAATCAGCTTTCATTCTTTTTGCAGCCTTTGTACTCAACTGTGGGACCACTTTTAGGGGGAATTTAGACCTTTCAAGTGTCTAGGCAAAAGAGGTTGTTTTCATTTATGGGCATTAAATTTTCTCCCCAACTCCCTCCAAAAATACCTCAATCAGAAAAATAAGGGGAAAAAACTTTCAAAAAGGACAGACGTTTCTTTAAGCAGCAGACTCTTAACCATGTTTACTGGGTCACACGACCAAACCTCTAAATCACTGTGGTTCTAAGCATCACTTAAGGTATCGTACTTAATATTTCATTTTGTATGTGCTTTGCAATAGGTCTAACTATGGCTGTTCCCACTCTTTGGTTGAGATCCCCAAAAGAAGTAAATTGCAAGATAGCAAGTGAAATCAAACAAACTACTCCACTGGCTCTATCAAAGACAAGAGTGAATAAAACTTAATACCCACATTGCTCTTGCCTGAAGTTCTCATTAGTCCAAAAGGTCCTGAACCCCAGTGAGCATGCACGCTCCAGGCCCTTGGGGACATCTGATCACAAAACCCTTGTCTTGAAGCCATCTCAGATATTCCATGTACAAACCTGAAGTTCCAGATCTTTCTTCTATCCTGAACTTGGTACAGTATGGTCTGTACCATCTTACAGGCATCCTTCAATGCTCAGGGCGAAAAACGTGGTGTCATATCTCATTCCTTCTTTATCTTATTCCCCAGATTCAGCAGCAAATTCTAGCCTGTACTTGCACAACAGATCCAGAATCTGACTACTTCTTCCCCATTTCCACCTGCTACCACTCTGGTGATCATTTCTCCTAGACATTGCTGTACCTGCCTCCTATCCTGACTCACCGACCCACCTTCCCCTCCTTCAGTCTAGTATCAACACAGCAGCCAGTGATCTTATTAAAACAGAAGTCAGATCACGCCACTCACTTGCTTAAAACCTTTCAACAGCACCCTTCGACATTCAGAGGAAAAGCTAAAGACTGGGAAAATAGTCTACAAGGCTGATCTGCTCCCCACCCCCCCGCCCCCAATTACCTCCCTGTTCACAGATCCTACGTCTCTCTGCGTTGATCCCTCTATGTAAGCCACACGGGCCACCTGGCTATCCCTTGAACATGTCAAGCATTTTCCTGTCGTCCTATCTAGAGTAACAAGTAACCCCTCACCTCCTTGAGATCGGTACTCACATGTCAGTTTCTCAACGCCCTGCTCTGCAACTCAAATTGCACCCTTCATCCCAATGTGCTTTCTTCTTCATTTTACTTTTTCCTCCATAGCACTCACCTTCCAATATTTTAACATACATATTTTGTTTTATTTATTGTCTCTTGTCTACTCACCGTTTCCAGTGAAATGTGAACCCTGTAAGGACAGGGATACACCTGTTATGTGCACTGCTATATAAACACAGATCAGTAAACATTCTAAGAAATATAAACAACAATGTAGTCTTAGCTTAAAATAGAGAGGGTTTTTAAACAACTTTATTGAAGTATAACAAATATGCTTACACTCAACTATTTCAAGCATAGAATTCAATGATCTTCTTTTTTTGGTAAATTTATAGAGTTGTACAACCAACACCACAGTCCAGTTTCAGACCACTTCCATTACATCAAATGATCTGGTGAGGAATTTTTAACGGGAAATCTACGTTACATCTCCTCCCTTGTCATACAATGCAGTCAAACTTCTAGAAACATGGTTTATGAAGTAACTTGTTCATGCACTACTGGTACTGAACAATCTACAATTTCCTTTCGTCTCAAAATGCACAGTTTTTTTTTTTAGTTCATACACAGTACCCAGCATACTGTAATCAATGGAAATAAGATGAGTAGAATTTGAATCCTGGTCTTTAACCAGAAACATGGATAACATACACAGGGAATCAATTTACCAACATTAATTTCCTAACATTACCTCTACCAAATGGGAAACAGATTTTCTCCACTGAAAGGCTGGAGAGAGTCCCAATGGGATCCGGTTCCTCAACTGTCTTTTGCTTGGATATGGCCAACTATGTCCTTCTATGATTGGGAGCCTACAATTAGCAACCTTCACTTTTGGAAACCAAGTGCTCCTTGAAACTACCATTCACTAATACTCAAGCCACCTTGACAGTTTAGTGAACTAACGACAGGACAGAAAATAAATAAAAAGTTAATCATTATGGCACTGTTAACCTTAGGGTTTTAGAATATTTCAGGAGATTTAGCATAAGTGGCAGGTATAACTGCCCATACTTGTGCTAACTTGGCTCAAGTTCCTTTACTGAGTGTTTTCTTCCTAACCTGCCATCGCAGTCCTACCAAGTTCAAAGCCAAGAATTAAATATGACTTTAAGATGCAGATTCTGACACTAGAATTTTCAGGGAGAGTTCAGAATAAATTCTGAACATCCACCTTAAAAAAAAATCACAATTAAGACACCACTACTAATCTACCTTTATTAATTATGTCAAGCAACTCCTTCTAATCCCAAAGATGTTTTTTCCCTTGCATATTTATGGATAATTTGTTACACATTAACAACTAAAATTTCCAAGCAAAACACATTGGGTTTCTGTCTTTTCAAGTATTACTTATTATTCGAAGCAGACGAAGCTATTAAATTAGCTTCAAAAAAGTAGCAAACATTAACACCAAATATGAAAATAAGGCAATTGTGTTTTCTCAGGCCTCTTTAAACAGAGATGTTCCTCTCTGTTTGCTGCATTTCTTCATTGGTAATTTTTCAAAACAAGGAAAACTCCTTAAGTATGGTCTTCTCCCTAACTCTAAAACACAGACAGAAGTCAAGAGGTTACAAAGGAGTTCAAATCATTCTTTCCTTTTCCTCATGGGAGATAGAGTTTCTCAACACCACCCCCAAAGTCACCCAGATACCCTATGCTAGTGAATCAAATTAACTTCAACTGACATTCTAAACACATGCAACTGGGAGATATACCTCACACAGTTCAAAAAAAAGGTGGCAATTCGGCATTTCATTAACTTGCTTCGGAAATTTACAACTAAAGTCAAATGAACAATTATCCACGCTAAAAAGAAATGACAGGAATCTATCTATGGCCAGAGATAGATAAGCCTCAAAAGTATGCCATGCTTACTTTGAAATATAATCTCAAAAACAACCTCACTGGTTTCATATTAATTTGTACACCCAGGTAAATAAATCTATCCTACATATATAACAGAGAAGGCACATGGGAAAGCTCCATCTCCCAACTGCAGCTTTCCAAGGAGAAAAATGTTCTCTCTCCTCCCCCATCACAGCCATGAGGCGTGCTGGGCCAGGTGCTTTGCTCCCCAGGTTGGCCATGTGCACGTAGAAGATGCCACACGTTTTCGTCCTGAATGGCCAGATGTGCTCACCAGGGTCCACAAAGCACATGCAAGATGGAGGAAATGAAGGACACTGAGTCTGCAGTGTATTCGTGAAAACAATCATTCTAAACACTGTAGTTTGCAAAGCCCAGGCTCACCTCACCTCCTCACTGTATTCCCCGATCACCTTCCCCTAGCCAAGTTACCCACGTCCTGCCCCTCTAAATGAAGCCTTCCCCATCGCTTCAATCCTTTTTCTGAGGAAGATAACTTGAATCACACAATTCAGTACTGGACTCCTGTGTGCCAACTTTTATTTTTTATTTCATGTATTTAATTAAAATTCCCCAAGAAGAATAATTAATTCACTCACAACACATTGACAATCATTTACTGTCCCCATTACGCATTCATTGATGCAAATATCCATTCAAGGTGGTTTTTTTTTTTTTTTTTTTTTCAGGGCTCATTTTTACTGAGCTCTGCATCCAGGGTACACGGAACTCTGTGGAGGGACAAGCTTCTCTGCCCTAATGGCAAACACATGTTTGTGCCTATAACTACTGCCATAGTAGTTATACTATGTGGCTGCCGACCCCAAATGAACGATTCACTGAACCAGGCAACTGGTGTGTAATATTTCGTTTTATTCCTCCTCTCGTCCTGTGTCAAATACAGTATTACATTCCCATTATTTAGATGTGGAAACTGATACACAAAGAAGTTAAGTCACATGGAGTGGGAGTACAAATTCTGGTGAATCTATAACTCATCTGTACCCTTAGTTTTAATCATACATGACATCTACTTTTCAATAAAATGTGTGGAGAACAGACACCAAGTCTCAGAAGAACTTAAGGGTTTAAAAGAGGGTTGGTTATAAGACTAATTACCCTACAAATGTTCTTTTAAGTGGATTAATTTTGTGACCATACATTTGCTTTGTATAATCCCCTGAAATAGCACCATCGATCCCAGGAAGTACCACGACATCATCATCCTCACCCACTCCTCCCTCACCTCCCATTCAACAGGTAAGGAAAGTAAAGTTGAGAGGGCTTAAATGAACAGTCCAAAGGCAACTCAAAAATGGTAGCACCTTGATTTCACCATGTTCAGGATCTTTATCAAACAGATCTTCTCACACAAGAAACTATCACTGATTAGAGTATAAGGGTAGACATACCCTCAGACAATGCCAGAGGTACCACAATGTAGCACAAATATTTTGGAGAGAATTCTCACAATACGTATTTAATACTTTAACAGTTTTCATATTTAAACCAAGCGGGTCTATATGTGGGAATCTAAGAACCTAAGAAAACCCAATTTAGTAAAGAAAGAGGGTTATGCACACAGATAGGCTTCATATTCTGATTCTTAATGTCAAAAAGGAAGAACAAACTTCCTGTCCCAACAATGAGAGGCTGTACTCACTTGGTGGAATATAACATAGCTCTGAAACATAGCTGGGAAGACCATTCAACAAGGGAAATGATTATGAAAAGCAGAAGAAAACGAATATGAAGTTAAATACCCGCCATGATTACCCTAAAAACCACAACTACAAATGTTTGATAAAGTAACATTTTTTTTACACGTTGTTCAGGCCATTTTATTAGCTAAATGTAGTACTTGCTTAGGATCAAAATGGCATCAACCATTTAGCTTTATGCCAGAAACAATTATTTCATGGAAGAATAAGGTGTCATTGTGGCAGAATTTCTCCTCATTCAAATTCAACTTAACAAGGCACGCTTGATACATTAACATATATATTCGCAACAGAAGATCATGGTATTATATTGAACGTCAGTCATATAGCATTTTTATTATTTGAAATACTTCTGTGACATGCTCACTAGAGAAAAATCTAAAAGCTATTTTTATATATACAAATACATATGTATTTGCAAAACACTCACCTTTTGTTTATGTAAACATCTTTCAAAACATCCATTGACTTTTACCCAAGAAATCCACTTCAAAGAATATTTTCCCACAACATCAGTCAGACATAAACATGGCTCTCTTAACCTATATGGAAAGCATTTGTTTAAATTAACGAAGTTTATAATCAGTGTTTGGCAGCAGTCATGTGCACTAAATCCGGGAGAATGCCAGAAGGCCGTGCTTATCAATTATAATATCATTAGTCCTTTTTTGCTTTTAAATTACATACCTTCCCTTCCCAGTAGGGAATGAATTTAGACATCTAAAATGCAGCTTGGGCTTTTGATGCATTACTAACATTTGAAGTGAGGCTTGAGACCATTCCTACGCTGGGTTAATATTTCTTACCACTTCTGACAAGCAGAGAGAAGATTAGGGAGTTGAAAAAGCTGAGAAGAATTAAAGGTCTTACTGATAAAATGAGTAATAATAAAATTTTTCTAACGGAGATTTTTTAACACTCCATTCTGCCTAGTTTGTTAAAAAGGGTGGATAGCTAGTGGGAAGCAGCCACATAGCACAGGGAGATCAGCTCGGTGGTTTGTGACCACCTAGAGGGGTGGGATAGGGAGGGTGGGAGGGAGACGCAAGAGGGAGGAGGCATGGGAACATATGTATATGTATAACTGATTCGCTTTGTTATAAAGCGGAAAGTAACACACCATTGTAAAGCAATTATACTCCAATAGAGATGTTAAAAAAAAAATAAAGGCTTTACAGTTCAGTGTGAGAAATCCAATCACAGACAGTGTAAGAAGTCAAATCAGAAGTCCCCAGTGACAGCCCCATTTCCCCATCAGTAACGTGGATGCAGGTCAGCCGTGGACACCTGTGGCAGGCCTTGTGTCTGGTGTCCTCATGGCCCAGATCAGGCCTGGGACACTTCTTCAAGGAATTCTTCCTTGGTCCCCTATTCAAGGTCAGTTAACTTTGGCATAAGCTGCAGAAAACCACACTGCTTTCCTTTGGGACCACCTATCTTAGTTTCATTCATTCTCTTGAAGGAACTTAAGCCTATGTCGTTCGTAACAACTACCTCCCACCAGCCCAACTGTAAGTGTCATGGCAGCCCTCACAGAGAGCTAGGACAGACCTTTGCCCATGGACCTCCCCAAGGTCACCTAAATAAACATACAAGCTAAGTAAAAGCAAAGGGCTTGCTATACCAAAGTTGCTGCAAGACAGACTCTGCTAGCTTCCACTCCCACCTGGGCTGTAGTGGCTGAATCTTATATAGAAATTCTAGAGCCACCTCACCATTTTGCACCCCATTATTCTCAGAGAGGATAGAGAAAGTATGTGGCACATCACAGGCACCCGATAACTTTTTCTTGAGTGAAAAAAGTGAGAAACAGGACTTCCCTGGTGGCACAGTGGATAGGATTCTGTGCTCCCAATGCAGGCGGCCTGGGTTCGATCCCTGGTCAGGGAACTAGATTCCACATGCATGCTGCAACTAAGGAGCTGGCGAGCCGCGACTAAGGAGCCCACATGCTGCAACTAAGGAGCCCGCCTGCCACAACTAAGACCCCCCGCAACCAAATAAATAAATGTTTAAAAAGTGAGAAACAAACAAATAAATGAATAGGAACTAAGTCAGGGGCTCTTATCCTTGGAACACATTTTTTCATATGGAATTGACACAGCATTATAAATACTAAATCCCTGTCATATAACTCCACCAGTGACACCAGAAGTCAACCTCACATTAGCACACCTACTTAAACAATGGTTTGGTTCACAGGTTAAACATGCCATCGGAACAAGGCCATACCTGGCCTTCTTGACATGCGCCGCTCCCTGCTCATCAAGATGACTCATTAACAGCCCAATCTTGGGTATCTCAAGTCATGTCTCATCCTCCTGTCACTGGGGGCTGTCTGTTTGCAGCACTACCAGGTGTGCACACAAGTAATTAACTTGCAATGCTCCACTGGCTCTGACACACCCCATGGCACTGGAAAATTCACCAGAAGGTAGATGAGCATGCAAGCCGCTTCCCAAGTTAAACTCAATAACCAAATATCACATGTAAGTGTCCGTCAATATGGGAGATGTTGTTGACATGCAAGTCACATGTCAGGTGGGGCGGCATGGTACCTATGGTTAAATCTCACTTCCTTGAACTCCATTAATTTGGATCCTGTGGCAATGCAGACAGATCTGGAATAAAGACTTGGTTTTTACTATGGAAGAAAGGTTTGCTTTGAGTCCGGAAAAGAAAACTGTATGGATCAGACTCGATTAGATGACAATTTCAATAAATAAAGAACCCATGGATAGCCTAAGGATAAAGATCATGAATTCTAGACCCAGACCACCAAATCTCACCTTTGCCACTTGGTAGGTAAACGACCCCGGGCAGGTGACTTAAATTCTCGGCACTTCAGCTTTCTTGTTTGTAAAATGGGTATGATAACAGTACCCAACCCACAGCACTATAATGAAGTGAAGTGCTTATATGATGCCTTGCAAAAAGTGAGCATACCACCTACGAAGTATCAGCTATTAGTACTCTGAGCATTATTATTATCCAATACTCAACACACAGTATGCCACCAAGATGACTGATTGACTAAGCAAACCTAAAACTCTTATTTCTGCAGGTACTATAGAAGGAACCCACTTACAAACAACTCACACATTCTCTACTCATGAATCTGGGGGTCCCTCCTGAAAGTGTTAAATTAACACTGTGCTTAGTCTAGATTCTTTACTAACTACACAATTATTTCATTTGAGTTGGATTTCTTTCTATAAAAAAAAGAAAAGGCTGAATCATTCTACAAGACACTAACCTAGACTGCATTTTCTTCTAAAATTCTAGGTCAATGAAACGATAGGTGATCAAATGACAGTAGTGGGGGTTGGAAGTACCCAGCGACTCACCAAAAAGGTTTCTAAAAACCAGAAGACCAAAGCCTTAAGCTCAGGCTGAGCCACATGTGTAAAGCCGTGACATGACAAGGACAGAAAAAGGAACCACAAAAAAGAGTGGAAAAAAGAGGCTGAGGCAAGAAAGACAAGAGGAGACTCACATAAATGGAGAATTATTGGCTTTATAGGTGCCTGGAGAAATGCAGAGCAGGTCGTATCGCTTTCCCATGCAGTGAAGGGCAGCACAGCCATTTGGAATTCAACAACGTTGGACATGGGGTTTTGAATTCGAACTAACATTTTGCTATGGCAGATGCAGTGGGGGTCATTAACTCATAACCCCCCAATAAATAAATACATGTGACAACGCCGTCCAGGAGTAGACACTATTGGGGGGACCATACAAGAAATTCCCCAGACCAGAGGGCAGACAGCAGAAGCAAGAAGAAGTACAATTCTGCAGCCTGTGGAAGGAAAACCACATTCACAGAAAGACAGACAAAATGAAAAGGCAGAGGACTTTGTATGAGATGAAGGAACAAGATAAAACCCCAGAAAAACAACTAAATGAAATGCAATGAACAATACAATAACTGAAATGAAAAATACACTAGAAGAAATCAATACCAGAATAACTGAGGCAGAAAAATGGATAACTGACCTGGAAGACAGAATGCTGGAATTCACTGCCGCGGAACAGAAGAAAGAAAAAAGAATGAAAGGAAAAGAAGACAGCCTAAGAGACCTCTGGGACAATATTAAACACGACAACATTCGCATTATAGGGGTCCCAGAAGGAGAAGAGAGAGAAAAAGGACCCGAGAAGATATTTGAAGAGATTAGGTCGAAAACTTCCTTAACATGAGAAAAGAAATAGCCACCCAAGTCCAGGAAGCACAGAGTCCCAGGCAGGAAAACTCAAGGAGAAACAAGCCCAGACAGATAGTAATCAAACTGACAAAAATTAAAGACAAAGAAAAATTATTGAAAGCAACAAGGGAAAAATGACAAATAATATACAACGGAACTCCCATAACATTAACAGCTGATTTCTCAGCAGAAACTCTACAAGCCAGAAGGGAGTGGCACGATATAGTTAAAGTGATGAAAGGTAAGAACCTACAACCAAAATTAACTGGCAAGGATCTCATTCAGATTCAACGGACAAATCAAAAGCTTTACAGACAGGCAAAAGCTAAGAGAATACAACAGCACCAAACCAGCTCTACAACAAATGCTAAAGGAATTTCTCTAAGTGGGAAACACAAGATAAGAAAAGGACCTACAAAAACAAACCCAAAACAATTAAGAAAATGGTCACAGGAACATACAAAGCAGTAATTACCTTAAACGTGAATGGATTAAAAGCTCCAACCAAAAGACACAGGCTTGCTGAATGGATATAAAAACAAGACTTGTATATATGCTGTCTACAAGAGACCCACTTCAGACCTAGGGACACATACAGACTGAAAGTGAGGGGATGGAAAAAGATATTCCATGCAAATGGAAATCAAAAGAAAGCTGGAGTAGCAATTCTCATATCAGACAAAATAGACTTTAAAATAAAGACTATTACAAGAGACAAAGAAGGACACTACATAATGATCAA
>NC_041231.1:32203191-32239860 GCF_002837175.3 Physeter macrocephalus
AACAGACCAATCACAAGTAATGAAATTGAAACTGTGATTAAAAATCTTCCAACAAACAAAAGTCCAGGACCAGATGGCTTCACAGGTGAATTCTATCAAACATTTAAAGAAGAGCTAACACCCATCCTTCTCAAATCTTCCAAAAAATTGCAGAGGAAGGAACACTCCCACACTCATTCTATGAGGCCACCATCACCCTGATACCAAAACCAGACAAAGATACTACAAAAAAAGAAAATTACAGACCAATATCACTGATTAATATGGATGCAAAAATCCTCAACAAAATACTAGCAAACAGAATCCAACGACCCATTCAAAGGATCATACACCATGATCAAGTGGGATTTATCCCAGGGACGCAAGGATTCTTCAATATATGCAAATCAATCAGTGTGATACACCGTATTAACAAACTGAAGAATAAAAAACATATGATCATCTCAATAGATGCAGAAAAGCTTTTTAAAGTTCAAAACCCATTTATGATAAAAACTCTCCAGAAAGTGGGCACAGAGGGAACCTACCTCAACATAATGAAGGCCATATACAACAAACCCACAGCAAACATCATTCTCAATGGTGATAAACTGAAAGCATTTCCTCTAAGGTCAGGAACAAGATAAGGATGTCCACTCTCACCACTATTATTCAACGTAGTTCTGGATGTCCTAGCCACGGCAATCAGAGAAGAAAAAGAAATAAAAGGAATATAAACTGGAAAAGAAGAAGTAAAACTGTCCCTGTTTGCAGATGACATGATACTACACACAGAGAATCCTAAAGATGCCCCCAGAAATCTACCAGAGCTAATCAATGAATTGGGTAAAGTTGCAGGATACAAAACTAATGCACAGAAATCTCTTGCATTCCTATACACTAACAACGAAAGATCAGAAAGAGAAATTCAGGAAACAGTCCCATTCACCATTGCAACAAAAAGAATAAAATACCTAGGAATAAACCCACCTAAGAAGGTTAAAGACCTGTACTCAGAAAACTATAAGACACTGATGAAAGAAATCAAAGATGACACAAACAGATGGAGAGATATACCATGTTCTTGGATTGCAAGAATCAATATTGTGAAAATGACTGTACTACCCAAAGCAATCTACAGAGTCAGTGCAATCCCTATCAAATTACCAATGGCATTTATTACAGAACTAGAACAAAAAAATCTTAAAATTTGCATAGAGACACAAAAGACCTCAAATACCAAAGCAATCTTGAGGGAAAAAAACAGAGCTAGAGGAATCAGACTCCCTGACTTCAGACTATACTACAAAGCTACAGTAATCAAGACAATATGGTATTGGCCCCAAAACAGAAATATAGATCAACAGAACAGGATAGAAAGTCTAGAGATAAATCCACGCACCTACGGTCAACTCATCTATGACAAAGGAGGCAAGGATATACAATGGAGAAAAAACAGTCTCTTCAATAAGTGGTGCTGGGAAAACTGGACAGCTACATGTAAAAGAATGAAATTAGAACACTCCCTAATACCATGCACAAAAATAAACTCAAAATGGATTACTGACCTAAATGTAAGACCGGACACTATAAAACTCTTAGAGGTAGACGTAGGAAAAACACTTTTTGACGTAAATCACAGCAAAATCTTTTTTGACCCACTTCCTAGGGCAATGGAAATAAAAACAAAAATAAACAAATGGGACCTAATGAAACTTTTGCACAGCAAAGGAAACTACATGCAAGATGAAAAGACCACCCTCAGAATGGGAGAAAATATCTGCAAACGAATCCACGGACAAAGGATTAATCTCCAAAATATATAAACAGGTCATGCAGCTCAATATTAAAAAAAGCATGGGCTTCCCTGGTGGCGCAGTGGTTGAGAGTCCATGTGCCGAGGCAGGGGACACGGGTTCGTGCCCCAGTCTGGGAAGATCCCACATGCCACGGAGAGGCTAGGCCCTTGAGCCATGGTCACTGAGCCTGCGTGTCCGGAGACTGTGCTCCGCAATGGGAAAGACCACAACAGTGAGAGGTCCGCATAACGCAAAAAAAAAAAAAAAAAAAAAAAAAAAAAAAAAAAAAAAAAAAAAAGCAAACAACCCAATCAAAAAATGGGCAGAAGACCTACACAGACATTTCTCCAAAGAAGACAAACAGATGGCCAAGAAGCCCATGAAAAGTTGTTCAACGTCACTAATTATTAGAGAAATGCAACTCAAAACCACAGTGAGGTATCACCTCACACCAGTAAGAATGGGCATCATCAAAAAATCTACAAGAAACAAACGCTGGAGAGGGTGTGGAGAAAAGGGAACCCTCTTGTACTGTTGGTAGGAATGTAAATTGATACAGCCATTACGGAGAACAGTATGGAGGTTCCTTAAAAAACTAAAAATAGAATTACCATATGACCCAGCAATCCCACTACTGGGCATATACCCAGAGAAAACCATAATTCAAAAGGACTCATGCACCCCAGTGTTCACTGCAGCACTATTTACAATAGCCAGGTCATGGAAGCAACCTAAATGCCCATCGACAGACGAATGGATAAAGAAGATGTGGTACAAGTATACAATGGAATATTACTCAGCCATAAAAACGAACAAAATTGGGTCATTTGTAGAGAGGTGGACGTATCTAGAGACTGTCATACAGAGTGAAGTAAGTCAGAAAGAGAAAAACAAATATCGTATATTAACGCATATATTGGAACCTAGAAAAATGGTACAGATGAACCGATTTTCAGGGTAGAACTAGAGACACAGATGTAGAGAACAAACGTATGGACACCAAGCGGGGAAAGTGGCCAGGGGTGGTGGGGGTGGGGTGGTGGGATGAATTGGGAGATTGGGATTGACATGTATACACTAATACGTATAAAATAGATAACTAATAAGAACCTGCTGTATAACAAATAAATAAAATTCAAAAATTCCCCCCCCCAAAAAAATACCCACGTGTACAACAAAGGATCTACCCCTTGATATTTCCCACCTCATTCACCACTTCATACCTCAGTGCCAATCACTGATTAATTTCATCCTCTCTAAGTCATGGTGTATGTTTTTTAAAAATAAATAAATAAATAAATTTATTTATTTTTGGCTGTGTTGGGTCTTTATTGCTGCACGCGGGCTTTCCCTAGTTGTGGTGAGCAGTGGCTACTCTTTGTTGTGATGGGCCGGCTTCTCATTGCAGTGGCTTCTCTTGTTGCAGAGCACGGGCTCTAGGCATGTGGGTTTCAGTAGTTGTGGCAGGCGTGCTCAGTAGGTGTGGCTCGCAGGCTCTAGAGCGCAGGCTCAGTAGCTGTGGCACACAGCCTTAGTTGCTCCGTGGCATTTGGGATCTTCCTAGAACAGGGCTCGAACCCGTGTCCCCTGCACTGGCAGGCAGATTCTTAACCACTGCACCACCAGGAAGTCCCCACAGTGTATGTTATAAAGCCATCCTGCCAGTATCTTTGGGAAAGTCTCCAAACCACTTTAGTGATGATAGAATAAAACTGTCCTCTCTGTCTCATCAACTTAGTTTTACGTTCCTGAAAAGATCACACATTAACTGTTGTGATCTACACCTTCTGAAGCAGACGTCACATGCTTGTTTCCCAGCTAGTTATATGTTCCTGGATGTATTACATGAGCTACTGCTGCTAAATCACTGTAAACAATGCTATTTGAGAACAGAAGTAAAATCACAACATTCATTTATTCATATACTGTTTATTGTCTCTTCCCTCCATCTCCAAGTTGGACGATAAGCACCATAAACCCGTGGATCTTGTCTGAATACTTAGTTCTCTGTGTTATCCTAGCTTCTAGAACAGTGCCTGATACCTAGTAAGCATTCAAAAAACACTAACTAAAAGTGAGTCATATAGGATTTATTAAATATGTGGCTTATTTATTAATCAAGAAATAAGTTCACCAATGTTGACCGTACTTCAGAAAGTCTGTGTTTGTTCTTCAGAAAAGCTTGATTGTGAACATGAAAAATGAACCTTGAAGTTAAGAAGGTTTCTATATGCACAGCACTCAACTCTCACCATTTCTCTTTGAGATAGGTTACGTTATGCCCATTTCACAGGTGAGGGAAAGCTGTGCTCAGAGAGGTTAAAGACATTCATTTAAGCCACTGAGTTTGAGGAGCAAAGCTGAGGTCTCCCAGCCAGGTGTACCTGATTTAAACCCAAGTTCTCTAGTGTACTTGGGAAGAGTTGATTCCCTTCTATCTGAAATAACAAAATTAATACACCCCTTTTAGACACTCTATTATCCCAGTCTTGTCTTGAGAGTCAACACAGCTGTCAACAATCTTCCACGATATTAAACATACGCTTAAAGACACATCCCTCTCACCACGCATTTTGTACTCAGGTTTAGAGAAGCTCAGGGGACTTAAAAGCTTAAGGTGTCAGATCTGTTTGAAGCAGAACATAAACCAACACACAGACAACCAAACTCTAAAATCCAAAGCAGTCCCTAAAAATGCCTCTAGGTACAGAAGAGATCATTTAAGGCAGGGAGTGGAGCTGGGTGTATAACAGGGAAGGGTGGGGACTGTGGAGAATTTCAAATCACAAACTCTGCCCCAAATAACGCTTCTCAAACTCTAGCTACGTGGGCGTCACCAAGACAGCTTGATAAAAATTTCAGAATTTCAAATAAAAAAAAAAAAATCTCAGAATTTCAAATTTAGAAGCCTTGGGGTGGGATCTGAAAATGCGTGTTTTTTACAAGTTCCCAGTTGATGTTGAGGCTGCTGGACCAGGGACCAAACTTTGAGAACCACTGATCTAAAGAGAGCAACTTTCACTCAGCTTCAGCCCATTGTTGAAACTGAGAAACGGAGACCCAGAAAAACCTTAATATCTTTCCAGCAGGACTGGCCTTTCCCATTAAATGTTTATTTTAAAAATAACGTGCAGATCAAGCAGAACAAAACTTCAACCAAGAGTGTCTAACCCTTGGGAAACAATGTGCCTAAAGTTATCATTTAGGAGATGAAACAAAGCGTTAAGCCACATTTCCCCCGAAAAAACAGAACCCAATCTGATGTGGCTAATAAAGTGATTAAAATGGTTTATTTTTGCTTTGCTCGGTCAAGCAAATTTTAGAATTTTACAATGTCCACGTGTACCTCAGCCATAAGGGGTCCCCACTGCTGGGGGAAAATGGCGCACGGGGCTGTCCCCACAAGCAACCTTTAAAGATACCATTCAGAAACAATAAGGAAAGCTAAATTCAAAGCAGTAAGTAATAAATGAATTCATATTTATAAATATTTATCTACTTCCTGGCCTCTTTCCAGGTAACATCTGTGCCTCCTTTTAGGGATCTCCCAAAGAGATGAAGATGATGATGGTGGTGGTGGTAATGCCCAAGTTTACACAACACTTAACTGTCTGGCTTTGTGTTGACAGTACACACCTGCTGAATGAATCTATAACTAGATCCCTGCACAGACAGTATTATTATTATTCCTGCCTTATAAATGAAAAATGGAGGCTAATGGATTAAATAATTCCCCCAAGATAATAAAGCTGATCAGTGAAGAGGCTGGGATTTGAACGCGATCTGTAGTGGGCAAGCCACACCACTAGCTGCCCTTAACTGTAAGAGTTTAGAAGCTGGGGTACCTGAGTGTGGGAGACACTAGTCAGAACATAGGGATGTATGATACCTCCCAAGTCCCATTACAAAGCCATTATTTCTCACTAGAAAAAGCAACAGGCCCAAACCATCTCATCCACTGATCCAGAAGCAAGGGAGACAAAACTGCTTACGTTGCTCATCACAGATAAAAACCACCCTTGTCATATCTGGACCATTAGTCCTGCATTTGGGAAGCAAAAACAATGACTCTAGTCGGCTGTCAAGAGAAATATATTAAATTTCTGGTTCCTGAGACAGATCCCATTGATCTGTTTTACTTAGACTTAGTCTCTAGAGTTGACTTCATGACTTAAGTTTATGACTTTATCAAATGATGCAGAGAAAACACCCCAGAAGCTAAATGATTCCATTATGCACATTGTAGAGTGCGAGGTTCATGGCAGGGCAGCTGACTACACAAACAGGGAATTTGTCACCCTGATACGGATGGCCTAACGCAGGGTTCAGTTTCGGTTGTTCTAGAAGAGGCTGTGTCATACCTCCAGGAGACGTATGACAGCCAGACAACTGCACGTTAAAGCGACATTTACGGGGCTCCCACTGTAGGCCATACACTGGGATCCAAGGTGAACAAAGCAGAGATGGCCTAAGCCTTCAAGAGCTTGCTTTCCGGCAGGGCAGAAGGGCGTTGAACAAGTAACCGAGCACATCCATATGTAACTGCACCTTATAAGAAAGAATCTAAAATAACTGAATGTGAAGTAAAACCCTTAGGGGGGACTTTACACAATACAGGGCCTCTTGAGGAAGTGACACTTAAGCTGAGCCCCGATGGACAAATAAAGACGAGGAAGGGGCATTCTGGGCGCGTGGAAGAGTATCACCAGAAGCTGCGATGCAGAAGACAAACGTTAAGAGCAGCACAGAAAGTTGGGGAGCAGGGTAGGGCTCGGC
This sequence comes from Physeter macrocephalus, assembly GCF_002837175.3. Taxonomy (NCBI): domain Eukaryota; kingdom Metazoa; phylum Chordata; class Mammalia; order Artiodactyla; family Physeteridae; genus Physeter; species Physeter macrocephalus. The sequence continues at coordinate 32,209,746 of NC_041231.1, forward strand.
CCAAGCAGATGTGAGATGAATGAACTGTGTATCTCACTAAAAGTGTACAGAAGAGCAAGATCATTCTGGGCTCTAGTGGTCCAGGAAGGAAAAAAAGATCTACAGACAGAGACCGACGAGACAGAAATCATGGCACAGCAGCACCATCAGTTCAAGAGACAGACAGACAGAAAGTCAGAGAGTGGGGTTCCCAGGACTTGCCCATAAACGGTCCCTTTCCCATCCTGAGTCCTGGCTGGATCTACTTCCCTGCCTTGTGTCTGAGGGACACACCTGTGTCTCCTCCAAATAAATTCCCCCCTTTGCCTAAAGAAAGTTGATGCGGATTTTCATTCTTGCCACCCAATGATCCTTGACTGGTACAATGAGGCTTCAGAGGGCATTCAGTCTAGAAAACTTGACTACCTCCAATTTAACAAGTAATTATCAGGCACGAAGTCTGTGTTCCGCAGAGCAAAGCAAAGATGAACAAGAGTCAGTGCCCGTCTCTGAAGACTCTGCCATGCAGTAGACAATCATAAAGGCAACGTATGCAGGGCAGGCTCATAAAAGAAAGCAACAAAGGAAAAACCCACAACTATGGAAGCATCCAAAAGAGGGCTATTCATTTAAACTAAGAGAATCAAGGATGGCTTCATACGAGAGGCAGCGTAAAGAACCTTTGACACTCATCTGTCCTCAAATACAGGCCACATCACCATGTTGCTATTATTTTACCAGATTCAAGAAAATTCCTTGAATGTTAGTAACCAGCCCAATGGCATGCAGGAATAAAATAGGAATAATAAAGTCGACAATGGTTTGCTTGGGGGAATGCAAAGTGTATCCACAAACCAGCAAAACACATAAACTTCATTAAGGCAAATCCTCTAAGCCAGATAACGAAAGGAAAGTACAAGAGTCACAGATTATTAATTGGCTACAGACATCTGCTTTCAGATTAAAAAAGAGGTGGCCAAACCACCTAAGTGCCATTGTTACAGCCTAAAGACCCCATCTGAGGCTTTCAGGTGGGGGTGATTCAAGAGAGCAAATCAGGTGGCTGAAAATCAATTAAAATGAAATTGCATGAAAATGGGGCCTCTTCACAAATAGATGCAGCAGGAAAAAAAAAAAATTGCCTGCGACATGCAGGATGCAATTCTTTTGACAGGTCGCACTCCAGGAACATGTGGAGTGAATTTCTTCCACCTTCTGATAGAGAAGCTACTGACTACCACCTGCGCTAAGAGAGGAGGGCATCGTGTGGTAAGCCTTATGATTACCTAACTGTTCCCGGGGATGGGAAGAAATTGGCAATTACCTACCCCAGAAGACTTATGCTCAGTGATTACATGTTTGCATGCTCTCTGTAAAAATGCTGCATCCAAGTCAATAAATTTGTGGAGTGCATTATACAGCACAGTGCATCACTCACCTAGAACCGCACAGCCAAAGAAGCAGAGCAGATGGCAAGTGAGAAAGAAATATTGATCACCATGAATAATTTTTACTAAAAAGCATATAAAACCTGGATTTAAAAATATTTCAAAATAATGTATTCACTGTGGTCTCGCTGTTTTACATTTCTGTTTATAAATATTTACAATGCACTACCTTCATAAAATAATCATTATGCAGTGTTCACAGTAAAGAGAAAGGCCTTGGAGACTGACTGACTGTGAGGCTGCCTCTACTAATCTGTGTGACAATATTTTAATTTAGCATTAATTTTCGACTCTTCCCAGTTAAACATACATGGCTTTATTTGCTCTCTGTTTCAGGTGATATTTACAGACAAACAACATGCATCACGGTACCAGTTTTTATTTGTAGTGATTTAGTGATACAACAGAGAGACTTCAAGTTAACATTCATGTGGAATACTAACAAGTTTTCAACCCAATTTCCTATTTACCTTAAACAAGTCAACAGAATAAAAGAAGCAAATCATGGGGATGGGTTTGACACAAAGCAATTTCATTAATGAATGTTTAGAAGGAGTAAGAGATGCACTGAGGTACTATTCCAGGTCAAAGAAAGATAGCTAAATAGCCAATAACTAACCCCCCCACCCCGGGTGTCACAGAACTAGTCTGATCAGAAAAGTCACTACATCCTGACACGGCTCTGAAGATAAAGGTAGGCCTTCGTACTCTTCCACTGCTGACAAACACAAATCTCAACATACGGATATGGAAGTCTTAACATAGTCTTTTCATTTTAACAGACCAATAACAATCCTTTTTACCCCGCTGCATCGTCCTTAGGTTATTTCAATTTCCTACATTCAGTCTCTAGAATTAGTGCCTGGTGCATTCATTGAGTTGAATATTAAACTGATTTTTAGAATAGAAACTGGTAAATGATCAGTCTTTTTAGATGTCTCAAAATTAACCCGACTATGATCTACTAGATCCTCATTAAATATATTTTCAGCAAATAGCAACCTTGAGGGACAAAGATGTTAAGTCTAACCAATAGTTGCAGCAAGAAGGTTCTGAGTTGATTTTGCATATAGCTGGATTATTAGTATCAAATATTGTCTCTTCTATTACTTTCTTTCCTATAGAACAAACGTGTGAGTGCCCAGCGATCCCATATGTACATGTGTACTTGCATGAGGACTCGGTGTCATGGTGATATAAGCAATGTATATAATTAACGGAACAAAAATTAAAAACAATTCCTCACGGCACTGTTCGGAGGATAGCAATCACGTCTGTTAGAAATAAAGACGTACAAGATAACTTTAAGGCAGAAAATTCCATTTTTCAATACATACAGCTCATTAAATTCATATACTCTTTCATTTTCAGGTTAAACTAAGAGGTTGGTATATATTCCTTTCCAAAGAAATAATGAACTTGGCAACTCTGTCTCTGAAATTGAAATTCTGTTCTTTAACGAGCATAACATATTATGTTGTGTTATGTATTTTAGGAGTGAAGAAAAAAACAAGGATTCTGGGACACTCCACAGTGACATGAAGCAAAACATTTTTATATTATTTCAGACAATATTAAAATTGTCTGTTGTTAAAGAAGAACTTTCTCAAGCACATTTGTATATACATACAGATATGTGTGTGCCTGCGAATGCTATTATTTCAGTGGAACTGAAACATTCTCCAGAGTAAAACAGTATGAGAACCATCAAGCACATTCCCCTGTCAAAGGAAATTTAAGACAAGGATATTTTTAATAATGGGTAACTGTAGGGGAATCTCACATTTAGTTATAATTGAGCAGGCAGCTTTCTAGCCAGATACCTATATTGTTCAAGTTCCAAACATATATATAAATAGATTTAAGCTGCAGTTGTACTTTTAAGCCATCTCTTCCTGGTGCTTAATTCACACACATTTATGTAGGTGTCCACAAATTTTTCCTAAATCCAAAATGAGACAGCATAGTATTGCAGGTTATAAATATTATTTTTAAATTAAAAACAATTTGAACATTACCATCATCATTAGCTAATGGTTTTCTTCTTCCTCTGGGACAATACAAGCATTAAAATTCAATTTATTCAACATTACTTCTCATAAAAAATGGTCATTAACATTTTCGGTTTCAAACATCTAACATCCTATTGAGTAACAAATAATAAAGACTTGGTCTCAGTGATGAAGGTCTGAAAAAGACTGAAATAGAAAAATAAATAAAGTTCGAGGATATGAAATACACACACAGATCCAGAGCAGTCAGTAATTCTTTTCCATCATGTTTGCAGCCTAAACCACAGCTTACATCTAGGACCTAGGATGGGGGTTAATGTTAGATTAATTGCTGGAAGATGTCATTATGTATGGTCATTAAATTGAAATAATACTCTATGATTTGGAAGAGCACAGACTGTGCCAGGCACTGTAAAATCTAGGAGGTGGCTGTTTTGAGAGGTGAGAAAAAGAGAAGAGTGAAAGACAAACCTGGAAAGCAAATCAAGAGTTTTGACTTTCATCTGCATGGTAAAGAGAGTTACTGATGAGTTCTAAGCCATGAAAAAAATATAGAATTTATGTTCTGAAAATATCACTTCATATAAGGATGAATCTGAGTTGTGGGGGAAGCCGTATGGAAATTTAGCCTAGAGAGAAGATGGATAGAAGAAATATCTATGACGTATGAAAATAAGTTGATAACTCCCACCCCCAAATCATGTGACCATCCTAATTCCTTACCTACAGGACTATATTTAATTAATGCAGCACAATGTCTGGCAAATAATACATGCTCATGACATGTGGTACAGAATTATGACCTTGAGGTAATTTGAAGGAAAGAAATAACTGTTCAGTACAATGAGTTTTAAAAAGATTTTAGGGGATCATGGGGACCTTAACAGATTATTCTGCACAATCTTCATCACTTATTCCTGAGGAGTACATCACCAAGGTGAAACTGAACAAAATAACAAATATCTTGCATTTGTGTTTCAGCTGTCACCACGTGTGCCCAATAGAAAGGAATGGACAGGGACTTCAAGTAATCGATTTATGACTTTGTCTCCAAAAAAGTCCCTTTGAAAATAGCTTTTGAGTAAATTACCTATTAAAATCTCTAGCCACTTTGGGAAATACGGTTTTCTATGATAAAATCACTGTTGGACCTGGGAGAAATAAAAGATTTAACGTATCTTAGAAAAAAAAAATACTCGATGATTATAACAGTGTATCACAAGTTGATTCAATCAGACCATTATTAGGGCAGTTTCCCAGGATATGTTGTGTTGTTCAATCCAACTCCGACATATACATCCCTTCTCCCAGAGTTAATTTCTCTTCAGCATCTCCTTTCCCATCTGATTTGTTAAGCCCTCCACTCCACATCTCGCTGAGATGTCCTTCTACTTTATGCTGCAGAGTTCCCACAATTTCACCACAAAACATTTCCAGTGGACTTCTGCTATATCTTAGCTCAAGAAAGCATAATGGATGTAGTTTGGATTTCATAAGGGATAAAGGAAAGTATCTTCCAAGTGTCAGTCTCTGAAAAATCTTCATCTTAAATTCTCCCCGTTGCCTCTCTTGAGTCTGGGCTCTACTCTCCACTCTCGCCCGCCCAAACTGTGCCATTTTTTAGGGCAGTAGGAAACGTCTCCTCCATGAATCTCTGCAGGTCCCTACTGCTTACTTCGTTAAGCAGAAGAGCTCTACAAGCCAACCCTGCTTTTATCTATCATTTTAGCTTACACAGACCATCCAGGTGATGGGAACAGATGGTATTTATAGCTTTTCCCAGTCTTGAGAGCCAGGGATCCTATGATTCAACACTCTGGCCTGCCCGGACTCTATCAACACTATACTCACCTGTAAATAAACATGTGCAAATTTACCACTGATAGGTTTCCCAGCATATCATCGTTATGGATTATATAAAATGAGCCTCAAACAAGAGATTAAAAGGGATTTATGCATACATTCACACCTCAGCACCGGATCAGTACATACGTTGGGTGGGGGGTTATAAAGTTAGGCATGGATAGCATTTAGGTACTAAAGAAGCACAAAATAGGAAAGCAAGCTGAATATCATCAGAATTCCCCTCCAGAATCCTTCAGGGAGACAAACTGGAAGGCCAATGAGCCTGCCCTCTCTCTAGTGTTCCAATCCATCACTCTTTGTCTGGGGAGCACTAAATACAGTAGTTGGTTTACAACTTGGCCTGGCACAGGAAATAGACATATTTCAAAATTCAGAATCACACAAGCAAAGTCGCCATATGAACAGGTTGCAATATCTGAGAGAGGAGCAGATCCGTGCATCACTTCCTCTGGAGTATATGTGCTTTAGAGTGAAGGGGCTGGTGGAACCACAGTCGCTCTTTACATGGAAGGTCTTTGTTTCCTTTCCCCTCTCACTCAGTGTAGGTGAATCTGAGTTAAATGAGTATAAGGTGGTCTCCACATTCCTTCCCCACTGGGGAAGAAAGTGCAGCAGTGAGCCTCAGGGCTGGAAATCATGTTAATTAGAAGAGCAGCAGGGAAGGCGCCCGGCTTGTAGAAAGACTCTCCCCTTCCCCATAGAACAGCCACAACAATCAAGTTTAATACACTGCTTAATTGCCATTGCATTATCCAACATTAACTTACTAGGGAGCCCTTAGGTAAACCCTTAATAGTGCTGCTTGGTATCCAGAGGTGTTCACATTCCTACAGAGGCACTGATATTACTGATTCTGCCTGGGGTTTGGAGCGGTTTTTTTTTTTTTAGCAAAGTTTTCGATTCATAGCAAAACTGAGAGGAAGGTACAGAGATTTCCCGTTTATCCCCTGTGCCCACACATGCATTGCCTCTCCCACCATCAACCTCCCCCACCAGAGTGGTGCATTTGTTACAATTGATGAACCTACACTGACACATCACAATCACCCAAAGTCCATAGTTTTCATGAGGGTTCACTCTTCGTGCTGTACAGTCTATGGGTTTGGACAAATGTATAATAACATGTATCCATCGTTACAGTAGCATACAGAGTAGTTTCACTGCCCTAAAAATCCTGTGCTCTACTTAGTCACCCCTTCCCCACCCTCCCTCCCCTGGCAACCACTGATCTATCCTTCTACTGTTTCTATAGTTTTGCTTTTTCCAGAAGGCTATATAGTTGAAATCACATAGTATGTAGCCTTTTCAGATTAAGCCCAAGTTTTTAAATACCAAAGAAGAAAGTCAACAAGAACAAGCCTTACCCTCAGTTCCTTTTCTATCCATTCCTTTTGTCTGAATGCCTATGCCAGTACCCCCTTTTTTTTTTTTTCTATTTTTGCCCATCTCAAGCAATCCTTAACCATCAGTAGCAGAATAACTAAGGTGCAGGATGTTGGGAAAACGAGCAAGGCTCTGACCTAACAGGCAATGAGAGAAGTGACTTAGGCAGAGCCCTGAGGTTGCGTTAGAATCTAACCAGGTGAATGGGGAGAGGCAAGGCAGGTAAGGCAGGCAAGGCAGGTAAGGCAGGCAAGGCTGGAGGAGTGAAAGATCTTCCAGTAGACTCAGCTGGAGACGAAGCGCTCGCAGGTGAAACTGTGTACCTGATGTGGGGCAAGGCGGGCAGGCATGGCGAGATCCCAAGAAAAGCCACTGCTGGGTCCTGGAATGGCTCCTCAGACCGACGGAAAACCACTGAAAGGCTGTCGACTCAGGCATATTTCCATTTTTAAAAGATGCTCCAGATTTCTGTGCCCCAAAAAAAGTGGGGTCACAAGAGAGTAAACCTGGAGAGTTATACAGTCATCCAGGCAAGACATGGTTATAGAGTGGCAGCAGTGAGTATGCGGAGGAAAAAAAAGGATTTAAGAGACACTCGGTGGTACAATAAAAGGGACCTAAGCTAGCTAATGGTTAATGTAGATGGACGGAGAGAGCAAGGCCAGGTTCGAGGTTAAGGCAGTCAGACTCCTGGGTCTGCCATGCATCAGTACAGGAAGGACTGCAAGGCAAATGGGAGGGAGGTGAAGAAGTAGAAGGAGGGGCAAATGCTGAGCTTGGTTTTAAGGTGCCCTGAGGAAGCCCCCTTCCCACCAAGTGAAGGGGGAAGTAGGCTATACAGGCCTTAAGATCAAAAGGGAGACCTCAGCCAGAAATATCCATTTGAGAATGCTCTTGGAATAGATGATAATTGAAACCATTATAAGGTTGCCTGGGAAGGCAGTGTACAGAGTGAGAAAAGAAGGGGTCTCCAGATGGATCCTTAGAGGAATTCCAACAGTTAAACGAATTTAATGAATGACAATGATTCGACCCTTTTATCATTCGGAGCCTTGGTGTGGTTAAAATCATGGCTTGAAAGTCAGCAAGAACAAGCCTTACCCTCAGTTCCTTTTCTATCCATTCCTTTTGTCTGAATGCCTATGCCAGTACCTCTTTTTTTTTTTTTTTCTATTTTTGCCCATCTCAAGCAATCCTTAACCATCAGTAGCAGAATAACTAAGGTGCAGGATGTTGGGAAAACGAGCAAGGCTCTGACCTAACAGGCAATGAGAGAAGTGACTTAGGCAGAGCCCTGAGGTTGCGTTAGAATCTAACCAGGTGAATGGGGAGAGGCAAGGCAGGTAAGGCAGGCAAGGCAGGTAAGGCAGGCAAGGCTGGAGGAGTGAAAGATCTTCCAGTAGACTCAGCTGGAGACGAAGCGCTCGCAGGTGAAACTGTGTACCTGATGTGGGGCAAGGCGGGCAGGCATGGCGAGATCCCAAGAAAAGCCACTGCTGGGTCCTGGAATGGCTCCTCAGACCGACGGAAAACCACTGAAAGGCTGTCGACTCAGGCATATTTCCATTTTTAAAAGATGCTCCAGATTTCTGTGCCCCAAAAAAAGTGGGGTCACAAGAGAGTAAACCTGGAGAGTTATACAGTCATCCAGGCAAGACATGGTTATAGAGTGGCAGCAGTGAGTATGCGGAGGAAAAAAAAGGATTTAAGAGACACTCGGTGGTACAATAAAAGGGACCTAAGCTAGCTAATGGTTAATGTAGATGGACGGAGAGAGCAAGGCCAGGTTCGAGGTTAAGGCAGTCAGACTCCTGGGTCTGCCATGCATCAGTACAGGAAGGACTGCAAGGCAAATGGGAGGGAGGTGAAGAAGTAGAAGGAGGGGCAAATGCTGAGCTTGGTTTTAAGGTGCCCTGAGGAAGCCCCCTTCCCACCAAGTGAAGGGGGAAGTAGGCTATACAGGCCTTAAGATCAAAAGGGAGACCTCAGCCAGAAATATCCATTTGAGAATGCTCTTGGAATAGATGATAATTGAAACCATTATAAGGTTGCCTGGGAAGGCAGTGTACAGAGTGAGAAAAGAAGGGGTCTCCAGATGGATCCTTAGAGGAATTCCAACAGTTAAACGAATTTAATGAATGACAATGATTCGACCCTTTTATCATTCGGAGCCTTGGTGTGGTTAAAATCATGGCTTGTCATTCCCAGAACACAAAACCGCAAAGAACCCTCCTTCACTGCTCAAAGCAAAATGGTGCACAAAAACGTTAAACTCCTGGCTGATAGGCCAAGTGCCAAGGTGGTCCTGTGAGGGCCGGAGTGGCTTCCTCGGGTCCTGGGGTTACAATTCTTCTGAAGGCTGCTGAGCATGACATGTCTCTGCTTTGGAGGATTCTGATTCAGTACCACTTTGGAGGATTCTGATTCTGCCATTTGATTTGGGTTTGAGCTATTTGTTAATACCAGTCAAAGAAAGAGGACTTCATGGAACAGATCAACAACTCCATCAGGAACAGAGCACTGGCTTTCGGCACTTCATAAAAAACCAGTAGTTAGTATACCGTTGCCAAGAAGAAATCCTTGCACCTTCCCCTGTGAACGCTTCTGGCAGACTGCCTCAGAGCCAGGCACTGAAACACAGGAGAGATACACAAGAACTTTCAAGGTCCCCTGCCCTCAGGAAGACCAAAGAGAGTAGAGAGGAATACATCCTGCTGCTAAATGATCCAGATCTAAACATGTGAAGAATTCCTACCACCATACAAAGATGAAGAGTGTTTCTGAAAAGGTTGCCTCAAGAAAATAGGCAGCCTTGATGTGAAATCTACAACACTCAGTGAAAGAATCTATTTCCAAAACAGCACAAAGATACAGTGGACAGAGGTTAAAGAAACAGGAACGCTAAGCCAATCTTGAAAAACTAGGATTATTATGAAATCAAGAACATGAAAAGCTTCAGCTTGAGGAGCTCCCCTGGTCCACTAAGAAATGACATCACCCTTCCTAAATAGTGATAGAAAAGGCCTCATAGAACACACTGGACAGACTAGATTAGACGTGATCGTCACTTCTAATTCTAGTAACTAGGAGAAAGAGTTCAATTGGGAGGAAAGAAGAATCTTCTCTAATAGAAAAGATGAGAATGAGCTGAAAAAGACAGAAGCATGCCTAAATTCTGCATGGGTGTGCATTAACACACGTGACAACGATTACCGGGACAATCCACAACCTCTTGCACTGCGTAAGAAAATGATTTTTTATCCAGTTCCAAGTTCCTGCAAGTCCTGCAAGGAGAGTGCTCTGGAAGGGGAAAATGACAGGGCTTGGAGACTCCTGGGTTCACCTATACCGGAAGTGTGTGTCCACACCACAGTACAAAGAATTATTGTAAAGCCTCCATGGTTTATCCCAGGACATTCTATTTTTCAATATGAAAATGTTTATGAATAATACGGCATGCCATGTAGCACCTGAGCTCTCTTTCCAGTTTAGACTCCTAATATTAATAATTTAAACCTAAGGATCTAAAAATACCCAATCTCACATTTCTTCTGGCAAGCATAAATATGGTGAAATAATTACGAGGGTTGAATCATCCAGTTCAGGTACGATTCAAGATTTCCCAGGTGAAGGAAGACTTTTTCATCCAATTACCAGGGGCGCAAGAAAGCAAATGCAATTGGTTCCTAACACGATCCTACGAAAAGAACCTGCAGTTAATGATTTTTAAAAAAATATTAATGGGACTTCCCTGGTGGAGCAGTGGTTGAGAGTCCGCCTGCCGATGCAGGGGACGCGGGTTCGTGCCCCGGTCCGGGAAGATCCCACGTGCCTCGGAGCGGCCGGGCCCGTGAGCCATGGCCGCTGGGCCTGCGCGTCCGGAGCCTGTGCTCTGCAACGGGAGAGGCCACAACAGTGAGAGGCCCGCGTACCGCAAAAAAAAAAAAAACCAAAAAACCAAAAACATTAATGAAAACCATTTAAGGCATGATTGCTGATCCTAAAGTTCTTCTTGGGGCTTCCATATGAAAAGAAATACCAAAGAGTACTAACCCTCTCAAACCTACCATTTTTATTTTTTCTTTCAGGATTCACTTCACTTAAATACCTACTATGTGAAAAAAAAAAAAATAACAAGATACAACTTCTGCAAGACTGGAACTCCCCAAAGCTCCCACAGTCAAGCATACAGAAAAATACAATCGGAGGCCTCATTTTCATAAGAGAGGTGTAAGCAAAACTGCAGGGCACAACAGGAAAGAAGATGGCAGCAATTTGGAGATGGGTAAAAGGTGGGAGCAAAATGGAGGTCAGGAAGGACAGAACAATTCGTGCAAAGGTGGGGCCTACATAAAGGAGCAGGTTCAGAAAGAACTTTGTAACCCATGCAAAGTAATTTAAAACTTTATCTTATTGGCCATGCCAAGCCATTCAGGGAATCCCTAGAGGCAGGGACCTGATCGCCTTTGCAAAATTTACCAGATGATTTCAGATATTCAAGGCAGTGGCTAAAAACCAAAGGCTTAGGAAGAGGAAATGTCCTGACCTTCTCTGTCTGAACTGCCATTTGTCACCTGTGGAAACTAAGCTCCGTAACCTCTCTCTGTTGCAAATTTCTCACATGTACAATTAGAACAATACTGGTTCCCAGGCAGGGTGAGCTACGGGTAAGGTGAGATACACTAGGCCCTTGGGAAGCAAGCAGCACATGGTAAATGTTACACAAAGCCTCACCTGAATTATGGCTTCTCCCCCAACGATGCCCACCCCTGATTCTCCTCCACAGACCTGATTTCTGATGCTACTATCCTTACCAGCCTGTATCAGACCCTTCATACTTGTACCCCTCGAAAAATAAACAGCTACAGAATACCCATTCTGTTACCATCAACAAGAAAAACGATTGTTTTTATTCTTCCAGCTGCTCATTTAAAACCCATTCTTTTCTCAGTTACAAAAAGTCCTATCACACCCATTTTTTGTTGCTGTTCTTTAAGTCATCCGGTCGGACTCTAAACAACAAAGACTCTTTAGGGGGGAAAAAAATCAGGCCATTGGTGAGATGTTGGGCATTCCCATTAAAAACCACCACATGTTGAGGTCCCATGGCATGATTTTGCTTATATATTTCGTGAGGTACCGCTGCGTCTTCTTTGGAGTGTTAGCAAGTTGAGCTCCGTTACTGAAAGTGAAGAAGAAATGCCTTTCTCTTTCCCTGACAGCTATATTCCCACAAAGATAATCATAGACATTAACAACAATAGCAACAAGCTATTAGATCATCAACTTGGTGCTTCTTCCAGGGCAGGCAAGGCGTCTAAAATAACAACAGTATCATGACTGCATCCTCAAAGGTAAATACATTAATTCTCACTTCCAATTAACAGAGGCTCTTTACACACTTATGCTAAAACCCTCTGGGCTTTATAAAATACTCCAGGTATCTGATGTCAGCCTCCCCTTTAGAAGTATTCAAATGTCTCTCCACCCTTTCTTTCTTTTTCTCTAATACACCCCATTCTCCTGTTTTCTTGATTATTTTCGCCACTCGAGAACCAGTCAATCCCCCCCTGCCCTTTATTGTATCTATAGCAACCATCACTCCGTATTCGGAGAACATACTCCGTTCTTGAATCCTCCAACAACAGCATGAAAATGTAATAAGCACTACGAAGAAAAGGATTTAGGGGAGTTTTGTGCACAGCTGAACTCCCAGGACCTAGAATGATGCCTGGCCATAGTATGTGAACAATAATTGTTTGTTGAAAGGATGGGTGAATGAATGATCAGACCACAGTTTCTTTCTTGGTTCCCTACAAAACAGGTGGTGTTCTTGCCTAGCCTGCATCAATCCCTCTCCTTCTGATGACACACTGAGATTTCCTTTTGGGGAAACGAAATCCATACTCAGTCCTTCTCAAAAAGGCAACCAAAGTCTGACATCCTCTGAAACAGGAGGCAGGCAGAAATCCAAAACTAGCAATTAGACACATTTATCCCTCTGGATACACGGAGTGACTGGTCCAAGGATAAGACCTTTGAAGGAAACATTAGGGAAAGGAGCTCTCGATACATTGGTACTGCAAGCCATAAGGGTGATTTAAGACTTTGGATGCCGGGGGCCACCACAAGGAAAGGACCCACCTAGAAAGGAAGCCAACCCAGGCAGAGGCACATAGACCCAATCAAGCTGAGACTCAGAACCAGCCCCAAACTTTTCAGTTACTTCAGTCAATACATTCCAATTTTTGCTCCACTCCAGTCTGTCCTGGATTTTCTGTTACACGCTCCTGAACAAGTCCTAAAGGATACATGTACCTCCTCACGTTCATCTGGGCCACCCCCAATCTGAGGATTTCCTAAATGTCACCCACATTCGTTCACTGAGAACCTCTCTGCACTTATCTCAATCTCTCATCCTCTATTGCGCAGGCACTGGTCAGAACCCTCCTGCTAAAATTACTCCAATCTTGTATAACACATTTTTTACGTGTAATTCCTCACACACAAATCAAGAACTGGCCACTCGGCACTGTAAGGCAGTTTTGCAAAATGTTTTGAATTTTTAAACAATCATTCTAGACGCTTTGAAGAGATGCTCATTACACAGACCAACTATAAAACTGACCTTTAGTCTGCAAAAGTTTATCTCCTCCTACAGGCCTACAAATTAGCAGGGGATCAAAAACCCAAATGCTGACATAATTAAGCTGGACTAATTATCACCGCTAATAAAAGCACTATCATCCCTGTCAGCCCACTTTGGGGATCTTTAAAAGAAACCTGGGCCTTTTCTACAAAGGAATAAATCTCTGCTGGAAACCTCTGGAACCCTTCCTGACTTACCCAGAGCACACCTCTCTCAAGGAGGGATTTTAGCAGAACACTCTTTCCTTTACTAGAAGCTATCATTTCTCATCATACCATGGCTAACTTTGTTCAAATGTCTTCACTAATTTTCAATAATTTGGTAAAAAATGTTCTAGAAGAGATGAGGTACGGAAAGGAACTCAATGTAAGAAAGCTCGTGTCCTACATACTTAGTGTGCTTGAAAAGGTCTTCCAGAGTTGAGAGTAAACAGATGTCTTCAAATTTCTGCAACAGAAGAGAGCAGTGCCAAAATAGCACATGGATGCAGTAAGCGATACTAATTACTGAGCACAGGTATTTCTGGCCTCTCAATGACAAAATCAAGACAGAGCTAAATGTATAGCAATGGAATATACCTGGACTTGCCTTCCCTGCAAATAAGCATCCCATCTGGATAAAAATACACACAGCAATCCACGCAGCAGAGAGACTTCTGAAGGTAGAAGTAGACTCCCTATAAAGCAGTCCCCCAGAAAAGTGTGGGACTGTGAGGCTGACACTCCCCCTTCGTTCTTTTTCATTATAACCGAAGTCTGTAAGAAATCATTTCTAAATTAAATCTTTCTCTGCTCCCTACGTTAAATCCTTCCCCGTTCCCTGCTCCAAACCTCTCAGGCGGAGCCGGAATTAACATTTTTATTTACCACATTACAAATTGTATTTTGTTTCTTAGCTCCTGCCAGTTGTGAAGTGACTCTCAGAGCACAGCCTTGATGGTACATCTGACAGACAGACAATTTCCAACTTATTATCTGGTGTGATTTCATTTACTGCTACTGAGGGTGGAGCTGACTTTGTGGAACTGGGATTGGATGAGGAAGACACAAAACACTAACCCCCAGCTGAGTCTTAAAAACCTTCCAGCAAAATGAATTATTAATTTTGTGCTGCCTGAATATTCAGTAACTGAATCACAAGTCCAATGTTCTAACTAACACTTTATAGCGGGATACAAGGGAAGAGACAATACTAAAAATATAATGAATGAATGAAATCAATCAAGCAATTGAAAAACTTGGCTAGACTGAGGAAAGACCATTTCAACAGTGATGTTTAGTAAGCATAGAGCTTAGGCAAGCCACTTTACGCTTCTGTGTTTCATTTCCATCACCTATGAGATAGAAATAGCAATCATGTCTACTGCTGGGCCTATCCTCATGGACACTGTTCGTTTTAATTCTACATTCAGAGTTCTCAGGACAGTGCCTGGGTATACATTAGGTGCTCCATAAATAATAACCCTTGTCAACTTTATTAATTTAGCAACATTACTTGAATAAAGAAAATAAACGTATGTTTACAGCATGTGGTCAGAGTTCTCCAGAGAAATCTTCAGATGAATCCTTTGTGGTTCAGGTCAGTTCCCACAATCTCCCAGATGTGCCTCGATTTAAAGTTTTCCTTTCAAAGACTTTCTGTGTCAGGTGGATCAGATGTTTCACCAGATGTTTGTGAAAGTATACAAGAGTTCCTACTAGGACGATTCTGGTACTTTGTTTACAATTTGCCGACCAAGACTGTACACCTTGAAACATGTACTGACACTGTTTAATGGTCACAAACTCAGCTCTGCCCCTTCACTATCCACTGCAGGGACATTTCACAGAACAGCCAGGTGAAGAAAAGAAGAAAGAGGAACACACCCATTCTATGGAGATCTTTATGACGTACATTGTGGCTTAAATATAATCACTTTCTTGGGACTTCCCTGGCTGTCCAGTGGTTAAGACTTCGCCTTCCAATGCAGCAGGTGCGGGTTCGATCCCTGGTCGGGGAGCTAAGATCCCACATGCCTTGGGGCCAAATAAAAACTAAAACATAACAAAAACCAGAAGCCATATTGTAACAAATTCAATAAAGACTGAAAAAATGGTCCACATCAAAACAAATCTTAAAAATATACATATACTTTCTTTCTCAGCAGACCCACTTCAGTCTGTAGGACAGAACTCAGGGAGCACTTTACAAAATACCTTTAACACCATGGGGATTTCAGTAAGGGGTGGGGGGGAAGCCAGTTGGCCATCTTGTCTGGGTCCCAAAAGGTTTTCATTCAGTAGCTAAAATCATACAGATAAATGCTAGACCACGCAAGTAAAAAAAAATTTAAACCAGATCCAGTCTATCACTGGTAATAGTACATTTCACAGGAAAAGAGTATAAATTGAAAAACAATCTTTTCAAGATTATACTTGGGCAACGTAGAGCCTGACAACTATCCCAGCCATTTCCTGATGAATTCAAAGGGCTGGAAATCACAGACAATTGATTATCATGTGTCTGACCCTCTGGAAGAGGGAGAGTCAGTCTATGAAAAACTCAGAGAGTTCTTCAAATTGAGAGGGAATTAAATTCACCTAATCTAGTCTCTAGACTTCCACTGCAGCCAGGCGATTGTGAGCTCTGAGAACGGGGTTACAGGAAAAGATGATGATGGCTGAAGCACTGTGTCCATGTACCATATAATTCCATCCACACACCAGGAGAAATCACCTCTGCCACCCCGAATCACAGGGGGTCATCAGTTGAAAGATGCATCCCAATTACGGGGTCACTAATACATGAAAACTGTGAATCATGAAACTCAGTAGCTGTCATGCAGAGGTGTTTCTATTCCCCAGGGGACATTTGGACAGTGTCTGGAGAGATTTGATTGTCACAACTGGGAGGTGATACTACTGGCATCTAGTGGGTAGAGGCCAAGGATGCTGTTAAATATCCTACGAAGCACAGGACAGAAGCTACGAAATGCCAGTAATGCTAAGGTGAAACCCTCCTATTACTGATGGAATATGGTATTTTGTTTGCTGCTGTATTCCGGGCATATAGCAGTTGGTCAATATATATTAAATGTGAACAAACAGAAGTATAATGAGATAACCGCAGATCTGAGCCTGCCAGCAAAACTCTTGCTTCTTAGTTTTCTCTATTCTCCACATCTGGGATGGGTGATAATCTCTACCCCATGAGCTAAACATCAGCTACCCGATCCTCTGAGAGCATAAGTCTTCTCCTCTCATTCATGCTTTGTTTAAAGGGACCCACACTAAGTGACTGGTATGAAAAATTTCCAAGTATCCCATCGAGAGAATGAAGTATTTTAGGGCATGATGATGATGGTGGCAAATCAATGACAGGATGAAAATATCTTTTATTAAGAATGTATTAATTGCTCTGTGTTCTTCAGTATTGCCTTGTAACCCTACAAGGGATGGGCTATTATATGTTTTTTTTATTAGCATTTATATATCAGCATTTTCAGAAAGCAGGCTCAGAACAATAAAATGATACACCCAAATCCTGAACTAGGATAGGGTTACTAGGCCAAAACCCCCAGAGCTCCATTCCCCAAATTCAATTATCTTCAGACTACAAATATTTGTTTCTAAGGTATCTGTTTTTCACATGGGGATTTTTCTGCATCTGGTGCCTTAACATCAGGGGGGAAAAAAAAAACTTGAAACGAAAACACAACGACCTATACGCAAATCACTTGAACTTTGAAGTGATCCACTTGCATAGCTGGAATACTCTAGTTGCAAAGTGAAGACAACAGTCTGCATCTGGTGAGCAGATCTGCTCTCAGCCACATGACAAAAATCTGTGTATACCAGTCTCCTCATTTCAGTGATGAAGACTGCCCTTCTTCCTACTGGCAAACAATACTCTGGAAGTCTGAAATGTCTACTCGGAGG
This sequence comes from Physeter macrocephalus, assembly GCF_002837175.3. Taxonomy (NCBI): domain Eukaryota; kingdom Metazoa; phylum Chordata; class Mammalia; order Artiodactyla; family Physeteridae; genus Physeter; species Physeter macrocephalus. The sequence continues at coordinate 32,227,000 of NC_041231.1, forward strand.
AAATTTCACTCATTACTTCCCATCATAATTTATATTTAGGAAGAAAGCGTGTTCTAACTCTTAACAAAAATGTCACATTTTCCATACCCTGGGACAGTTTTTTGGTTTTTTTTTTTTTGAAAGATATTTAATGAATGAATATTTAAGTAATGCTTTCTGGATTATTTTCAACATTTAAATAAAAACTGACCATTTTTTTGTTTCAAGATTTGGGATAGAGTTTCCGTGGTGTAGCAGAGATTTAAAAAAAATAACCAAGAGCTGCCCAGGTCTGGGGGTAATGCAAAACTCTTCTGATTTAGAGCTGTGTAATTTGAGGCTCATTCACAATCCTCTCTGAGCCTCATTTCTTCAACTCTCAAGAGAACTGAAAAAATGATAATAATCATGATCTATCTTTAAGACTGGTTGGGTGAATTAAATGAGACGTGAATGTACCGGGCACTGTACTTAGCATAAAATACACAATAAATATTTATTGAGCCTGATCATCTGCAAACTCAAAATGACCTAAGCGACCATGGAGTAAACTTAAGAGGAGTAAAGAGGGTCATGGGAAATACTGGGTGAAACTGGACTAAAAGAGATACGAAGAAAACAGGTATTTCACTTCTTCGTTCTGCTACTTGGAAAACAACAGCAATGTGTGGGGCAAATTGCCATTAACTTTTGGCCTCTGAGTCAGAAAGCAGCAGGGATGGGTGGGGACCACGGCTAAAGTGAGAGTGCACACCAAGTAAAGGGAACAGTACCAACCTGGCTCTTGGTAATCTTCGTCATGATGCAAAGTGTTGTGATTATTTCAGAAAATAAAATCAAACCTATGTTTTTACGTGTTGGATAGCACATCAAACATTTATTTGAAAACAAAGTGTAGGGAATTCCCTGGCGGTCCAGTGGTTAGGACTCTGCACTGTCACTGCCTAGGGTGTGGGTTCAATCCCTGGTTGGGGAACTAAGATCCCGCGAGCCAGGCAGCGCAGCCAAAAAACAAAAACAAAGTGGAAACCAGAAGAGTATGAGGCAAACTAAAAACCATATACAGCAAAGATGGACAATTTAAAGTCTTCTAAATGGCAAAAAAGGGGGAGGGTTGTTACTGGCTAAATTTAAGTGGTCAATTCTGCAAAAAGTCATATTTTATGGCACCCCCAAATCACTAGCCTCTTGACTAATCATTTGACCCCACGAGAAAACCCCTTGCAGGGAATCCTAATAATGAGAGTCATAGGTTTCAGAAACTGGGCTAAGCCTTTTATATGAATGAAGCATGTTAGGGGATCACAGGACAATGGTTCCTACAGGAGTCATAACTGGTTGTCATCTTTGATCCACACAACAAGTTTGTGAGATAGGACTTCTTTCCCCATGTAATACATGAAGGATGTACAGTGCTGTCAATTAATTTGCTCAAGAAGAACCAATGGCTGGCGCTGGGAAAAGGATGCCAATCTGTCCAACCTCAAGTGCAGAAATGCTTCCACTGAACCACGTACGTTTGACCACCATATACAGCGATTAGCACCTACTGAATCCATAGGACTCAGTTAAAAAAAAAAAAACAAACAACACAGACAATAATTTGGTCTGTTCCTGAGAAAAATGTATACACAATAAAACTGGACGTAGTCACAAGACACATATGAGCAAATGCCAAACCAGATACAGAAACAGTTAGGGCAGAAACCAGCAACAGGTGAGGATGAAATAAAATCTCAGAACTGCTTTCAAAGTATTCTCAAAGTTTTATAATGAGAGGTTCTGAAGTCCAGCGTTGCTGAAATTTCATTCATTCATGTGTGACCTTTGCAACTGGTGCCATAACAACCTATTACCTGAATGATTACTTCCTCAGTATTTTCCTATAAAGTGACTTGTGTTCTTTTAAAGCGAAAGGGGGTGCAGAGGAATTAAGTAACACAACCACATCAAAAACATGTTAGTGATGAAGACAAGACTTGGACCCAGTCCACACTGCCTTCATTCAATTCAAAGGTCTCCGGCATTTTCCTTTGTTCTAGCTCTGCATCTAGCATGGGTGGATACCCACCAAATGCATTAGGGTCAGGGGGCAGCACATGGAACAAAAACTCCACCTCTTCGTGAAATGGCAAGCTACAGCTTGCTATTTAGCATTCCAAAATAGACAATTATTATTTCTTAAATAATAAAAGTCAGTATTATTTAGACCCTTGTCTTAAAGCAGGAAAATGGAGTTCAACAAACCTCTCAAGCCGTCTCATGTACTATTAATAAAAACTAGAAGACTGTGATTTCAGAAATAGAATATGGATTACTTTCTCCAAAATGAGGTGCCTTACTTCTTCTACAGGCCAACACCTCAGAAAAATCTTATAAAGTCTTAGGCAATTTCTCTGTATTTGCCTGGTATTTTGCTCTAAGGATAGAGTAAGCAGTATATCTTCACATTGCAATTTCATTAAGCATTGGCTTTTTCTTTGGGTTCAATTACTTATGACTTTTTATGAGCTCTGCACATATTTACTCACTTGTGCTATGTAAGCATCCTCTTTTAAAACTTATTGGAGGGAAGGAGCTTGTCTGAGGTCTCCGTGGAGCCACCTGAAGTCAGCTTATTCCACTGAGATTCACACTCCTGGTGTGAGTAACTACAAGGTGCTTTGCACCAGAAAACAATGTTTTAATTTTAAAAGTGTCCTTAATTTGTGCGAAAAATGCTCCAAACACACTGCTGGTGTGACACCCAGTTTGGTCCAATCTGTACAGTATTCAAACAACTGTCAAAATGGTGAGTGTGGACTGGCAGCTGTACCAACTCTGGTTTCCCACTAGCCTCAGTAATTTCCACATGGAATAATCGAAATGACACATTTACACGGAACTTCAGCGGGCCATTTTAAGTAATTATTATCGATGTCTGAATTTACTTTCCATTCACAGAAACACAATGGGAATTCAAAGCCACTTATAAAACTTTTCATGCCCAAAGCAAAAATCTGGACACCAACACCACCTAGATACTGAATGATGAAAATGTTAACCAATGCTAACACTTCTTCTCATTCCAGAAGATCCATCTGTTCATTTCTTCTAGAAAAAGAGACCATGATAATAAAAATTATTGTTTTCCATTTTAAACTCAGTTTTATACCAAATAAAAAGCAAGAGCCAATATTTCAACTGACCACACCCTAAATGAAAAACTGGCAACAGCTTTCATTAGCCAGCACTTCTGAAAGGTTATTAGGAAAATATAACCAGTATAAGTGGAGCACTTAACACATTTCAAACACGATGATTTTCATCACAGAGTGCTGAATGCTAAATCAATTTCCCTTCTCTACTGGCATTTAGAGATTCCTTAAGAATACCTAAAACAGAACTTGATTCATAATAAATTTCAATTTACATAAAACTCCAGGGAAATAGATGAGGCATACCCAAAGTCCTTTTCCCGATCAGAAAGTCTCTAATTCTGCAGGACTATGTAAATACTTTCGTTCTTTTTTTTTTTTGCGGTACTTGGGCCTCTCACTGTTGTGGCCTCTCCCGTTGCGGAGCACGGGCTCCAGACGCGCAGGCTCAGCGGCCATGGCTCACGGGCCCAGCCGCTCCGCGGCAAGTGGGATCTTCCCGGACCGGGGCACGAACCCGCGTGCCCTGCATCGGCAGGCGGACTCTCAACCACTGCGCCACCAGGGAAGCCCCTATGTAAATACTTTCTTAAAACCCATTTTCAAAGTTTATGACCATACAAAGAAGTTTATATACCCAGACCACGCGGTTATCCAAGCAAATCTGGAGGAAATTTTAAAAGTTAAAAAAAAAAAGTAAATAAAGAGAAAATATGTCCAAGAAAAAATATATATATATATAATCTTTATTAAAATCAGCCATTTATATTTGGCTAACCACAGAGAAAAGAAATTTAGATTAAAAGGAAGAATATTTTTAAAACCTTTTCTAAGATAACATAACTTCAAATGTAATCTTAGAACAGTGGGAAATCTTAATTCCACACAGAAGGAAAAGGTAGTATTATAGTTTTAAATTCCAATAAAAGCACTAATGGCAAAAGTCTATTCTAAGATAATTCACAGAAGAAAAAAAAAAAAAAAAAACCAAGATCAAATGCAGGATTGTTTTTCCTTTTCATTTACAGCCTAAAAGCTTCTTGGCAGCACCAGTAATCTATCAGATAGGGTGAAAAATTGTGCTTAATAGATGATTTTAAGACTTTACTCAAAAGATGTTAATAAATATGCCGGAGCTGGGACTTGGAAGTGGCACCTGCAGTTCGATGAGCACAATGTTCTCCGTTTGCCGTAACCTGTTATAAATCTAAAAATGTGATCACTCCGACTGCATGTTTCTTGCCTCTAATATAAGAAGCTGTGAAAATTTTCCCAAGGTTTCAAAGAAGTGAACAGAGAACTCATAAAGAGAGATGTTTTTTCAGCTGCCTTCATTAAAGGCAAGTTGGGTTCACATTTTTAAGCATTTGTTTTGAATAATGGAACTATGATCAGTTTTAAATCCTCAGTAAAAAGAAGGGTATTTCATTTTTAAAATTTACTTATTACCTATCTATCTATTTATTTTTGGCTGTGTTGGGTCTTCGTTGCTGCGCGCAAGCTTTCTCTAGTTGTGGCGAGCGGGGGCTACTCTTCGTTGCAGTGCGTGGTCTTCTCATTGCAGTGGCTTCGCTTGTTGCCGAGCACGGGCTCCAGGCACACAGGCTTCGGTACTTGTGGCTCGAGGGCTCTAGAGCGCAGGCTCAGTAGTTGTGGCTCACGGGCTTAACTGCTCCGCGGCATGTGGGATCTTCCCAGACCAGGGCTCAATCCCGTGTCCCCTGCATTGGCAGGCGGATTCTCAACCACTGCGCCACCAGGGAAGTTCCAGAAGGGTATTTCAAATGGCTTCTAAGACTCTGGATCTGATAACCAGTATCTAAGGATGGTCCAGCTCGGTGTCTGGGTTTAGTTGACAAGGACTGCAGTTTATAATGTCCATGGTGGGAGAAGGCAGTGAGCCTTGCAGGAGCGTCCTCAGGACTCCAAAAGACAGTTTGCAACAGTGGTGAGACCAGGGTCAAAGTGAAACGCATGGTAATTCTTCCTTAAGAGGAACTGGCAGGGAAGGCAAATCTGGTGCCATATTCACTCCCTCCACTTGCTGACTTTCAAAAATGCGGTCACTTTCACAGACTAGGTGTCCTCCAAGTTTTGCATCTTTCAAGGAAAGACATTTGCAGCTAAAATACTGACTGCTTTCTTTCGATTCTGTATCTTATCTAAGTGACAGGGGGCAACAATGCACTGTCTTTAGAGAAGTTTGCTATTTTAGTTCAGAACATGCTGAGGGATGTTTTTTCTAAAAACAAAGGCTCAGTCTGCCTGGGCACTTGATTTGCAAGATACTGGTGAGGCTTACAAGAAAGAATTTCTTAAGCATACCTCACTTTTCTGAACTTCCTCAAGGATCAAGTTTTGCTTCTAAACCAAATACACCATGTCCTTATGGCTTTCTTAAGGGGCTGTTTTGGCAGTTGTTGTTTTTTATAAAGTAAAATCACAGAAGGTATTCCCTTCCCATTACCGCTTCTGGTAATTCTCTTCACGTGTCAGCTATGAATGACACACAATTTCCACATTCAGAATTTAGGTCTCTGAGAGATAACCCAGAGCCGTCACAGTGTTAGAAGAACTCAAATGTGATTACCCTTATTCCGCAAAAACATGTTAAGGAAAAGCAAAGAGACGTGATTTGAGCAATGTAGCTGCCAAGGAAATTAGGCCTTCTCAACACACAGCTCTCCAGTCTGGTCCTCTTTTGTATCTCCAGCAGATTGGGCTCAGTTCTGTTTTGACTGGCGGGCACATGTGTGTACGTGCTCGTGTATGCTCGTCGGGGAGGAGGGAGGGTTGCTGTGACTATTTTCTGGCTTTCATTTATCATTTATTAAATGCACACTCAACTATGATGACAGCCATGGGTTGCCCGGGTAAAAGCGGAGCTCCAAAGCCACAAGTGAATGCAGTGGAGCTTAATGATCGCTCAAAAGCATGAGGTCTGGAATCAGACCTCCAGGTACTGAATCTCATCTCTGAAAAGGAAAACTGGGCCGGTTAATTGCCTTGCTTAGCCTCGGTTTTCTTGAAGAGGATGGAAATGCTACCTTCTCCATTAGGAGGTTATTAAATATTCTAAGTGAAACGCTTAGAACAATGTCAAGGTTATACCAAGGGTCAGGCGGGGGTGACAAACAGTAACATAAACTTAAGATTTACATACTTAATATAAACAGCACCTCGGTAGAACCGAGACAGCTTGCAAATATGCAGAAATTGTAACATTAAAAAAATGAAGGGCTTCCCTGGTGGCGCAGTGGTTGAGAGTCCGCCTGCCGATGCAGGGGACGCGGGTTCGTGCCCCGGTTCGGGAGGATCCCACGTGCCGCGGAGCGGCTGGGCCCGTGAGCCATGGCCGCTGGGCCTGCGCGTCCGGAGCCTGTGCTCTGCAACGGGAGAGAGGCCACAACGGTGAGAGGCCCGCATACCGGAGGAAAAAAAAAAAAAAAAAAGAAAAAAAAAAGAAAAGGTGTGAGCATCTAAGAATGAGGTTAGGAAAAAGGAAATGAAATCAGCAGGAAAAACCCTACACTGGCGCTATTACACTAAGAGCGACACAAAATGCACCACCGACCCAGCAACTCTTTATGCCTAGAGTCTCTGCACTGCTTAAAGGGTACTTCTTCCAGCTTCTAGAGAAGGGCCAGGAAAGTTCATTCCTTCCACATGCGACGAAGTTTATGTAATGTGTATTTCGGGCAGGGCCGCGTGTGTGGGCGGGTATGTATGCACGTGCCTATCTTTGCCACCCTGAGCCACACGGAAAGAAGCGGCAGTCAAGGGTTTGGAGAAGACAGGGTGTCCATCAAAAGCACATGAAGCAGACTGCTTTCTGTCCATCTGTTACTTGCAAAACTGAGAAGCTGTGCTCCATTCTGTAGATCACACTTTGAAATGAGAAATGAGCAAAACTGGAATGTGCTCGGAGGTGAGAGACAAGGATGGAGGAAGGACCTCATGAAATGTTTATGAAAATGTACAACAGTTAAAAGAAATGTGGGTGCTGAGCCTGGGGCCGGGGTGGGCAAGCTGCACTTGGCAGTTGTCTTCAAACCAAGTAAAGACACATACGTGGGATGGGGGATGGAGTCATTCTATAAAACCCTGGAATAGAAAGAAGAGCGATGCAAAGGAGATGGAAGAGATTTGTGTGGAACTCCACACTCAGGAGGTTCCAAAGACGAGATGGGCTCTGGGCTCCATATTATTCATTCATTCAAGCAATACATGAGGATGATGTGCCAGCAATCATGGCACTCAATAGGATAAACAGGCTCCTCATGGTGAGAAGATTACAGACAAAGTCAACTCAATTGAAAGAAGTAAGTAACAGATCCCCCAAGTTTTATCTGGGCAAACGGCCACCCAAGCTCATGACTACATTTCCCAGCTTCCCATGAATATAGGTATGCACATGCGAGTAAATTCTGATCAACAGGACAAGTGTGAAAGCACCATGTACAGCTCAGAGTACTTGCTCGTAAAGGGAATGGGACAGACCTTCTATTTCCCCTACACACCTTCCAGCTGGCTGGAGGACAGATATGATGGCAGGAGCTGGGGCCTGAGATCATCAGACATGCTATGGATGGAAGAATGACATGACAGAAGCACTGGGTCTCTGACACTTTCACCATATCAATACTCAATTGCTTGGGTGTAGACTATTCCAAGAGAATGAAATCCATTACATTGTTTAAGTCACTGTTACTAAGGCTACTGTTATAATAAACAGGAATTCACATACCCATGCCTCAAAGGACACTGTGATTTTGTGAATGGCAGATCAGTATTAGAAAATCCAAGTTTCAGAGCAAATGCAAGAACATAATCCACTTATCAACTTAAGCACCCCTCTCAAGGGGCATTCAGAATATTCATCAGAATATGTTATGTCAGTGATTCTGATTCATATATAAATATATATACGTACACACACACACACACACATATATATATACATATATAGAACTTGACGTGATGAGAGCTGTGATTAAGATTGATACCTTTTTTTTTTCTTTCTCTAACTAGGATATGTAACTTGGATACACTTCCCCTGTCACCGAGACTCAAAAAACACCCAGTAGAACAAGCTAAATATTCTCACAAGTGAGGTAATTATAACTGCATCTTTGAGTCCATAAAATATTCAGGCACGAAAACACAGGTGCAGGAGTGAAAGACAGGACCCCGGCCTGACTCACATGTGGTTCACTTGCAAAGAGGAAATTTGCTTTCCCTGGGCTCGATGGCACAGATATCTAATGGGGTGATTTTCTACAGTGGAGACTATTTTCAAACTAGCTGATCTACTGATTACATGTTTGATATAAATGCCAACGAAAGAGAAGACTGGCATCATTGAGGAGACAAGAGGGAAATCTGTTAGATTCTCTTATTACTACTGGTGAGATACAGAGTCTGAAAAACACTCTCAGAAATGGAGAGGAACAATGGGACTAAAAGAGCTGCAGAAGCTGGGTGACGGTCACCACCCAGTCAATGTGAATCATACCTTGATGGTCTCAGATGATTTCTTCCAAAAACTTACTGCTACCAAGTAAAGCAAGGAGTGATACGGTAGGAAGCAATTAATCGATGAGTGGAAACTATTATTAACAGCCAACATTTCAGTTATCACTTACGCTCACCAGACACTGAAAGCAAAGTGTACTTTGTACATTTTATCCCCTCAACAATGATGAGCTGCAAACTATTATCATGGCCATTTTACAGAGGAGGAAACTAGAGCTTACAATTTATTCACAATGTATTTAATGACTGTCTACACGGTACCATGTACAATTTCTAATTGGGAGCAAAAAAGATTTAAAAAAGACAAGGTCTCTGCCTTCACAGGCCGACATTCTACCTGCAGAAAGCACAAACTCGGACCTTAGCAAAGTTCTGATTGGCCAGCACGTTTTAAAGATTGTGTCACTGTTACTTTTCTAACCTGAAAAGAGCATGCACCCTACCATGTAGACTGAGGCTCCATCATTTCCCCCACCTTATATCTCCGCTGTTTGACATATTTATCATCCCTGACTGCCTTCCTGCAGATATTTATTTGCTTTTGAGATCCCAATCATAGAATTGTGGCAGAGGCTCTGCTCAAAGAGTTTTGCTTGTCTGACCAGAAATCCTTAGCCACATGGGTTTCCTAATTGGCAGTCCCCTCTCATGACCATTCTGTATGTTAGCTTCTTTAGCTTCAAGTAAAGCAGCAAGTGGGGGGTTCTTCTAGCTCTGATCTTGGTCAAGATAAGCCTTCCTCCCGGCTCTGAGGGACTGTCAGCCTCTCAAGAGATACTGAGACAAGGAAGAGCACATGGCACGATACCTCTGGAAATCTGCAAGGGAAAGCCAATAAAGATCAAAGAAACGGTGGGACAAGTCAACTATTTCTGACCACGTACCAAAAATGCGATGGTGGTGGCGGCAGTGGTTGTTTTAAGTTTTGGGGTCAAAGAATATGGGTTCAAATCCTACCTCTTTCTCTTCCTGTACAATTGTGGCAAGTTTCATGACCTCTCTGTGCCCCCATTCCCTCAGGTGTAAAATGAGAATCTAACACAGTACAATGTGGAAGATTAGCCGTGCTAAAGGCAAATGAACCATGAGAACAGTGCCTTGTACATGGTCAGAACTCAGCAAATGATGGGATTAGATGTTTGTATATTTGGCCCTCTTAAAGGCTAGTGCCAAAGGCACTTGGTCAGCTCATGCTGGGAAGCTCATAATACATTTAAGTATTCGTATTTTCCTATATCTTCCTCCTAGCTAAGATGCCCGAGGCTGCCAGAAATAATCACACTATTTGTGATCCTATGTTTATGCAACAGAAACGAAATGGAATTTTATGGTCGGCTGTGTTCAACACCGATGCCCACATTGGGATAAATCCATGCGGTGCTGTGTAACAAGAATTTATGCAATATCCAATCTAAACATGCAGCTCCCAGGCCAGCAAAGCCTTACCAAGCTATCAGCTTAAAAAAGGAGCAAGCCAGCTGCACATCTGTAGACCTCATCTTATATGCACTTAGCAGTAGCTATTTAATTGACCTGAAGAGTAAATCTGATCTTATTCATTTAAAACAAGGAAACAGATTTTGTCAGGGAAAATAATTTTCACAGAAAATATGTTTCAAATAGCAAAAAAATAAGTGAAAAACTGAAAATACAAATGAAGAATAATTGCCATATTTAGGATAAAATAAATGTTGCCAGCTGATAAGAAAGGAAGGCAACATAGAAGAGCCATGATTCAAGAATTAAAAAATATTAGGCCCAAAGGAAGCTAAGAACAGGAACACCGTGAGCTGGTTATGGTATTCATGAAGCAACCTACAAGGACTAAACATTGAAAAGAGTTAACATGATCATCGTTCTTGAACAATCTCCCGGCACTGTTTTTGATTTTGGTTTCTGGTGGCGGGGGATATTCTTTTTTTAAGACGCCACAAAGGACACAGCATTGACTCTATTGTTGGCTTGGCGCTCCTCAAAAATGTAAGCAAGGTGGATCATAAACTTAAACACTGCGCTCCCTGGGCCAAGGGAAATGAGGATGCAGCCTGGTCAGAGGTGGCTGGGAAGGCAGCTGTAAGAAGAAGGAGGACCTGTGCTTTGAGCAATAACCCAGTTGGGGCCAGGCACACACACAGCCTTTCCAAAAGACCTAGTGAGCTGAGCTTAACTACGGAGGTAGCATGGAGGATACAGTGGGCTGAACGTAGCAAGGAAGAAATCTAGTGACTGTGGACATGCCGTCACCTCCCAGCATAAAATGGACTGAAACAGCAATTTGTGCTGAACAATATTCTATTTATCAAATACTGTCAAGCAGGAATCCAGAGAAATGGATGTCTACTCCTTTACATATTAAAGTCATTATGATCTAAATAATTTAGGATAAAAATATATTCATCCATCCAACAAATATTTACTGAGTGCTCACTCCAAGGGGTGGGTGGGAGTAGAGCACGGTGGGGAGGGGTGGGTAGAGACAAGTTCTCTCCTTCAAAGAATTTACACTCCTGAGGCAGAACTGTAAAAAATAATTCTAAAGCAACTAACAAGCCGGCAAGATAACTTGGAGGCAGCTACAACAAGGAAGCAAGCTTTAAGGAGTGATGCTGAGGGTGAGAAGAAACTCAACATGGCAAGAGCCAGGAGCAGAGCCTTCCCTGGAAGGGGAGCAGATGAGAAGCCTGCAACGTGAAGCAGTGGAAAGGTAGCTGAAGCACAAGGAAGAAGAGACAGGGCAAAGGGAGACCAAGTCAGGGGGCCCGGCAGGAGCCAGATGGCAAGACTCACTGGGTATCCAGAAGCCTTGGGCCCTTTCCCAGCAATGCCTGAAGACTGCACTGCCTTCTCTTACAGGCCCCCTTTGCCAAGGTTCAACAGCACTATTACCCGTACTACTTTTTAACTATTAATTTAATTTGAAACACCCAGAGATGACGCACAGCTCCACACACACACAAAACGCACAGGCTACTGTCCATTCAGAGTTTTGAGGTCTTTTGTTTTTCAAATACCCTTCAGTATTCTTCCTCCATTCCTGCTTAGAATTTGTCTCTAACCATCTGATGAGGAAAACAGTTGTTAGCAGCAAGTCAAAAACAAGAGGTAACTTGTAACATCCAGTCCAACAGCCCAACGTGAACTGAGGTGATCATCTTTGGGCTGTTAGCTCTTCATGACACTCCTGAGAAGAGACAGGGAGAGGGAGAAAAACAGACAGACAGACAGACAGAGAGAGAGAAAGTGAGAGAGACAGAGCCACAACTCTGATCTTCAGAAAATCGCCAACGTTCTTACAGATGAAATTTGTTGGAACTAATTCTCTGGTGTCCCGGGTCAAAATTTCTTTCAAAGTCATCCTTGAAAGTTAGAAGCCACACAAAATACGAAAACTAGTCTATATAAATACACATCTTCTACGTGCAAATCTACCTAAAAACACACACATCTGACACAGCCAAGGTGGCTGTCACCATCACATTTTGTATGCTCGGCTGTATTTATAGATGCAGTGAAGGTAGCTCTGTCTTTATCTTTCTCTATAAATACTTACACTGGCAGTTGTCAACCCGATCGTGGAGAATTAAAAGCAATTTGTAGGCGTCAAAAAAAAACACCCCACACTGTCTGTTATTCTATCATCAAATGTGTCAATATCTAAGTACCCAGAGCAAGAAAGGGCATTACTAATAAATTTAATTAAAACCTGGTATTTCATTACTGATCATTCAATGCCTTTTATTTAGTAGAAATTGGTATACATGAATCTGCTTTCATATGATTCACACTGAAAGAAAATAAAAATCAGGAAGCTCAAATTGTACATATGAAAACTTCAATGCTGTTCAAGGTCAAAAGGATGTCACTTTGCAAAGAACCCACCCACAGGTCCAGAGCAGCCAAGATGCTGGCACTGAGTCTGCAGCGTGATGCCCACATGATGCCTGAACAACAACCTGTGCTTCATTTTTCAAATGCATTTCTGTTCATCTCAGGTCACAACTGAAATGAGCTGAACAATTTAATTCATCACCTTAGGGCAGGGATCCACACAGAAAAACCCACATCCAGAGGACAGTCTGACTCAATTAATGGGCTTTTCTCAAGGGAAGCTCACAATGAAAAGCACAGGGAACCAGAAGGGGCCATTCATTTGACAATGAATTGTTTTTTTGTTTGTTTGTTTTGTTTTTGCGGTACGCGGGCCTCTCAC
>NC_041231.1:32240205-32248520 GCF_002837175.3 Physeter macrocephalus
GCGGGCCTCTCACCGTCGTGGCCTCTCCCGTTGCGGAGCACAGGCTCCGGACGCGCAGGCCCAGCGGCCGTGGCTCACGGGCCCAGCCGCTCCGCGGCGCGTGGGATCCTCCCGGACCGGGGCACGAACCCGCGTCCCCTGCATCGGCAGGCGGACTCGCAACCACTGCGCCACCAGGGAAGCCCTACAATGAATTGTTGAGTTCCAGTCTAGGAAAGGAACCTCAGGACTAAATATGGGATCGTTGGAGCTTTAGCAGCAACCCTGGCCTCTGCCCGCTATATGCAGCATCAACGTCTCTCCTTCCCTATTCTGATAACCACAGAAGTCTCCATTGCCAAATGTCCCCGGTGGGGCAAGGAAGAAACAAAAATCACCTTGAACTGAGAACCCTGTACTACTCGAATCACACTGTTTTACGGTGAAATGACATTTTATTACATTTAAAGACTGTCACAATACAGTTGATACTTTTATAGAAAGCACATCAAGTCTGAAAAGAGATAAGACATTTTCAGCCTCCTTACCTCCAACATCTTTGTAATTTCGAAAATACATCTAAAACTTTTTAAATAGAAGGAAACACTAAAATGAAAAAAAATTTAAGCCACCAGTGTCTCAGTCTTCTCAGAGGCCTATTATCACAGTGTTACAGAAAAGCTTTCGTTTTATGGAGACGGCCAAACAACATCCTATCATTTAAAAGCTCATCAACTTCAGCAGCTTGGTCTAGGAAATGCTGGTTCCATTCCTGAAAGATAAATAAATCCCCTCCTCACGCAGTCTGCCATGCGCTATGACTTTTCTTTCCGTAAATTCATGAAATGTAATCAGGGTTAAAAAAAAAATGGGTGGGGAGGCAAGATAACAAGTTTGATTCAGAAAATGTGACTGGGTTTCAGTCTACGTTCACTTGGGACGGAAAATCATCGCATCCTGTGTGGTTAACGTACACATGCCATTACCACCTCTGTGTTTCCTGAGCTCTCACGGTGGGGCTGCCTTATTCAGGAGGAGAGACCAGGACGCCGTGTTAGCATACTTCCGAGGTTTCTGGGGCATGTTCGCAGGGCAAAAGAAGGGGGAAAGAGAGCCATCAGAGGCAACGTGAGCAGCAGGAGGGGGCCCAAAGGGCCACGCACCCCTGCTTTGTCCTCCGCTGACAACTGAACCGTGCATCACTTAATCTCTTGCCTCATACACCTTACAGCAGAAGAAGGATGGCCCATAATCCGTCACCTGGCTAATTTATCTTCCTCCACAACTGCACGGAAACTCTCCTTCCGAGCCAGATGGGTGGGCGACAGGGAAAAAGCACCCAAGTTACAGATGGCTTCCTAAAGACACCCCGCCCCGACCGCCAATGCCCCACTCTTTTTGAGTACAAGTGTACTTCACTTTGAGTGGGGAAAACGTCCAACTTTATCAAACAATTATGAAATCTTTACACAGGAATTTTATCTCCCGTTTCTATTAAATGGAAACTACCTCCGTTACAAGAGGAAGATAATCCGATTTATAAACCACAGAAATGACACAACTTTAAAGGAGGCCTCAATTGTATAAAGCAAGAAAATTCTATAGCGAGCTTTTAAACCTAACAGACAAACCACACCAAGTACAGCCCCAGGGTTATTTTGCCCCGGTCATGCTTAAAAGGTATCATTTTGCAGACTGAGATGGTTAGCAGCAAACCACAGCGAGTTCCCAAATGAAATCATTCACTTCTCAGAACCCAGCCAGCACGGCCGCATAAATGGGCTAGAGGGCTTCTGGCCGACGTTCGTGGCCAAGTTCATCCTGTGTCAACAGTACAGGATACAACCATTCTCAAAACAGCCAAGTGGGAGACCTGCCCAGCTGGCAAAAGGACAGATTTCAAGAGGCCTCTCCCCACACTGAGCTCACAAAAGCACACCAGCTAATGAAATTCCAAGGGACAGTTGAGAGTTCTGCCTCGGAATGCGGGGCAAGTCCCACAAAGATGACAACTGGCACAGACCTGTCGTCTGGATCCTGAAGATGTACCAGGAGACCAACCGTGTTTCCAGTTAGCCAGGCTTTTATTTCCTGGGCAAGCCCTCAGCATTTTGAGCAGAACACAGCTGGAAAAAAGTTTTTTTTCTTCATGCTTTGGAAGCTAATGTGCCTACCGATGGAAAAGATCAAATGAACAGAACAAAAAATAGAAAGAGAATCCTGAAATGGAATTTGGTTGCTTAACTGTGGAGTTTCCTGTAGTCAAAAATAGAATCCAGACACTTGACAGTCACATGCACTCATGCAGTGGCCCGTCACGAATGATGGTGAATTATTTTTAAAATAAAAACAAGATATGCCATTTCACCTATACGCACTATAATGTGCGTTAAAAACAAAAACAAAAACAATGTTTACGAATCTTGCTGTATTCTCTCAGACTTTGTTTTCACTTTCGGTCTCATAACACCATGAACACTGCTAGGACTTGCTGGGGAAAAAAGGAATGAGATGGGTCCTCTAAATAATTGTGGTCCACTCTACAAGGATATATATAGACTACCAGATGTAAAAAAAAAATGGGTGGGGAGGCAAGATAACAAGTTTGATTCAGAAAATGTGACTGGGTTTCAGTCTACGTTCACTTGGGACGGAAAATCATCGCATCCTGTGTGGTTAACGTACACATGCCATTACCACCTCTGTGTTTCCTGAGCTCTCACGGTGGGGCTGCCTTATTCAGGAGGAGAGACCAGGACGCCGTGTTAGCATACTTCCGAGGTTTCTGGGGCATGTTCGCAGGGCAAAAGAAGGGGGAAAGAGAGCCATCAGAGGCAACGTGAGCAGCAGGAGGGGGCCCAAAGGGCCACGCACCCCTGCTTTGTCCTCCGCTGACAACTGAACCGTGCATCACTTAATCTCTTGCCTCATACACCTTACAGCAGAAGAAGGATGGCCCATAATCCGTCACCTGGCTAATTTATCTTCCTCCACAACTGCACGGAAACTCTCCTTCCGAGCCAGATGGGTGGGCGACAGGGAAAAAGCACCCAAGTTACAGATGGCTTCCTAAAGACACCCCGCCCCGACCGCCAATGCCCCACTCTTTTTGAGTACAAGTGTACTTCACTTTGAGTGGGGAAAACGTCCAACTTTATCAAACAATTATGAAATCTTTACACAGGAATTTTATCTCCCGTTTCTATTAAATGGAAACTACCTCCGTTACAAGAGGAAGATAATCCGATTTATAAACCACAGAAATGACACAACTTTAAAGGAGGCCTCAATTGTATAAAGCAAGAAAATTCTATAGCGAGCTTTTAAACCTAACAGACAAACCACACCAAGTACAGCCCCAGGGTTATTTTGCCCCGGTCATGCTTAAAAGGTATCATTTTGCAGACTGAGATGGTTAGCAGCAAACCACAGCGAGTTCCCAAATGAAATCATTCACTTCTCAGAACCCAGCCAGCACGGCCGCATAAATGGGCTAGAGGGCTTCTGGCCGACGTTCGTGGCCAAGTTCATCCTGTGTCAACAGTACAGGATACAACCATTCTCAAAACAGCCAAGTGGGAGACCTGCCCAGCTGGCAAAAGGACAGATTTCAAGAGGCCTCTCCCCGCACTGAGCTCACAAAAGCACACCAGCTAATGAAATTCCAAGGGACAGTTGAGAGTTCTGCCTCGGAATGCGGGGCAAGTCCCACAAAGATGACAACTGGCACAGACCTGTCGTCTGGATCCTGAAGATGTACCAGGAGACCAACCGTGTTTCCAGTTAGCCAGGCTTTTATTTCCTGGGCAAGCCCTCAGCATTTTGAGCAGAACACAGCTGGAAAAAAGTTTTTTTTCTTCATGCTTTGGAAGCTAATGTGCCTACCGATGGAAAAGATCAAATGAACAGAACAAAAAATAGAAAGAGAATCCTGAAATGGAATTTGGTTGCTTAACTGTGGAGTTTCCTGTAGTCAAAAATAGAATCCAGACACTTGACAGTCACATGCACTCATGCAGTGGCCCGTCACGAATGATGGTGAATTATTTTTAAAATAAAAACAAGATATGCCATTTCACCTATACGCACTATAATGTGCGTTAAAAACAAAAACAAAAACAATGTTTACGAATCTTGCTGTATTCTCTCAGACTTTGTTTTCACTTTCGGTCTCATAACACCATGAACACTGCTAGGACTTGCTGGGGAAAAAAGGAATGAGATGGGTCCTCTAAATAATTGTGGTCCACTCTACAAGGATATATATAGACTACCAGATGTAGAATAGATAGCTAGAGGGAAGCAGCTGCATAGCACAGGGAGATCAGCTTGGTGCTTTGTGACCACCTCGAGGGGTGGGATAGGGAGGGGGGGGGAGATGCAAGAGGGAGGGGATATGGGGATATATGTATATGTATAGCTGATTCACTTTGTTATAAAGCAGAAACTAACACACCACTGTAAAGCAATTCTACTCCAATAAAGATGTTTAAAAAAATTGTGGTCCACTTTAAACATTGAACACCATAAAAAGTACTAAGATTTTAAACGTGAAATAACGTTACAAGCTGGAATTATAATGACATTGCCTAAATGGGAGCCAGGGTGAGGCTACCAACCACTCATTTCCACTCTTTCTCAGTTTAACCATCCTCAAAATGCCCTTCCTTGACCCTGTAGACCTGCACTGCTCAAACTTGAAAGTGTCTGCAAATCATTTGAGACTCTTGTTTAAAAGCAGGTTCTATTCTGATTCTGGATGGGGTGTGAGGTTCCGCAGTGACGCCCCTGGTCCAAGGATCAAGCTGTGTGTAGCCAGGAGCTCAGTTCCTATGGAAACACTGTGGAGGCTCCCTCACCGGCAGCCCTCTCCCTTCTTACCGAAGAACAGCAACCTGATCAACCCAAGGGCTGAGTCAGGCTTGAGCCAGGCCAGCCCTGGGAACTGGAGTCCTCTCTGCTAGACCCTGGTGTCAGGTGGGCACACCGGCCAACTTGGGCCAATAACTTGTAAGGGGAAGTCAGCTGGACTTCCTGTGATGAAAAAGTTGTTTTCCTTCCTACCTTAGCTCCTGCTGCAGCCTCTGCTATGTGAGTCTGGGCTACAGGAGGCCGAGGGGGCCACCTGGAAGCCACAAGGTGACAAGGTTGGGGTTGAAAGGGCACACATAGAGGACAATGGAGTGAAAGCAACAAAAGAGCCAAGATCAGGGGTCAGCAAGCTATGGGCCACAGGCCAAATCCAGACTGCCATCTGTTTTTGTAAATAAAGTTTTACCGGAGCAGAACCACGTCCATTTGTCTACCGTTTATGGCTACTTTTAAGCTACAGCCACAAAGATGAGAATTGGCAGCAGCGGCCGTATGGCTCTCAAAGCCTCCAATATTTACTATCTGGCCCTTTTCAGAAGAACTTTGCTGACCCCTGGCCTAGATCATTAAATCAAAGTCCACCTTGTAAGGCAATGTCATTTTTAAAACCACAAATCATTTAAATCACCTGTTGTCATTTTTAAAAACATAAACAAAGTCCTGGAATGCTTCATTCCATCCTCCATCTCACCTTCATAGCACTTCCAGCATGAGCAATTACTTCTTCAATGGCTGTCTCTGCTGTTGGGAAGTAAACTCCTTAGCTATCTTGTTTACTACTATCTGCCAGCTCTGAACACAGTGCCAGGCACATAGGAGATGCTCAATTAGCGGTGCAATCTGTAATTAAGCTCAGATGTTTTAATCAAGATGTTTCCAAGTTTCCGTTCCTTTCTCTGGCTCTTCAACATAAGGTGTTTAGAACATGCTAAAAATGACTGTTCTTAATATAACCTCCTATTAATAACAATAACCTGCTTTTCATCCTTCCTTCCTCTAAGGAACACCACAAACACCACTTCCTTCCTCTAAGACCTCTTACAGGGAGGACAGAATGGAGTTTCCAAATCTGGACTCACCATACCCAGAAGCAGTAGACCCTGGGGCCTGGAAGTCCAGGTCAGAATTTGCGTGACCTCCAGACCCTTGGCAAACAGCGGGATGGACAGCCTGTTTTCCAGCCAACCTGAGTCCACAGCAGAGAGAACACACAAGAGTGGGCAGCCTTTTGTGAGCCCAAGAGGAAATATAAATTTTGAATAAAGGAAGAACAGGAAAAAGAAGTAGGAGATCCCAGGATGATAAAAGCCCCAGCTTCCTACAGTAAAAGAGATGCTACAGGATATCTTAAAGAGACCTCTAAACATTAGTATAAAATTGTCTTGTAGCAAAATAGTATGATAGAAACGGATGCTTACTAGTTATTTTCCAAGATGAATAGCTTCCTTGATAAAATTAGCAGTTGATACATTCCCTCTACTATATTTTGTAGCAAAATAGCACAATGATGAAAAAAAAAAGCCCATACACTATGGAGTTGGAACTTGGCTGGAGTTCCTGCTTAGGGATTGGGGTAAATTATTTGGCCTCAGTTTTCAAATCCATAAAATAGACATAATATTAATACATCTCTTAATACATTTGTGAGGGGAATACTTATTAGATGGTAACAAGATATTACTGTTGCTATTCATTTTTAAAGCAAACATGTTAAAATTATTCAAATACATTACCTACCAACCTTTATCTTTTAAAAATTTTACTACCTTTCCCTATACACTGTTGACACCAAACCCGTTTGTTTTCTATGATTTACCAAAAACGAATCTCCCCCACCCCATATTATATACCTGTGCCTGAAAAGTTATCACAAGTACTATATAGTTGATCATTAACAATCTACAGCAGGCTATGTCTCAATATTCCTCCTCAAAGAAACATGGATAAGACACAGTTTCAATATGAGGCCTCTCCTTTTGAGGAAATACCTGGCGACTTCACTCAGCAAGTAAAGAAATACGCAGGAACAGCAAATATCATGTTTCTTCAAGCCCACTCCTAGCACTGTTCTAAAGCCTTTACTTTTCCTTACACAGCCCAGAGTCACAACCTACACACATGCAAAACACAGCTTAGTTTTGTGATGTTTGGGGGAAAGAGACATAAAGTGTCAAATTTATGAAATGGGCTGAGCTGATGTGTCATCATTAATTAACTGAATCAACTTAATCAGTTCCCACTAAGCTGTAGGCACCAGAAAAAAAAACAGGGATCAAAGGGTTAAATTCTAAGAGAGGAGCATGATAATAATGGCTAGTGGGGTAATGTTTCTGAAGACAATTAAAGGAAGTGGGGAGAAGGGCATGGAGCATGACCAAAGTACTGTCTTAGAGGGGCTTATGGGTAAGCCTCTCTGGGAAGGTGAAGTTTGAACAGAGACCAGAATTGAGTGAAACAGTAAGTTACATGCCCTGGGGGTAGGAGGTGGAGAGGCAAATATGCTCCAGACAGGAAAACAGTTAAGTGCAGGCTACTGAGCCTGTTCCAAAGAATGGTTCCCCTTGGGTCCGACAACAATAACACACACACACTCACTCACACATTCACCACAGGAGTGCCCCCTGGTTCCCTGCCTCTAATCCCTCTCCTGTTGCTAGCTTTCTTCTCCTTCTCCCCTTCCAGACCATGTACCCCTTGAAGGCAGGAAGCCTGTCTGCCCAGCATTTCAGCACAGACGCCCATGAAATGTTTATTGAATGCCTGAGCCAATCTTCCAGGCAAATACGCAGGAAAGTGATCCAAGAGGAGAATGTTTTCAAGAATTCTTTGTAAATTAACTTCTACCCAGGAATCAAGTCCATGAAGGTGATTATAGTCACTGCGGCTGAGAAGCAGTAGCATGTTGCTGGGGGAAAGGATCCCAGTGGCAGATCACATGTCCCTGGAAGTATGTCCCTGTGGAAGTTCAACTAATTAAGTGAAATTTACATTTTAGAAAGAGCTTCCTTTATACTAAGCCCAGATTCATGCTTGATATAATTTAAAACACTGAAGGCTCTAGGGCTACCCTGGTGGCACAGTGGTTGGGAGTCCGCCTGCCAATGCATGGGACACGGTTTGAGCCCCGGTCCGGAAAGATCCACATGCCGAGGAGGGACTACGCCTGTGCGCCACAACTACTGAGCCTGCAGTCTAGAGCCCACGAGCCACAACTACTGAGCCCATGCGCCTGCAGCCCGTGCTCCTCAACAAGAGAAGCCACCGCCATGAGAAGCCCGTGCACGGCAACGAAGACCCAACACAGCCAAAAATTTTTAAATTAATAAAAATAAATTTTTTAAAAAGCCAAAACACTGAAGGCTTCATGTATCATGTTAAAGATACGGAGGCTGGGGCTTCCCTGGTGGCGCAGTGGTTGAGAGTCCGCCTGCCGATGCAGGGGACGCGGGTTCGTGCCCCGGTCC
>NC_041231.1:32248953-32269390 GCF_002837175.3 Physeter macrocephalus
CTGCGCGTCCGGAGCCTGTGCTCCGCAACGGGAGAGGTCACAACAGTGAGAGGCCCGCGTAACGCAAAAAAATACAGAGGCTGGAGAATCTCAAGTGACACATACAAATGTTAGGTATGGTTTAATTAAGCTCAATATTCACAGACTCTGCTCATTGCTCTATATGAAGACTTAATGGAAGGAAACCAATTTTCTGACCTGTAAGTACAGAATCCACTACAATCCCTCAGCAAGAGGTATTACATGCCAATGTGCCATTTTCCTTTCCAGATCTGCTTCTACTGATCTCTGTAACACCTGTGTACCTTCTCATTCATCATTTTATTTTCAACAGATTTTACTTTCCTCAAGGTTTATCTTTACCAGGGAGTGAGGGAGGGAAGGTTGGAAGGAAGAAAAGAGGAATAGAGAAAACAGAGAGAGAGGATAGAAAGCAACCCTTAAGAATTTTATTATAACAAGCCGCCCCACTCCACACCCCCAGTTTGCTGCAAGCTAAAGTTGTCTACTGTAGGCCAAGATCTGTGATGCCCAATGAAAGGAAAGAAAGCTTTTGTGTGGGGAGCTTACAATTGGACAGGAGAGACCGAAGAAAAACATCATATTTCACCAAATCTAAAATGCCATCAATTCAACATTCACCTGTATCATCTGTATCATTAACATTTTTTAAGTATTACCAATTCTTTAATAAGCAGCACACCAATGTTTTAAAAATGCACACTCAAAAATATAAAAATGTCCATCGTTTTTTTTTTAGTGTTGTCGTTACAGTCACCACATTTTACATTAGATCCTCAGACCTTATTCATCTTACAGCTGAAAATTTGTCCCCTTTACCAACCTCTCCCTATTTCTATCTTAAAATGTCTTAATATGTCTATCCTGAAATGGAGAATCAAAACAACAAACACACCCATTAAAATGGTCAAAATCTCTACACTGATAACACCAAATGCTGGCAAGGATGTGGAGCAAAAGAAACGCTCATTCGCTGTCGGTGGGACTGCAAAATGGTACAGCTACTTTGGAAAGCAGTGTGGCAGTTTTTTATAAAACCAAACATACTCTTATGACATGAGGCAACAATCATCCTCAATGGTATTTATCCAATGGAGCTGACAACCCATGTCCACACAAAAATCTGCACACAGATGTTTATAGCAAGTTTCTTTGTAATTGCCAAAACTTGGAAGCAACCAAGATGTCCAGATGTCCTTCAGTAGGTGAATGTATAATTAAACTGCAATGCATCCAGACAATGGAATAATATTTAGCACCAAGAAGAAATAAACTGTCAAGCCATGAAAAGACATGGAGTAACCTTAAAGGACTATTATTAAGTGAAAGAAGCCAATCTGAAAGGGCTACGTATTGTACGATTCCAACTATATGACATACTGGAAAAGGCAAAACTATGGAGACAGTAAAAAGATCACTGGTTGCCAGGGTTTAGGAAGGAGGGAGGGATAAAACAGAGCAGAGAGGATTTTAGGGCGGTGAAACTAGCCTGTAAGACACTATCATGGTGGATATGTCACTATAAATTTGTCCTAATCCATAGAATGTACAACATCAAAAGTGAACTCTGATGTAAACTATGGACTTTGGGTGATTGTGCTGTGTCATTGTAGGTTCATCATTTATGACAAATGCACCCTCTGATGTTGACAATGGGAGAGGCTACACACCTGTGGGGATATGAGGTATTTGGGAAACTTCTGTACCTTCCTCTCAATTTTGCTGTGAACCTAAAAACTCCTCTAAAAAGAATAAAATCTTTTTTTTTTTTTTTTTTTTTTTTTGCTGTACGTGGGCCTCTCAATGTTGTGGCCTCTCCCACTGCAGAGCACAGGCTCCGGACGCACAGGCTCAGCGGCCATGGCTCACGGGCCCAGCCGCTCCGCAGCATGTGGGATCTTCCCGGACCGGGGCATGAACCCGCATCCCCTGCAAAGGCAGGCGGACTCCCAACCACTGCGCCACCAGGGAAGCCCAAGAATAAAATCTTAAAAAAAAAAAATACTCAACAGAACCTCATCAATGTATTTATTACAAACTATGGCATTCACACATTTGGGAGGCGCTTGCAAATGATGTAGAGCATTTCTGGACATGGGCTCCCAGAGGCACAGAGTTGGAAATACTCTGGAAAGCACATTTGACAAGTGAGGAGTTTGTTCTAGAACTGAGGTGTGGGTTCAAGTCCAGGCATGCGTTATCTCCTTATCAACGAACACCTCTCCTTATCCAAGGAACATCTCCCTCTTCCGCAACAGAATTCATCACACCTTCTGAGACTACCTCCACAGCTGGGACAGAGCTGCGTTTCACACTCCCAACACCTCCAGTTACGGGTGAGAATCCAGAGAATTTCCTAACTGGCGTGTGGGATCCCAGTACCACCATGCGATGATTTTTCCTTCTTCTCGTGGGTAACTAAGAGGATCCACAGACAGCAGCTACTAGTGACTGCTCTTAAAGCAGGCTCTGTCAACACCGAGACCCAGCCTCAGGACACAGCTAAACAGAGATGGGTAAAGAGAAACATGGGTAACAACTTTTTAACCAAAAATACTGCTTTCTTACACAAGGTGAGTAGGCAGTTTTCAAAGATAAACTGAAGCATATAAAGAAATTCTAAGAGTTTATTTGATCAAAGTCGACTTGAATGGGGCAGCACCAAACAGGAACATCCACTGGCAGGAGCTGGGGAGACTTTCATAGAGAAAACGTGGAAGCAAAACATGGAAATTATTGATTGGCTGTAGCCTGAAGCCTAGCTGGCTGCTTGTGATTGGTTGTTGTTCGGTGTCAATTTCATAACCCTGAGGCATGTACAGGCTTAGATCTTGGTTTGTTAAACAGGCCACCAGGGCATTAGAACTACCTCAGTCGCAATGGCCTCCTTGTTTAATTAATTTGACAGCAAATTAGTGGATAAGGAGGTCCATTGACAAATGAATCTGCTATGATCTGGCTCTTTATTTGCTTTCTATTTGTTGCAACATAAACTGAAAGTAACCATTTGACCATTCTCTAGGTGTCCTGCTATTTCTGTCACATCCCTTACTTTGGAAAGGTCCAACACTCTCCCATGTGACCACACACGACCAACCACATCTGCACCTCCAACCCTTCACACAGCACCTGGAATGAAGCAAGAGATGTGATTGTCTGTCAACTAGACGCCCTGTAAAAACACTCCCTTTGCAGCTCCAAAGCCTCAGTTACCAAGGACAGCACCCGTCTGGTTCAGGTCTCTGACTTCAAAAGCAGGGGATCACAAGAATTACAAGCACCAATACTCTGACCTTTGGGGAGCATTTCCATCACTGGGGACCAAGTTAAAAACCAACTCACCTATTACAGTGTGGAAGCAGACTACAGAAATTTCCCATTCGCACAGTCACAGAATTCTCCTCAAGAAGCCATTAACAGGGCTTCCCTGGTGGCGCAATGGTTGAGAGTCCGCCTGCCGATGCAGGGGACGCGGGTTCGTGCCCTGGTCCGGGAGGATCGCACATGCCGCGGAGCAGCTGGGCCTGTGAGCCATGGCCGCTGAGCCTGCGCGTCCGGAGCCTGTGCTCCGCAATGGGAGAGGCCGCACCAGTGAGAGGCCCGCGTACCACAAAAAAAAAAAAAAAAAAAAAGAAGCCATTAACAGCATTTACAGAGGGATAAAAGGATATTTAGAGAACTAGGCTTTCCCCAGGAAATGAGGGAGCCTTTTTGACCCACACTGTAAAAGAAATCAATGAGGATCAGTTGGCCAGCGATATAAAATGTACATTAGACAAAAAAGGAAGGAGAGGTAGAGAGAGATGGTTTAAATGACCGCCATATTCAGTGGATGGCAGGGCATTTCCCATCCCTGCCCTCCAATCCATTCATGGTTGCCTAATTCAAAGACAGCCTTTTCAAAACCTTAAAGGGGTAGAGGAAGCTATTCCAGGCACCTTCCTTGTCCATGTGATTTCTGAGCTCACAGCAGAAATAAACAAACAGACAACACTTAACGGATTTTACTAAGGGCAGGTGGCGTTTACATGCTATTTCCTATCCTCGCTACTGTTTGTACAGGGGGATATTATAATCATTATCAGATGACTCTGGGAAAGATTAATTGCTGTCCCTCTACCTCGTGTGTCACACAACTAGAAAATGATTGAGCTGAATGTCAAATCCAGGTTTTTTTGGAGTACCATGACGCATCTTAGGGTAATTAAAAATAAATACATAAATAAAAATATATATCTCTCCAGTCAATAATCGATTTTTTCTCATTTATAACCTGATGAGTCCAAATATATCTGTGTCCTTATGACATCATTTAGGAACAACTGCTTATTTCTTTCCAAGTTAAGGCTCCCAAGAACACCCCCCCTTTCCTATTGACATCAACATTTCTGCCCACAAACTACCACCACACCTAGAAACCATCATTCTCTCCTGGACTCAATGCAAGGACTTTTTGTCAAGCATCTTTCTTGAATCATCTCTCCACCACGCTGCCTCTACCCATTTCTTCCCTGCTTCTCATTCATCGCTGGCCAAGCTACAGGAGGGGAAACACAAGAGTTCCATAAACTGTTTCCTACTTCAATTTTTCCTGCTTCTATTTTACTGATTGCTAAAGCTGCTTGATGTCTGTTGCAGGGTTGTGGCCACCTCCTGGATCAATGCCTGTTTGGGCTCTTCACTGCAATCTGAAAAGCAACCTTAATTAAACATCCCTTTTTAGCAAGACGCACATAACCGGTATTGGAAGAGGTGTTTGTGGAGCTCTCAGGATCCTCCCGAAACTGACACATCGAGAGAAAGTTTGCGTGAGAAAGGTGTATCACCAAACTTCATACATGGCCCACGCCAAGGCAGGGCGTCACTTTAGCAAGACCCAGAGAATCTGCAAGACGAAGAAGATGAATTAGGAGCGGAGCAACTGCCAGGCAACGTGGCATGTTCATCGCTTAAGCACTCCTTTTCATTCCAAGGTACCAAAACGATAATAGACTTTATTGTAATTGGATTGTCTGCAATGAGCCAATTTAAGTGCTAAATGCTGCGAATTATTCAGCCTGACATAGCAATGCACTGATGTGAGCCGCGGCAGGGCAGGAGGTTTGTGGAAAGTGTGAGTTCCCGAAGCAGAAGGAGGAGCCTTGCGCATCTAACTTGGCAGACTTCCACCACACAGATCATATTGTCTCCACAGCTGCGGGGGACCCAGAAAGCACAGGCTGCCACCTTGACCCCAAACACATCTGCCATCAGCCAGTACGGCTGATTCGTGGCATTCCAGACGCCACACCTCACTGGGGCGAAGCCAGGTCAAAGGCTTAAAAGGACAACAGACGGCTCAGAACACAAGGAAAAATTATCCACAGGAACAGACATCCTTCACCATCACTCTGGTTTCTGGTCTTTCCACATTTTCAGAACTTAAAAATTTTTTAGATTTAAATTTTCAAATTTCAGAACGTTTAAATGTTAAATGTTACGGGCACTGGCTAGAGTTTTATAATTAGTGATTAAAAGCTGGAGATCTAGAATGGAAATGGATCTACCACATTCCAAGGCAAGTTACTTAATATTCCTATACCTCAGTTTCTTCCTTTTCAGAATGGGCATGATAACACTGCCTATAGTGCCCCGGACTAGTATGAAGAATAAAATATATACAGGGATTTGGAACATATGTGGAGCCCAATACAAGTTAGTGATTAAAAATATAAAATGATCAAAATCTACAGAAGCATATAATAACAATAATGTATACTCCGAAGTTTTCTCCCAAAACAGATTTAAAGAGAAATAACTAAACAACATCTACGGAACTCCATCTGGAACCTAAATTATCACTATTTCATATTATGGTACACAAAAGAAGGTGCCTGATTTGAAAAGGAGATTTTCTTCCCAGCACAGTTCTATCATGGCTTCTCCTTTAGAATTCATTTGTAAAAATAACAAAAACAAAAACAAAACACTGGAGGGGGCGGTCAAAATAGATGGTCTGTTGGGTGCCATTTGGCACCAAAATTAGGATTTTCAAAATTAATTTATAACTATGAGAATCTTCTTACTAAAATAATTTTCAACACTGCCCCATTTCTGAAGCAAACTATATTTTCATTAGCTACTATGGCTCTCTGTACAGAGCCAAAAGGAAGTCCAGGTCACTGTGAAAAACTCAATTTAAAAATGCCAACAAAAAAAAATACAGAACCAACTTTTAATCGTTTAGGAGAAGAACGTCTCTTCAGATTCCAGACTAAAGGGTAAATTAAAATTTCTTCCATGACAAATGCAACTGACTCCATTTGGACTGAGGGATTAAAGTGCCGTAATATTCATATCTGACTTAACAGTGCTCTCCGTATACATTCTATTCATAAGAAGTAACAGTTGAATAGTTTACTTGACGATTTTCCCCTCATACGCGCTAAATCGCACAGACTCAGACACTCATTCAAGAAGGGGCTGCAATTACTTGTGCTGTTCACTTTGGAGTTGTAAAAGCAACCTAAGCTATCTTAAATTCAGAGTCACTATTTGGGATTTCCTCTATTATTCAGATTTAGGTATTTGACTTTAAATCAAGTGATAATATGATGCTTGGTAAAGTCTAATAACATCCCCTAAGATGCAGTGCTCTTGTTGAAAAATTAATTTCCATTTACCTAGACTATCTGAAACATAACCAGACACGAACACTCCCTGAACTTCTTGGGGGTGGGTAGCAGGGAGCTCCTACAAAGCCTCACTCAGCAAAGGCCCAAGCTATAGCTTCTAAAGAAGGATTCACAAACTTTATTGTGCTGATCTCTAGAAACAGGCCAAGGAATAATAAGATGATGACAAATAAGATATATTCCGTAGCTCTATTTACAGAACAACGCCTTCCTGCAAGTTGAAGCCGTCTCTTGCTAAAAACGGTAAAGAAACATGAATGCTTCCTCGTTAATCAGGATTTCAGCTCAACTCCCCCGCTACCACCACACTCCAGCCAACGAGAGAAGAATGAGAGACGTTCTGAAATATTCAGGAAACAAAGAACAGGCCAAGTGGTTGAGAACAACTGCCTTGCTTCAGAACACGCTGGAAGGGCAGGGAATACAGGATTACTGGTAAGAGCTATTTATCTTAAAATGAGTTTTTAAATTTTGTCCACATAAAAATCATTTTGTAACAGATTCGCATTTGAATAGAGTCATGTTTGGTGAAACAAAACTGCATCCCTTATAAAGCCCGTATCTTCTTCCCCACCCATTCCCTCCTCCTCTTCAGAGCAGAGGTAATGATTTATTAGGTGTATGTATATTCTTCCAGTTCTTTCTGTAACTGACTTCAATACCGAGGTAACACACCTTCTCTTGAGGATCCAATCTTTTACCTCCTTGGTAGTAAGCTAGGAAGAAGACTGAGCTAATAAAACCAGACAGACAGTTCACTCCAACAAGGAAAAACTAATGTCATTTCAGAACAACATCTTTATTCATAAAGACAAAGACTGTTCTGACTTAGGAAGAATACTCTCAGATGCTTAAACTCAGAACAGGAAGAACTAAGGGATGGGCAGATACCCCCCTCCTACACTGCCGTCTTTACAGCGTTGAAAAGAGACCTCGACAATGATGACACCCAGATGGCAAGGAACTGCCAAACAGGGCTGAGGGTCCCCAGCACACTTCTATAAAATTAGCAGGGAGCAGAAACCTAAAATCCCCGGAGGGCAATGATTTGAACTGGGTCTTAGAGTAAAAGACTCATCTCCAAGAACGTCAGCGTCTGTTGGTTATATCCGACACACACACAGAGTCACAAGGAAATGGTATGTCAAGTAAAATGAACTCCTCCCAACACAGGAAAAGTGGGTCAAAGGAATTTAAAAGCCAGATATCAGTGGAAACTTTATCTTGACCTTCATCTGATTTCTGATCATAAGGTCAATGAGAGGGCCGTCTGCCTGAAGTCCTGCTCCACTGAAGATGGGAAGTGAAATGCCTCAGATGAGAAGCAAGGCAGGTCCATGACCCCTGCTTCTATTCAGATGGGGAATAAACCAGAGTCTCTGTGCTCCCACTGTGACATACACTCAATTAGCCTGAAAAAAAAAGGGGAGAAGTTTTTGTTTTGCTATCGCACAGACACAAAAGAAAATTCTTTAGCAGATCTGGACTAATCTCTGAGAGCTGAACTCTTCTCTTAAGACCATGCCTCTCAGTTTACATGGCTTTGAAGAACCAGACATTCCCACTGGTAACAAGGAAGCATCAGAAAGAACTAAAAGCTGGGAGTATATTCCCTCAGAGGTTAGTAACATAATGGAGGACACTCATTTGAGCTTAAATGAACAGGACAGCAAGGATCCAGCCAAGGTGCTGACCTATTGAGGAATATGCTATAAATAGACAAACAAACAAACAAAAAAGGCCCAGACCACTGGTATCCCTTCCTGAAGATCACAAGAGCAAGATTTTAAAAAGACAAAGGAAAATAAACCCTCAGAGAAATACAAAACCTAGAAAACTCTTAGCAACTACTAAAGAAACCAATCCGTAGGATGGCTAGCCCTTCATACAGTATATTTGTATGATTTGGGGAAAGGTGCCCCTTGCTGTGGAATGCAGCCACCATCTGCCCTTGGCCAGGGCTCTTACACAGTGAACATCCTGCCCAGCTGTGCACTGCAGCCCCTCCTTCACATGTAAACAAGTCCACGTTATTTTCAGCCTGAGAAAAATCAGTAAAGAGAAATTAGAAGAAAAAGAAATATTTTTAAATGGTGAAAAAAATAACCTCAAACCTAACCATCAAGCTATGACTTCCTTCAAATCCACGCAGTCCGTTTCCTCCCAGTAACCGAAAATACCCTTAGCAAACCACTCTTGGAATAATTCTAGGCTCTGCATAATTTAAATGCTTCAGAAGAAACCCTAACTGCATGGAGAATAAAGAAATGCCAACCTCCCAAACCTATCTCCCAATTGACAAGAATAAGGGGAATTAAATATCAAAACTATGCAGATTATTCAAGTATATCAAACAAAAAGGCAAAAGATCAAAAAAAAAACAACAACCATGAAAGTTTTGGAAAAGATTGCCAGTCTTCTGCGCACAAGAATTAATCATAATGACAAATTCCGATGGATTTTTTCCTTTGCCTTTTTTTTCTTTTGATACATTAAAGGGTAATTGAGTCTCGCTTAAGAGAAGCTTTGCAGTTTGAGTTCAGTAAGCAAAGCCTAGTTGTAAATGATGCTGAGACACTATGGAATGCAAATCCATAAATAACTTTTACATTTAAAAGGGAACCAAGAAAACACACTCTCTGTTATATGAATTCCTATCTTTTCAGGGGACTATTTCTCATCCAAATGAACAGAAGTGTTACTGTTTGGGTTTGGTTTTAGCAGTGCTAAGGGGCCATGACCACATTTAAATGGGAATTATTTTTAAAGAAGAAGCATATTCTAAAGCTGACTCTACATGGTTGCATATTTTCTAAGAGTACCAAAGAATATTCTTAGAAGTAAATCCTGTGAGCTTCCAAAAATACTCCAAAACACACTAATCAGGATGCGGTCCTGACTACCTGTACCTTATGCCACTCACAGAAAGAGATTTGATTATGTTAGGAGGACATCAAAGGATGCACACTGACAATTTGAATCAAGGAAAGAGAGGGCATAAATCATCCTGGTGAAAAATGCATAGGTTTACCAGCAGAGAAACAAACACAAATTGAAACAACGTTAGAGTTACACTTCAGAGCTATTAAAATACAATGAAATTATAAAACTCAATTTTGGTGGAGCTCTAGATAAACAGGTACACAATGCCTGGCAATGAAACCAACTTCAACCTTTCTTAATGATCTAGCAGTCTTTAATAAGAGCTACTCAAAAGCAGTAATTCCAAAGCAATAGCTTGGGGAAAAAAAAGAAATTAATTTATACCAAGAAATATTATATTTCATTATAAAGTAATGAAATTGAAAACAACCTAATGCTTCAAAATAGGGGAGCAATTATACAAACCGTGACACAGCAGCACCGTATATAATGATATTTAAGCTAATAATATGCACGACCCTATTAAAAATAAACGTGTAGACAGTGTTAACAGAGAGAAATGTATTTAAGTAAATTTATTCGATCAACAAGGAAAATGCAGTTAAATATATTTATATCATAAATGTAACAAAGTAGAATCAAAAGTCGGTTCAAATGGATAAATCTATCCACATGTTAGTGAAAATGAGACACAAAGCCAAAGTAAGGGAATTAGCATTTAATGTGCATACATTTTTATTCCTATATCAACAAAGATTAACTGTGCTTCTGTGTCTCAGATGCTAAGCTAGATGCCTGGGAAGCAACAGAGAGAAACAAAGACACAGGTGCTGACCTCATGGAACTCCCAAATGCCCCTGCCTCTACCCTTTGGTCTTTGAGCATAAAATGCATTAAATATTGTAGGTATAGAAAGAGTTTCAAAGAAGGAAGTAGAGGTTAACGTGGCGGACCGTGGAGAGACCTAACCTAGTATTAGGACCCAGGAGGGCTTTCCTGGAGATGCTGTGAGACACCTGAGAGGAGACATTATCCAGGTGGAGGAGGACAGCAATAAGAGAAGAGGGCACAGCATATGGGGCCAGAGAAGGCCCTGGAAGGACAAGGAAGTAGCCTCCTGTGGCTGGAACACAGGGCACAGGAGATGACCAGACTCAAGGATTAAATCAGGGGGGGACTCTGAGACCCAGCAAAGATTCAGACCTTTCTCCTAAAAGCCAAGAGGAACCACTGGAGCTTTTCAGCAAAGCAGTGACTTGACAGGGTTTGCTCACGTTTGCATTGCAGGGAAGCAGGAGCTTATGTGGGGAAAGCAGGTGGGGAACAGCTGCACAGGAGTAGCAAGACTTGAGGTTGTTAAAGGCAAAAAGAAATGCTAGGATTAATCTCAGGGTGTATCTCGCAGTCACAAAGTCTGCTCCAAGTGCTGCAGGAATGACTTCATGCTCAACTTCTTCAACATAGTTAAGAAAACACAGTAACTACCGCAAGAAAAGGAAGGGAAACACAAATTTTAAAACAAAAATAGATTTGAAAAGGCAATTTCCAAGAGGGGAAAATCGAACGTTTAAGGATATAAAAAGACATTCAACCTCATTCGCAACAAAAGAAAGGCAAAATTTAAAGAATGAGTTACCATTTTATACCCACTGGGTTGGCAAGGATTAGAAAATCAGGCAATGCAAATTATTGGTAAATTCATCGAATCCCATATACAAAGGATAATAGTATAACAGGGTGATACAGTCATTCTAGCAAGTGATCAAGAAGATTTTGGTGAAATTCATTAATAACCAAATTCACCAAATTTGTAAAATTCAAGAAGCTCATTTTTGGATGGATGGATACACAAATGCACAAACATATGCACACATCCACTTATATATACATATACGTCTATACATACACATCTTTATATATAGAAGACCCATAAGGCAACAGGTATAAAGATGCTCATGGCAGCACTGAGTATGAAAACACAGGTTACAGACAACCAAGGTGTCCTTCCCTGTGGGAATGGGTAAGTAAAATGGGATGGCCGTATGCATGGAATACTGTACAGCAATCAAAAGCAATGAACAAACAAGACGTACACAGAGCAACGGAGATAAATTTTCAAAGGTGGTACTGATTAAAATTGCACAATAATAAATTGAGTTCTAAACACAAAACATTCAGGTGAATTACAAACATAACTAGTGAGGATCTCTGGGGAAGAAAGAATGGAATCAGAGTGAAGGAGAAAAATAATGAAGATAAAACAAAGATGTGGGGCCTTTTCACAAACCAAGGATAACACACCATGAAGTATATGATGCTTTCTGAATCTTACACCCAAATTTTAAAAGTTAAATTTCTAAAGTATTTTGAAACAAACTTTAATGTCTCAGTGATAAAATATCACTTGATATTTTATACGAATATACGAATATCATGGCAGCAATATTAGCAATTATATTCTTCTAACAAATCTTAACAATTCTAGCTGTTTTTTTAATGACTGCACTACCTTTCACATTTAAACTGCACAGTCCTAAAAATGTAAAACCCTGAGTTGACAGAGATTCATATTAGTTTGCTGGAAAGGGTACATTTAGCCCGAGAGAACAGTTCCTTTATGGTCCAAGAAACACTTATGTAACTTGTATCATTTGTTTGACCTCTTTTAACAGGAAATCTGAAATTCTTGGAAACTGATCTCTGAATTTTCATGGAGCATGTGAGCTCCAACATGCTCAAAAAAATTATCACAAAATTGGCCAAGGATCGAAGCCAAGAAAAGCCTTGCTATTAAAAGTACCTGGTTATCAAAAGGGGTGGAAAAACCCATTTCATTTCTACTCTTTGAAAATACAAAAGCCTTTTTAGACTTTCTGAGAAAAGATGGCATTATTTAGTGCAAAGGCAAGTCAGGAAAAGGAACACCAGGACATGTCACGTGGGTTAGCAGGGCAATGTTTCAGGGCCTCTGCCACGTAAGCTTCCACATAATGTCCAACATTCAGGGACTTGAGGCCCTTGTGTGTAAGCATGAGCCCCTGAAATGATTTAAGTCTGCAGTCACAGCAACAAAATTAATGGTCTTTCTTTTAACGTCAGTGTTATTCATTTTTATGTGGATTGGTGGTAACTTCCGCCGTACCAAGAGATGCTCATTATGCCTGCTTAAGCACATAAAATCAAATTAATTCATGTTTGCTTTCTTCCTATATGCCCTTAATTCCTGCAGAGAAGGAACACAGAAGCAGAAGTTTCCAGGGTTTATTACTGTGCTGAGTCACTAAATTATACAGGATTGAACTGTTGATCCTAAATTACTCACAACCATGCCCTCCAAAACTTATGTGTAGAGTCGGGGCCAAATGCAGCCAGTGACCCACCCATCCCCCAACATATATATCATAACTAGATTTCCATTTCTAGGATACTGATTTTAAATATAGATTCAAACCTGTTCCTGCTCAAAACTTACAAAGGAAACAAGTTCTTTAACTTTTACTACAGTTGAGAAAGAACTTCCACCGACAGCCTGATTTCACATAAAATCAGAGCAACTCAGGATTTTCCTGGGTGGAGAGTGATAATCTGTGTCCTAATCACAGAAGCTTTGATCTGCGCTTTGCTCCAACCTCGCGTTGGAGTAAACTTCCAAACTGGGAATTCCTAGAATAAAGAATTTTTCTGCACTTTCCTTCAGGAGAGTTTTGCCTAACAGAAGGACCTTCAATAAAGGGACACACATTCAAAGAGGACATGCAGATTTCATCTCAGCATGACTGATGGAGGCAGTGGGCAGAGAAGAATCAGGAGGGCACATATGGGCTTTGCTGATGGATTAATGATGTCTTCCATGAGTACAGAGAGAGATGAAGTGAAGTGCTTGTAGATCTAGAATTAAGGCTTTCCAATTGCTGGGTTTAAAATGAGTCTTTGATTTGTGAGTCACACTTAAGCTTTTCTTAGCAACCATACAAATCAGGCATATTCTGTAATGAGTATTTATTATGTAAGACCATTAATGTGAAAGAAGAACAGAGGAAAACTGGGAAGGAGGGAGCACACTGTAACAGAAAATGCTACCCCAAAAAACAACTGCTCAAGAAAATGCTTTATGATTTCAAACTTCGTGTGTTTTAAATTGTCCAACTCAAATGTACAATCACTTCACTTACTGGATCAATTAATTGTTTCCTATTAAGGGAGAAAAACAGAGCTCTTTCCCAAAAAGAAAGGTGAACACTTTCCATAATGTTTTAGCCAGAAGCAAAAGTAGTAAGAGCTTTAAAAGCCTAACTCAAATAGGCTGAATGTCTACAGTATGAATACAATCCCATAATTTTAAAATCTCAGGTATTAAAATGTTTTCTTCAAATAAGATTTACTTCCTCTACTTTTACTTTCTCCGTGACAAAGAAGAATCCTTTCCAACTTTAATAATGACACATGCAACTCTGAAGCTAAATGAAAACCTAAAACATAAAGCTAAGCATATTCATGGCTCTCTAAAGTTAAACACATTAATGAAAAAAATTAATATTCACATGATTCTGAAGAGCATATTTTCTCCAAAACACAAAGGACCTGCTTCCTGGAAACACAACGAATATTTGAAGTGAGTATTCAAATATTAAATATGATTCACTTCTTCCAGACAACAATTTGGAAAGTCAAATGGACACAGAAAAGAGTAAAGAAACTTTGGCTCTTCCTTTAACTTTTATTGACTCCACTGAAAGTTCTCTAATAGTACCTCTGTTTATCCCACAACAGCAAGATTGAAAACCAACTGAAATTGGGCAAATATCTGAACCTTGATTTCAGAAGCTCTCTCTCTTTTTTTTTCTTTTTCTTTTTTTTTTTTTGGCGGTACGCGGGCCTCTCACTGTTGCGGCCTCTCCCGTTGCGGAGCGCAGGCTCCGGACGCGCAGGCTCAGCGGCCATGGCTCACGGGCCCAGCCGCTCCGCGGCATGTGGGATCTTCCCAGACCCGGGCACGAACCCGCGTCCCCTGCATCGGCAGGCGGACTCTCAACCACTGCGCCACCAGGGAAGCCCAGAAGCTCTCTCTTGAATGAATAGATCTTTCATTCAGATATAAGCCAAAACTCTGAGAAGATTCTCCAAGATTCACTTAAGATACTTGAGTCCTGGGGATTTGTATTAAGTGTATAACAAAGAAATGGATAACTAGTCACTACGGCAAGCAACTGTTATTTAAAGAACCACCTACATCCTGGGAAGATGAACGTTCAATCCAGGAAATGAGGTTTGGAAGGCAGACAAAGAATCCTGAGGACTGAATAAACAGTATCAGAAGACGGAAGGGGAAGCGATCCTAAAATAATTACCCAGCCACTAGACATGCTCTTAGATAGCAGATTCTAATGTGACTCCTGGAAAGTGCATGGCAAGACCATTTAAAGGAGCGGAAATGAATCTTGGAGTCCTGGGTTCACCACATACTGGCCAAACGATCATAGGCAAGCCCCCATACCTCTCTAACCTCAGTTTTCCCCACTGAAGTACACGTGCTCACCTTAGCTCTCATGGAATAACACATAAATGAGTGTAACATACATTACATGGGTCCTTGCAATCAGATCACCAAAATCATCTTCCAATGATTACATGTGATTTTCAATTATGTACAGTACAGCTACCTTTTGAGCAGGGAGGAGCCTTTTCCTTTTTAAAAAAAGCAACTTCTTGGGGCTTCCCTGGTGGCGCAGTGGTTGCGCGTCCGCCTGCCGATGCAGGGGAGCGGGTTCGTGCCCCGGTCCGGGAAGATCCCACGTGCCGTGGAGCAGCTGGGCCCGTGAGCCACGGCCGCTGAGCCTGCGCGTCCGGAGCCTGTGCTCCGCAACGGGAGAGGCCACAGCAGAGGGAGGCCCGCATACCACACACACACACAAAAAAAGCAACTTCTTTGAGGTCTTCCTTGTGCTGATAAAAGCCCTTCCTTCATCAAAGTGCGGGAAGAGGCAGACAGCAAGAACCAAATGGACAATTTTCCACCCATTTACAACTTTGCTCTTGAGCATCAAAAAGAAAGTCTTTCTGATTAAAATCAAAGATCACGTTATACTTTGGTAATATTTAACAATCTACTTTCCTGGGATG
Organism: Physeter macrocephalus; assembly: GCF_002837175.3. NCBI lineage: Eukaryota > Metazoa > Chordata > Mammalia > Artiodactyla > Physeteridae > Physeter > Physeter macrocephalus. Next base: position 32,264,652 of record NC_041231.1, read on the forward strand.
AAAACCAAGTGTAAAATTACAAGGTTGATTTTTGTCAACTGGAAATATATATATATATATATATATATATATATATGTAAAATGCCAATATATATATTTAAGTGCCAACTATACTCATATATCTGCCTTTCCTGCCTTTTACAGACTGGATTTACACCTTTGTAAACCACCTAAGGGGTGGCTTTTTAAAAAGACTACATTAAATTCTGAGTAAAAACCCCAGCTGTATATGCTTGGGGATTATGTAAGAGTTAGAAAACTGACCACAAAACTAGGTAGATATGAGCCGGAGGCCTGTGGGCATCTGACAGGAAGGTTTTAAATCCTCTAAAAGAGGCAATCTATAGTCATGCTGCAAACAGCAAAATACTGTATCACAGTAAGTCTCAAAGGATCCTGGGAGGCTGGCTCAGCACTGCCCACATTTGCTTGGGCCTCTGTAGGGAGATGGTTAGTCAAATGACATTAGAAAAACATAGCAGCGGAAACCACGGGCCCTGCTTTAGAGGCAGAAAACAGAGGGTGTTTGCACTTCTTTCTCTTGGCACGAAATGTTTCCTTTTCATGAGACTTTCACAGTCTCTTGAGTCCTGAAAAAAAACACACACACACACACAAAACAGCTCCTTCTGGATGGAGACTTAGAATCACAGCAGGGCCCAGTTTCAAGTGGTGGGTACTGGCAAATCTAAGGAAGATGAAGAGCTCCACAGCTGCACTTGGGTGTTGAGGACAAGGAAGAAGAGGATGAGGTTATGCCAGAGCGGAGGCACGGAGCAGCCCAGGCTGGATCTGTCCCGGGTATGGAGAAAAGAATATCCAAAGCTCATCGGATCCCCTCAGACCCAGCAGGAGAAACTGAACACTCAGATGTGAAAAAGACTATTTACAGAAGCATCTCGTGCTGCCAATACCCGAATGACATCCATCTTTCCGGCTGACAAGTTTAAGTCAGTCCAGAAATGGGAGATGATAGAACAGATACATATAAAAAGGAAAGGGCTGGGGAGGGCTTCCAGATTTTAATGGCATGCTTCCTGTTAATAAAACATAAAAATAAGTGAATAAGTGCAGGACCGCCATATGACCCAACTGGAAGACCCTGGACTTCATTTGTTTAAACCAGAGAATATTCATTTGTGTAATTCGGTGTGACTTGCTGATATGCCTTAATAAAAACATGCACCTTTGGCCTGCAATTATTGTTCACTGGGCTTCCTTAAGGAGCCTGTATTCATGGGGCTACAGTATTGCATACAGAGGGTATCATGGCAGAAGCAAAGGCAAAGAAGTACAGGGGGAGAGTCTAAGGAGATAAATTGTATTCAGATGGAAGGATGAGGAAAGGCATCAGGAAAGAGGTAGCTTCTGGGACTGCCGGGGAAGCTGCAGGTCCAAGGCTGAGGGCAGGATGGAGGGACCAGAGAGCACGGGGAAAATTAGGGAGCCGGGGCATGGCATAGTTTGTTTGAAGGATCTGATAGAAGCCAGATGGCAAGGTACACAGAAAACGCTGGAAGCTAATGAGACTATAAGGACTTTGGCAGATACTGTACGTTGATGCGCTACTGACACACACGTTCAATCTTAATGACAAGGCCAAGAAAAGCAGCTCGTTCTGGTGGGAAAGGAGAGCTGCGCTCAGGGCCTATCCTGCTGCTTACTGAGGTGGTAGGTCCTTTATTAAGTCCACAGGGTAGAGCGCAAGCTCCACGAGAAGCAGAATTTACGTCTACTGTGTTCACTGACATGGACCAAATACAAAGAACACGCCAGACACGTATTATATGCTCAAAAGAGATTTACCAAGTGATTAGGAAGAAAACACCACTGGGAGAGAGGAGTAAGGCAAGAAAGTTAATGAGCGCTCACTGTGTGTTAACGCACCGCTCATATGTTACAGGTAGTAACTATTATGGTCCTTAAAATTTATGGTGTGATTACTTGCACACTGTACCACTCACATCTTTATCTCTCTGAAATCAGGACAGATCCTACAATTGATGGTATCATATGACATACAGTAATATGTCAGGGTTAAATTAGTAGCGAGATTTCTTTCTTAGTGGTACATAAAAGAGTAGTTAAGTTTTACGAACGATGGGGAAATAAAAGTATAGTTAATGATCAATTGGGTGAAATAAAAGTATTAGTAAATCTCAAGGTACAGGTGATGGAAACTAAGGCTCCGTGAATGTTAAGTCCGCTCCCTTGGGCCTACATGCTGTCTCCAAGCACGTGCTCCTACACCTGATGCTTCTCAGCTCTGCAGTATTAACAATCACACTACGGAAAGGTGCTCTGTGTATATTCTCCCACCTCATCCTTCCCTCCAAGCAGGCAGAAAGACACTCCGAGGCCACCCTGACAGCCACGCATCCTTCTCAGTCCCAACCACCCCACGAAACAGAACAGGGAGGCTCTCTCCAGGCTTCAAGAGCAATCTAACAGGTCTCTACGTGGTACACCCCACAGTGTGAAAGATGGGGACAATCATACTGGGTGAAAACCGACCAACCAGCGTAAAATTAACCTTTTCAGCTCTCCAAACCAAGCTGGTAGGAGAATACAGCACCTTCTCATCCAATTTCCCCTTTCTTGCCATGTTTCATTGCAAGATAAAAATCTCCAATGGAAATAAAAAGGGGGCATAAAGTTAGGCAATCATAACTATGAGGTAATCTATTTTTAAATGTCATTTTTATTAAGGAGATTCTGTTTGCGCTTTGAATGATGCAAATTTCTGGCAGTGATATCAATGTTAAAAAATAAAGGAAAAAGGGATTCTATGCAAAGTGGATCCTGAATTTCTCTAAAATAGGATGGTTCAGAGCCTGGGAGCAGGTGGTCACCCAGGGAGAGCAGCTGGCAAACTGGCTTATCTCAAAGGCAGTGTGAAAAGGCTCTAAGCTTCCTGGACTGAAGATTCTGGGATGCTATTAACACTTATTCCAGTCTCAACGGACAGTGCAACAAGAGACCACTTCTCTGTGGGTTGAAGGATCTCCAGTTGAAATTGGGGAGCATATACATTGTGCACCTACCATGCAGATTTACCTTCTGATTAATAACCCCCAAGGGAGCTCAAGCACTACATTCTAAGTTTTTCTTATCTTATCTCCAGTTGTACCTGCTCTCAACGTATATCACCCAGCAGGAGAAATTGATAACACTTTCCTATCATCAGCCATCAGGAGAGACATTCACTGACTGGACAGCCATCCAATAACATTTTGCACAACAAAAGTCAAAAATGGAGGCAGCTCTTCACATACCAATCCAACCTTCATGCTCCCTGTCCTATAAAAAACAATTGTTAAAAAAACACACAGCATCATCACTCTGTGTGGTTTCATCTGTACCAAAAACTCCACGGTACCAAAAACCTACATGGTAGCAAAATATCATTTAAGAGAAAATACTGCAAAAATGTAAACAATATATAGAGATACTTTTTTGGCTTCTGGGTTTAACAATATTTAAATGCAGACCACTCCAACCTCTGAGATCCACATTCATTCATTCACCTGTTCTACTTTCTACTTCTATAAGACACCACTGCGTTTATCAGCAGATAAGACTGCTCAACTATGAGGAGCACTTAATAACGTGCCAGACCCCCAACAAAGAATTTTCTATGCTTATTTCCACTGATCTTCACAGCACTTCTACAAGATACTTACCGTTAGCTTCCCCAGATTAAAGATGAGGTAAAGGAGGCGTGGCGAGGTGAGATCTCTTGGGACTGGCCAGTCCAACTCCAGAGAAATTACTCTATACTGCCACCTACATTTCTTTTTTTTTTTTTAACTACAGGACATGAATATAGAGACAAATGCCTAAAACAATGTGTTCTGAATTCCCACAGACACTCCCCTCTAACCCATCTGACATCTGGTACAAACTCAACAACACTGCCACCAATTTTGAGGTGAAAAATGAGTTTATAAACTGTAAATCCCAAATGTAACTTATGTCCCTCTGCATTAATGGGCCTCCATTTGCCTTAGTACTGCAGAAAGGGTGGCTTGGGAACTGCACTGCGGCATATTTGCAGGGGAGCAGTTTGAGGCTCTCCTGCCGGGATGGATGAATGACAGGAGACCACACTGCATCAGGGGGCGGGACTAAGAACGTCTCCACCAACACTGCAGGTGTGCATCAATTTACAGAGATCTAGCAGATCCACACATGTGTCTGTGACAGGAGGAGCAAGGCTTTAATTGAGAGACTGGGGGACGGAGGATGAACATCACAGCAGCAATGCTAGAAGTCATTTTCCAACTAAATCCTCAAATTGGTGGGAGTAGCCAATTAAAAATACAAGACAAACCAAACGGGCAAATGTGGATTTTAGAGGCTAGCATCAGCATTATTTTTTAAAGACAACACAGATAAAAAAAGACATTATAACCTTGTGCCGTCTCCTTGTTGCCTCCAAACTTTGGGTTCTGGCCACGGTGATACCATCTCGATACTTGTCATTTGAACTGATGCACTCAACAAGACTATTTGTGTTTAAAACTGTGTTAGAAAATGACATTTCTTTTAAAAGGCATTTATAAAGCAATTTCTGTTTGCAAAGTGCTTTCCAGTTTTTTTTTTTTTTTTTTTTGCGGTACGCGGGCCTCTGACTGTTGTGGCCTCTCCCGTTGCGGCGCACAGGCTCCGGACGCGCAGGCTCAGCGGCCGTGGCTCACGGGCCCGGCCGCTCCGCGGCACGTGGGATCCTCCCGGAC
>NC_041231.1:32269436-32281038 GCF_002837175.3 Physeter macrocephalus
CACGAACCCGCGTCCCCTGCATCGGCAGGCGGACTCTCAACCACTGCGCCACCAGCGAAGCCCTTTCCAGTTATTTTTTAAAGTAATTCTTTACAACAACCATGTAAAGGAGGTCAGAGTTTTTATTCCTTCTGCCTCCTCTTTCAAAAGGCTGAATCAAGAAAAGTCCAAGGGGCTTCCCTGGTGGCGCAGTGGTTGAGAGTCCGCCTGCCAATTCAAGGGACGCGGGTTCGATCCCTGGTCTGGGAAGATCCCACATGCCGCGGAGCAACGAAGCCCGTGAGCCACAACTACTGAGCCTGCGCTCTAGAGCCCACGCTCCGCAACAAGAGAAGCCACCGCAATGAGAAGCCCACACACTGCAAAGGAGAGAAGCCCCTGCTTTCTGCAACTAGAAAAAGCCTGTGCGCAGCAACAAAGACCCAACGCAGCCAAAAATAAAATGCGTAAAAAAAAAAAAAAAATATATATATATATATATATATATATATAAAAGACAGGTACAAAAAGGTTAAGTGAGTTTCCTGGGGTTGCACACCAAATTGGTAGCAGAACTTAAAATGCTACTACAGCTGCTAAACCTCAAATGATGATGTCATCCCAGTAGTTTGCATTCTCCTCCTTTAAATTTTATTTCATAATTTCTTGGGATCTTTGTCACAAGTAGTATACACAGCTTCCTGGGCCCTCCTCCAAACCTACTCACTTAAGAATCCAGGAAACAGGTCCTGGAAATCTATTCACGTAACAGGTATTTCCCAGCTGAGTCTGCGGGGCAATTTAGTTTGGGACCCACTACTGGTGGGTCTTCTGGAAGGCTTACTCCTCTGTCCTGCAGGCAGTTTAGAACAGCCAACATAGTTATAACCAAGCCAAGACCTCTCCGAAGCAGAAACTGGCAGCTCTCTTTCAAAAAGCAGCTTTTAACAAGTCATTAGAAATCACATTCAAGTCATAGGTGTTCACCACGTTCACTCTCAGCACAAACTGTTTCAGGCATTTTGGCCTTTTTCCTGAAAAAATTTCCCTTAGGTTCCTTTGACCTGATAATAGGAACAATTTCATTTCAGCATTCATTCTGCAACCACCTTCTACTCTTCATCCTTCCTCCCTGCCAGAATTATTCACCCATTACACATGCAGCAAGCACGGCATGACCAAAACTAACCACCATTTACAGAGGGCATACAAGGTTCCTAGGCACCAGGCAGAACAGGTGACTTGCACTATTTCATTTACTCCACCCTACAAGAGATGTCCCCATTTCACAGATTTTAAAAAGGTATAAGAGACTGAGCAAGTTGCCCTAGGACACACTAATACTAATTCCCAGAACCCAGATTCAAACCTAACCCCAGAATCAACACAATCATTTTCTCTTTTTCTTTGTGATTGTTGTTTTTTTAAATTTCTCTCTTGGGTCTTCATTCCCCTGTATTTAATTACTTCAGCAGCAAGGGAACCATCAAAAAAAGACCTTCTTTCCACTTAAAGTTCTTCCCCTTATTTTTTCGGCCAACGAGAAAAGAGAATCCATTGAAAAAAAAATCACATAGTGAAGAGGGGCAATGCCGGGGAGAAACAATGCAATGTGACCTGTCACACCTATTTCCAATGCCAAACTGGAAAGGCTAGGTTTAATTATGAACTCCGATAATTCAGATGTATCAACTAAGAGTACCTTCTCCAACTTTTCTGGCCTGGACTATCTGAGGTGTAACTTGTAGAGATATAACAAGAGAAACAAAGATAAAGTGAGAACAAGATGGAGACAGAATTAGAGGAGGCATGAGGGCAAAATGAAGCAAGGGCACCTCTGTGCAACGTTTACAAAGATGTAGGCTTCAGGACTCCTTTCTTTCCCCAAACCCAACGTCATGAACATAAAAGGTGAAATTGAAGAATCAAAAAAAAAAAAAAAAAAAGATGTAGGGCATACAGTCCTCCATATCAACAACCTAAACAAACAAAAAAACCATATGATCATATCCATTACCATAGAAAAGGCATTTGACAAATCTAATATGCATTTATGACTAAAACCTCTCAGCAACTTAGAAACGGAGAGGAATTATCCCAATGTGATAAAGTGCATCTACCAAAAAATAATAAAGTACAGCTAACATTATACTTAAGGATGAAGAACTGAAGGTATTTCCTCCTAATTGAGACCGAGGCAAGGATGTTTTCATAGTACTGGAAGTTCTAGCTGCTAAAATAAGGCATGAAAAAGAAGGAAAGTCATAGAGAAAGAAAGTGAAGAAATAAAATTCTCTCCATTTGCAATGACACGATTGTCTACATAGAAAAGCCCAAGGACTCTACAAAAGAAAACATCCTAGAACAGATAAATGAATTCGGCAAGGTCATAGAACAAAAAATCAGCCCAGAAAAATACATCACACTTCTATATACCAACACTGAATGAACAGAAATGAACATGATACCATTTACAATTACCCCAAAGTAAATGAAGTACTTAGGTACACCCTAAACAAAACATGTACAGGGTCTGTGTGCTGAAAATTCCAAAGGCACTGGAAGAAATCAAAGCAAACCTAACCAAATGGAGACACACTGTGTTCACGGACTGTATGACACAACATAGTAAAAATGTCAATTCTCCACACACTGATCTATAGTGCTAATGAAATTCCTATAAAAATCCTAGCAAAGTTTTTGTAGACATAAACAAGCTTATTGTAAAATTTATATGGAAAGGCACAAGCCCTAGAAGAGCTAAGCCAATCTTGACAAAGAAGAATAAAAAGGGAAGAACCACTCTGCCTGATATGAAGACTTACTATATAGTCACAGTAATCAAGACTGTGTGGTGCTGGGGAAAGACAGACACATAAATCAAGGGAACGGAAGAGAGGACCTAGAAATAAACCCACACAAATATATTCAACTCCATTTAATGAAGACTTAGAATTAATGAAGGAAGTATAGCCTTTTCAACAGATGCACCATCTGCTGTAACAAGACATCTATAGCCGAAAAAAAAAAAGAACATTGACCTAAACCCCACACCTTATACAAAAATTAATTCAAAATGGATCATGGGCCTAAATGTAAAACTCTAAAACTTTTAAGAAAACACTTACAAGAAAATCTTTGGGATCTAGGTCTAACCAAAGAGTTCTTGGACTTGAAATCAAAAGCATGATCCATAAAAGAAAAGCTGATAAACTGGAGCTAATCAAAATTAAAAACTTTTGCTCTATGAAAACCCATATGAAGGAGATAAAAAGCCAAGTCATAGACTAGGAAAAACATTGGCAAGCCACAAATCCAACAAAGGACGAGTATGCAGGATACATAAAGAACTCTCAAAATTCTAAGTAAAAGGAAAAAAAGTCCAATTAGAAAAGAAAATGGGCAGAAGACATGAAAAGATATTGCACTGATGATGCTATCTAGATGGAAAAAAGCACAGCAAAAGGTGAGCCACATCATCAGCCATCAGGGAAATGCAAATTAAAACCACACTGCTCACTACACACCTATCACAAGGAGTAAGATAAAACACGGTGACAATACAAAACTTGCAAGGATGCAGAGAAACTGGATCACTCATACGAAGATGCAAGAATGTAAAATGGTACAACCCCTCTAGAAAACCATTTGCCAGTTTCTTATGAAACTACACGTGACTACCACACAACCCAGCAACTGTACACTTGGAACATTTATCCCAGAGAAATGAAAACTTAGGTTCATATAAAGACATGTGCGTGACTGTTCACAGCAGCTTTATTTATAATAGTCAAGAACTAGAAGCAGCCCAGATGCCCTTTACCAGGTAAAAGGTTAAACTGTAACATACCCATACCTGGGAATACTATGCAGTAGTAAAAAGAGATAAATTATTGATACACACACTTGTATAAATCCCCCCAATTATTCTGAGTGAAAAAAGCTAATGCCTCCTTTACATACCATATGATTCCAATTATATAACTTTTGAAGTGATAAAATTTTTAGAAATGGAGGACAGATTAGGGGTTTCCAGCAGTTGGGGATGGAGCTAAGAGGGAGGTAGATATGGTTTCTAAAAGTAAAACATGAGAGATCATTATGGTGTTGAAACTCTTCAGTATCTTGACTATGGTGGTGGATACATGAACCTAAATCGCTGATAAAATTGTATAGAATTTAATACACACACACACAAACATGATTTAACTTCCAGAATGTGAATAAGATCAGTGGATTGTATGAATGTCAATATCCTGTGATACACATCAGTTTTGTAAAATGTTACCTTTGGGAGAACCAGGCAAGGTATGTTAGAGATCTCTCTGTATTATTCTGCACAAGTGCATGTGAATCTTTAATCTCAGTAGAAATTTAAATTAAAAAAAGATATAGGCTTAAATTTTTTAAAAAAGGTATAGACTGAGAAACATGAATAATGTCACTTCAAAATTTATCAAAGCCAAGCCCAAAGTGTGTTTTGAAAAGCAAAGGACTCCCTTTTAAGGAGAAGGATCACCTTCCAATACAATGTCTTTTCTACTGAGATGTTGATAGGATATATTGAATACTGAATAGTAGAACTCACCCAGAGAACCAACTTTTGCTTATCTGCAGCAACAGCTGAGTCACCTCACATCACTAAACGCCAAGTTTCACTTTTACCAAGGGTCCCCTATTCGTAATAAATTTTGCCTTAAACTACTATCAAGAAGCCCAATAAACAGATATTTAGGAACACAAAACTTGACTTCCTACAATAAAATGTCCTCTCGGTGATATTTCCAAAGTCAAAAGGTGGCTGCCTCTTGTCTTAAGATATGCCAATAATTGCTACTCAGTTTATAAGGTCAAAATCCTACACATTTATATGCATGGCATGCGATTTTACAAGCCGGTCAACTTGGAGCAAATCATTAGCTTAACTGTAAACTTAATCACAGGCAGGATAGGCCGGCAGATCTAAGGAAGATTAAAAGGACACAGAGAAAAGCATTTACATACCCACAAAGGTACTATACTCTGGAAACATAGAGATGGCTCGTAGGAAAGGATGTGAGCATCAACTCTTGGCAGGCACTTCCTCTAAAAGCAGGATAAAGAACTAACCCATTGGGCTTCCCTGGTGGCGCAGTGGTTGGGAGTCCGCCTGCCGATGCAGGGGACACGGGTTCGTGCCCCGGTCCGGGAAGATCCCACATGCCGCGGAGCGGCTGGGCCCGTGAGCCATGGCCGCTGAGCCTGCACGTCCGGAGCCTGTGCTATGCAACAGCCCGCACGTCCGGAGCCTGTGCCCCGCAACGGGACAGGCCACAACAGTGAGAGGCCCGCGCACCTCAAAAAAAAAAAAAAAAAAAAAAAAAAAGAACTAACCCAAGTCATTCACTTTGCAGATTCCTCAGCCCCTGCTCCGACCAACTAAATCAGAAAGACCACAGTGAACAAGGTATCAAGTGACTTACACACACCGACGTCGCAGAATCCCGTTCAAATTAATTACTTGCTTACAATTTACTGCTCTCTTCTTCAGACAGAGCAGTCTGAAGACATTTTGGCTGTCACAACTGGGGAGCAGGGCGTGGGTGGTTTTGCTACTGGCCTCTGGGGCCTGGAGACCAGGGATGCATAATTGGGCCCAGATGTCAGTCATGCTCAGGTTAAACTCCTTGACAGAGAGGGATACTTGCATTGGGTTTAATGAGAGGAATACTCACATACAATTAAAAATATGGGAACAAACTTAATAACTTAGAGCTACTAAGTGGAGGTGACCTCCAAGGACAAAGGTAGCTCTTACTCCTCCATCCTCTGATTCATCCCAAAGAAAAAGATGTTCTTTTTCACCATTATTTTAAAAACATCAATTCTGGAGGCACAAAGCCCAAGTCGAAATTCCAATTCTTCCTCTTAAGATCTGAGTGATGTTAGGTAATTACAGTTGGTGAGTCTCAGTTATTACTTGTAAAAGGGGGATTCATACCTGTTCTTCTTTCTGAGAGCTGTTAGGAAAATATAAATAAAAAAGCTAAATAAATAAGATATGGGGTGTCAAAGAACCCAGCATAGATTCCGACCATAAATGTTTCATTATCATTAATGAATTCTCTCCCTTTCTCAGCCCCGTATCTTTTTACTTCTCAGCTGCCAACAAAGTCAACCACCTCTGATTCTCCATCTTTTGCAGGTTAAATCTGGTTACTCTTTTAGCTCACTTTCCTCTCCTCTAGCACTCAATAAGAGCTGGTCATTTCTAATTAGTCTGTAAACTTAGAGCCATTTGCATTCTCTATGGATAACCCCACCAAGCATCTTTATCAGCCACTTAACTCACTGCACTAACACTCTTACATAAGGGATAGCCTTAATTATGAGAAAACCACCTTTCCTATTACTTAAGCCACAGTTCAGAAGACTGACACCAAACGTTTGGCAGTTATATTCCTAAAGAGTTGTTGCTGTAAACTAAGTGTCTCTTTTGGCCCCTAACCATGCAAACTAGATGCCTCAGCTCAGGAATCAAAGTCTGGCAAACAAATATTTCTCACACACCACTGAGGGGCTGGCTGTCTTGGATGCTAAGAATAAAATGGTGAACACACAGGCATGGCTCCTTCAAGGTTTAGAAAAAAAAAATGTTTGTACCTGAAGACTTCAAGATGCACCATGGTAACTAATTAGTTGAAGGAAACCCTTCCTATTAAAGGAAATATTACCCAATCTTCAAGTGGATCTTTGCAAGAGGCATCAAACCACCGAGGCAGTTGAACTTAAATACGTGGTTGAGAACTCAAACACCGAGGCCAGATTATGCCTCTTCCAGGTACAATCGATATAATCTAACCATTCTGGGTTTTATTGACTCAGAATGTTAATAAGAGATAACAAAAGTACCTACCTACCTACCTTGTGCTTATGAGGATTAAATTAGTTATTACATAGGCAGTTGAACACTCACTGGTACTCAATTAATAGTGCTATAATTAACCTTATTAGCAAAGGAATTTGAATTTTACAGCCTTGGCTTTTGCAGATCTTGATTTTTCAAAGCGTCTACCAGAACATCTTTCAGCAGCTTGCAGACACACTCACTTTCCCAAAACATGCTACCTCCTAAAACCTTGATAAGTCCTTAAATTTTGTGCACTCAGAGCACTCCAGTTAGGACTTCCTCCCGTGGCACATGGTCCCCAACAGCACTCATCTGCGCTTCATCAGCAGGTGCCGATAACGATGTGTCACCCATCAAGGTAAAAGTCTAAATGCAATGACACTCTCCCGCACTCTCTGACTGCCAGCGATGGCAGTTATGGGCCCCATGCTCCAGCGCAATCCATTTTTAGGGCTAGTTGATTCGGTAGAACCTCCAGAACGACCATGATCCTGCCAACATCTTGATTTCAGCCCAGTGAAATCCATTTCAAAGTTCTGATCTCCAGGATGGGGGACCCTCAAGATGGCGGAGAAGTAAGACATGGAGATCACCTTCCTCCTCACAACTACATCAGAAAAACATATAAATGTGGAACAACTCCTACAGAACACCTACTGGATGCTGGCAGAAGACCTCAGACTTCCCAAGTGGCAAGAAACTCCCCACGTACCTGAGTAGGGCAAAAGAGAAAAGAAAAAACAGAGACAAAAGAATAGGGACAGGACCTGCACCTCTGGGAGGGAGCTGGGAAGGAGGAAAACTTTCCACACACTAGGAAGCCCCTTCACTGACGGAGACGGGGGAGTGGCGAGGGGGAAGCTTTGGAGCCACGGAGGAGAGCGCAGTAACAGGGGTGCGGAGGGCAAAGCGGAGAGATTCCCGCACAGAGGATCGGTGCCGACCAGCACTCACCAGCCTGAGAGGCTTGTCTGCTCACCTGCAGGGGCGGGCGGGGCCTGGGAGCTGAGGCTTGGGCTTCGGAGGCCAGATCCCGGGGAGAGGACTGGGAATGGCTGCACGAACACAGCCTGAAGGGGGCTAGTGTGCCACAGGTAGCTGGGAGGGAGTCCGGGAAAAAGTCTGGAGCTGCCTAAGAGGCAAGAAACCATTGTCTTGGGGTGCGCGAGGAGAGGGGATTCCTTCCCCATGTGCCCACAGAAGGCAGAGCACCACCTAAGTGAGCTCAAGAGACTGGTGCAAGCCACAGCTATCAGCTTGGACCCCAGAGACAGGCAAAAAACTCTAATGCTGCTGCCACTGTCACCAAGAAGCCTGTGTGCAAGCACAGGTCACTACCCACACCCACACCCCCAGGAGCCTGTGAAGCCCGCCACGGCCAGGGTCCCGTGATCCAGGGACAACTTCCCTGGGAGAACACACAGCATGCCTCAGGCTGGTGCAATGTCACACCAGCTTCTGCTGCCGAAGGCTCGCCCCTCATTCCAATTATGACGACCATACCTGTCCCTCTCCCTGGCCTGAGACAGCAAGAAAGAACTAATCAGCTGCTGCTTTAACTCCCTCTTGTCTGGGCGGGGAACACACGCCTGAGGGTGACCTACATGCAGAGGCAGGGTCCAAACCAAAGCTGAACCCCAGGAGCTGTGCAAACAAAGAACAAAAAGGGAAATCTCTCCAGGCAGCCTCAGGAGCAGCAGATTAAATCTCCACAATCAACTTGATGAATGCTGCCTCTGTGGAATACCTGAATAGACAACAAAACTTCCCAAAATTGAGGTGGTGGACTTTGGGAGAAACTGTAGACATGGGGTTTGCTGACTGCAACTGATTTGTTTCTGATTTTTACGTTTATCTTAGTTTAGTTTTTAGTGCTTGTTATCATTGGTGGATTTTGGTTTCTCTCTTTTTTCTTTTTTTCTTCCTTTTCTTCTGAGCCGTGTGGCTGACAGGGTCTTGGTGCTCCAGCCAGGTGTCACGCCTGAGCCTACGATGTGGGAGAGTGGAGCTCAGGACATTGGACCACTGGAAACCTCCTGGACCCATGTAATATCAACTGGTGAGAGCTCTCCCAGAGATCTCTGTCTCAATGCTAAGACCCAGTTCCACCCAATGCCCAGCAAGCTGCAGTGCTGGATGCCCCGTGCCAAACAACTAGCAAGGCAGGAACACAAACACACCCATTAGCAGAGAGGCTGCCTAAAATCATACTAACTTCACAGACACCCCAAAACACACCAACGGATGCAGTCCTGTGCACCAGAAAGACAAGATCCAGTCCCATCCACCAGGACACAGGCACCAGTCCCCTCCACCAGGAAGCCTACACAAGCCACTGAACCAACCTCACCCACTGAGGCCAGACACCAAAAACAACAAGAACTATGAACCTGCAGCATGCGAAAAGGAGACCCCAAACATGGTAACTTAAACAAAATGAGAAGACAGTGAAATATGCGGCAGATGAAGGAGCAAGGTAAAAACCCACCAGACCAAACAAATGAAGAGGAAATAGGCAGTCTACCTGAAAAACAATTCAGAGTAATGATAGTAAACATGATCTAAAATCTTGGAAATAGAATGGAGAAAATACAAGAAACATTTAACAAGGACCTAGAAGAACTAAAGAACAAACAAACAAAGATGAACAATGCAATAAATGAAATTAAAAATTCTCCAGAAGGAATCAGTAACAGAAAAACTGAGGCAGAAGAACGGATAAGTGACCTGGAATATAAAATAGTGGAAATAACTACTGCAGACCAGAATAAAGAAAAAACAATGAAAAGAATTGAGGACAGACTCAGAGACCTCTGGGAAAACATTAAAGGCACCAATATTCGAACAACAGGGGTCCCAGAAGAATAAGAGAAAAAGAAAGGGTGTGAGAAAATATTTGACGAGATTACAGTTGAAAACTTCCCTAACATGGGAAAGGAAATAATCAAGTCCATGAAGCACAGAGAGTCCCATACAGGATAAGTCCAAGGAGAAACATGGCAAGACACATATTAATCAAACTATCAAAAATTAAATACAAAGAAAAAATATTAAAAGCAGCAAGGGAAAAACAACAAACAAAATACAAGGGAATCCCCATAAGGTTAACAGCTGATCTTTCAGCAGAAACTCTGCAAGCCAGAAGGGAGTGGCAGGACATATTTAAAGTGATGAAAGGGAAAAACCTACAACCAAGATTACTCTACCCAGCAACGATCTCATTCAGATTCGATGGATAAATTAAAACCTTTACAGACAAGCAAAAGTTAAGAGACTTCAGAACCACCAAACCAGCCTTACAACAAATGTTAAGGGAACATCTTTAGGCAAGAAACACAAGGGAAGGAACAGATCTACAAAAACAAACCCATAACAATTAAGAAAAAGATAACAGTAACATACAAATCGATAATTATCTTAAAGGTAAATGGATTAAATGCTCCAACAAGAAAGCACAGAGTGTCTGAATGAATACAAAAACAAGACCCGTGTATATGCCGACAACAAGAGACCCACTTCAGACCTAGGGACACATACAGACTGAAAGTGAGGGGATGGAAAAAGATATTCCATGCAAATGGAAATCAAAAGAAAGCTGGAGTAGCAATTCTCATATCAGACAAAATAGACTTTAAAATAAAGACTATTACAAGAGACAAAGAAGGATACTACAAAATGATCAAGGGATCACTCCAAGAAGAAGATATTACAATGGTAAATATTTATGGAGCCAACATAGGAGCACCTCAATACAGAAGGCAAATGCTAACAGCCATTAAAGGGGAAATCGACAGTAACACAATAATAGTAGGGTACTTTAACACCCCATTTTCACCAATGGACAGATCATCAAAAATGAAAATAAATAAGGAAACACAAGCTTTAAATGACATATTAGACAAGATGGATTTAACTGATATTTATAGGACATTCCATCCGAAAAGAACAGAATACACTTTCTACTCAAGTGCCCATGGAACATTCTCCAGGATAGATGATATCCTGGGTCACAAATCAAGGCTCCGGAAATTTAAGAAAATTGAAATTGTATCAAGAATCTTTTCCGACCACAATGCTATGAGAGTAGACATCAATTACAGGAAAAAAAAAAGTGTGCAAAATACAAACACGTGGAGGTTAAACAATATGCTACTAAATAACCAAGAGGTCACTGAAGAAATCAAAGAGGAACTCAAAAAATACCTAGAAACAAATGATGATGAAAACACGACGACTTAAAACCTATGGGATGCAGCAAAAGCAGTTCTAAGAGGAAAGTTTATAGCAATACAATCTTACCTCAAGAAATAAGAAAATTATCAAATAAACAAGCTAACCTTACACCTAAAGCAATTAGAGAAAGAAGTCGTATCAAGAATCTTTTCCGACCACAATGCTATGAGACTAGACATCAATTACAGGAAAAAAAAAGTGTACAAAATACAAACACGTGGAGGTTAAACAATATGCTACTAAATAACCAAGAGGTCACTGAAGAAATCAAAGAGGAACTCAAAAAATACCTAGAAACAAATGATGATGAAAACACGACGACTTAAAACCTATGGGATGCAGCAAAAGCAGTTCTAAGAGGAAAGTTTATAGCAATACAATCTTACCTCAAGAAATAAGAAAATTATCAAATAAACAAGCTAACCTTACACCTAAAGCAATTAGAGAAAGAAGAACAAAAAAACCCAAATTTAGCAGAAGGAAAGAAATCATAAAGATCAG
>NC_041231.1:32281324-32282559 GCF_002837175.3 Physeter macrocephalus
AGAGCTAACACCTATCCTTCTCAAAATCTTCCAAAATACAGCAGAGGGAGGAACACTCCCATACTCATTTTATGAGGCCACCATCACCCTGATACCAAAACCAGACAAAGATGTCACAAAAAAAGAAAACTACAGGCCAATATCACTGATGAACACAGATGCAAAAATCCTCAACAAAATACTAACAAACAGAACCCAATGGCACATTAAAAGGATCATACACCGTCATCAAGTGGGATTTATCCCAGAGATGCAAGCATTTTTCAATACACGCAAATCAATCAGTGCGATATACCATATCAACAAATTGAAGGATAAAAACCATATGATCAACTCAATAGATGCAGAAAAAGCTTTTGACAAAATTCAACACCCATTTATGATAAAAACTCTCCATAAAGTAGGTATAGAGGGAACCTACCTCAACATAATAAAGGCCATATATGACAAACCCTCAGCCAACATCATTCTCAATGGTGAAAAGCTGAAACTATTACTTCCAAGATAAGGAAAAAGACAAGGGTGCCCACTCTCACCACTATTATTCAATATAGTTTTGGAAGTCCTAGCCACAGCAATCAGAGAAGAAAAAGAAATAAAAGAAATCCAAATCAGAAAAGAAGAAGTAAAACTGTCACTATTTGCAGATGACATGATACTATACATAGAGAATACTAAAGATGCCACCAGAAAACTACTAGAGATAATCAATGAATTTGGTAGAGTAGCAGGATACAAAATTAAGATGAAAGAAATTAAAGATGATACAAACAAATGGAGAAATATACCATGTTCTTGGATTGGAAGAATCAACACTGCGAAAATGACTATACTACCCAAAGCAATCTACAGATTCAGTGCAATCCCTATCAAACTACCAATGGAATTTTTCACAGAAGTAGAACAAAAAATTTTCACAATTTGTATGGTAACGGAAAAGACCCCGAACAGCTAAAGCAATCTTGAGAAAGAAAAACAGAGCTGGAGGAATCAGGCTCCCAGACTTCAGACTATATTACAAATCCAGGGTAATCAAGACAGTATGGTACTGGCACAGAAACAGAAATATAGATCAATGGAACAGGATAGAGAGCCCAGAGATAAACCCACACACCTATGGTCAACTAATCTATGACAAAGGAGGCAAGGATATACCACGGAGAAAAGACAGTCTCTTCAATAAGTAGTGCTGGGAAAACTGGACAGCTACATGTAAAAGAATGAAATTAGAACAC
>NC_041231.1:32282804-32355841 GCF_002837175.3 Physeter macrocephalus
ATAGGCAGAACACTCTATGACATAAATCATAGCAAGATCCTTTTTGACCCACCTCCTACAGAAATGGAAATAAAAACAAAAATAAACAAATGGGACCTAACGAAACTTAAAAGCTTTTGCACAGCAAAGGGAACAATAAACAAGAGGAAAAGACAACCCTCAAAATGGGAGAAAATAGCTTCAAACGAAGCAACTGACTAAGGATTCATCTCCAAAATATACAAGCAGCTCATGCAGCTCAATATCAAAAAAACAAAAAACCCAATCCAAAAATGGGCAGAACACCTAAATAGACATTTCTCCAAAGAAGATATACACATTGCCAACAAACACATGAAAGTATGCTCAACATCACTAATCATTAGAGAAATGCAAATCAAAACACATATATACGATGGAATATTACTCAGCCGTAAAAAGAAATGAAATTGAGTTGTTTGTAGTGAGGTGGATGGACCTAGAGTCTGTCATACAAAGTGAAGAAAGTCAGAAAGAGAAAAACTAATACTGTATGCTAACACATATATATGGAATCTAAAAAAAAAAAAAAGGTTCTGATGCACCTAGAGGCCCAACAGGAATAAAGATGCAGATGTAGAGAATGGACTTGAGGACAAAGGGAGGGAGAAGGGTAAGCTGGGACAAAGTGAGACAGTAGCATGGACATATATACACTACCAAATGTAAAATAGATAGCTAGTGGGAAGCAGCTGCATAGCACAGGGAGATCAGCTCATTGCTTTGTGTCCACCTAGAGGGGTGGGATAAGGAGGGAGATGCAAGAGGGAGGGGATATGGGGATATATGTATACATAAAGCTGATTCACTTTGTTATACAGCAGAAACTAACACAACACTGTAAAGCAATTATACTCCAATAAGGAGTATAATTTTTAAAAAAGGCAATGACATGCGCTCCCTCGCTACTTTAGAAACTGAGGATAGACACCTTGAACACATCAAGTTTCATTATTATACCTTCTCCTTAGTTCACTTGCCAGCCAAACCCCTTAAGACCATCTTATTAAAAACTGAACAGAGTGTGCCTAGTTTTTTACTCCATGAACTAATGCATGTAGATATTGGTAACCAAAGAGAGGGGTCCAACTGCCTCAGCATTACAATCACATAGTGTGGGTTGGACATCTAATTTCTCCCACTTTAACTAGTTGGATGGATTGGAGAATGTTCCTTAAGCTCTCTGAGACTTACTTTCTCATCTGTAAAATGGAGATAACAATACTGACGCTTCACAAAGCTATTAAAAAGATTAAACTATATTTTTTTCTTAAAAATAGCACAGTGCCTACCACCTTATCTGCACTCAGTCAAACTAAGCATATTATTATTTTCATAGTGCTTGCTATGAAATTATTTGAAAACTCAACTAAATTCATTTATACTAAAAAAAAGAGTGATTAGTTTGTGCTAACAATTTAGGGAAATCACACAACTGTTCTTTGAAAAGTGCTAGCTTCCAGAAGGATAGACACTTATGTGGGTGAACATCTTATATCGACAATCTTCATCAAAGTGAAGAACTGAATGTTTCTGTGTAATAAGTTAGAGTCAAAAAAGTTTCAGTAAGTACCTGATGTATAAATCACAGGCTTACCACTCCCACTGGCCTGTGGTAGAACCATCTCCCTAAGAATCTAAATGAGGATAGGGAGGGTGGGAGGGAGACACAAGAAAGAGGGGATATGAGGATATATGTATACACACAGCTGATCCACTTTGTTATACAGCAGAAACTAACACAACATTTTAAAGCAATTGTACTCCAATAAAGATATATATAAAAAAAAAAAGAATCCAGATGAATATGCCTTTTCTACTTTAAAACCAACTTTTGGCTATCTTCACTGCTCTCAGTCACCCCATGTTCTTTCCAAAAGGTAAGCATCTACATAAGACTATTTCCTGACCTAGACCTTCATTCTTTAAATCATGTATCTGTTCAACATCATTAGGGTATTGCCAGGTTGACTCACCAAAAAATGGCTAAGACTGAAAGGATTAAGTCTGCAGACCTGTGTTTTCTACTATACCACAAAAAGTAAATGGTTTGCACATAGAAAACCCCCAAGTAGACTCCTGTCATTCAGAGGATAAGAAAAAGATTGCTCAGGGTATAGATCTGAGTCAGCTGAGATCAAATGCAGTGTGGAATGAAGATGGAGAAAAGTCACAGGGAGATTAAGTTATACATTTTTAAAAACAGATAAAACAGAAACCTAAAGTCAAAAGCTCCTATCCATAAAAATACTGAATTTTCAATAACCAATGTAGTGATATTAAAGAACATGACTAATTATAAAACAAAGAGGTATCTTTTTACACTGATGTAAAGTACTGATAGTTTAAACACATTTTGCAAAATACTCTGGTTTTCTCTCACGCTGATGTAAGCTAAGTCTTCTGTCGGAAACTCAATGACTGAAATAGAGCTTGAGTCAGGATCAGATGTAAAAAGCCAATCTTTTATACCAAATACCCTGTCTCAAATTCAAGAGTTTGTGAAGGAGACTTGATTTCAACCCTCTGCACTTTTGGAACCAAAAGGGATGAATGAAACAGTAACACAGCTATTTCCAGGAATGCCTGTAATTTCATTGTTATTAAAGCTTCCAGATGTCTTAGCTCAAAGACTATAGAGCTACGGAGTTAGGGCTTGAAAACTGACACAACCTAAAAATGAAAAGGCCAACTAACAAAGAACAAACACAAAACAAAAAACCCCACAAACACCTCCGTCGCCCATCACCTTGTGTGGAAAAATCCTGGGCTTGGTTAATTCAACAGGCTAAGATTCACAGAAAAGGGAGACAATGATAACTAAAGAATAGAAATGACTATATCCTTTGCTAAATTATTCCTGTAGTTAAATTTGGTGATCCAGTTAACCTTAAATATCAAGCTATGGATTAGTTTCCATCTAATAAATACCTCAAGGATAATAATTGACTTTCAAGTCTGACCTCCAGACAACAAAATTAATCATGCTCTACTACTAAAAAGAATGCAACAGCTGTCCCCATATACCCTGCAGAAAAGCTTAAGTGGGAAAAACTTAAAATATCTTTCTTCAAAAAGTATGAGAATAGTTCTGTGCAAAATCTCATGCTTTGCCAGCACCTTAGCACCACACTTGCTAAAATGATGCCATGTGTTTCACAGAGAATCCTTCCCATCCTCAGTTTCTCAGACATCAATGCTTTACTTGTTTGCAGGTATGCCTCTGTATTATAAGTCTTTTAATTAAATCTAGATTATGAATATGGGCCTGCTGCAGAAGTGGCGAGGGAAATAAGCTAAATATTAAAATAACAAGAAGGAAATACACGCAAAGTCACATCTGCAGTTCATTACAGAAATAGTTTAGCAGGGCATGACTGACCTCTGGGGCAGAGCATGTTACCATCCCCCTAAGAATCATCCACTTCCTGGAAGATTCCTCTTTAAGATAATATTAATTAACTGTAAGTAGATGATAAAGTCTAAACCAGCTAACAACTCAAACATACGAACCAGAAATAATAACAGCCTTTTGTAATAGCAATGCAGAGATACCGTTAGAACACGGCGACATTATAAAGGTTAGGTTTTCATATTGTGGAATATATAAATATTCCTCTATTGTGTGAAAATTTAACTTTCCTAATCAAGTTAGACACAATATGCACATGGACAAATGACACAGAAATCACCTTAAAGGGATCTCACTAGCCAAATCTGGGACAATCAATTCGAACACCAAAATAATGATAGTAATAGATTATAACCCACTAAATAAAGCAAAAATGCATGAGTCCTAATGATAAATGTCAGTGAGTGAATAAATAAATAATTGGGGGGGTGGAGAAAGTACTTCCTTCTAGCAGAATGCCAACTAATGTAGAGAAATAAATGTAAAGGAATCTCAGAGTTAGAAACCACTACCAACTGGCAGTCATAGTAATATCAGCAATTATCAATGGATGTTAAAACTCATGGGCAAAAGTTTGATGAAAAATAGACTCTTTACACAGCTGCAAGGTATCACTCAACAAATAACTCAGGAAAGGAGTAGCTTTACAGTTGAGAGATCCGGTAGATGCAAGATTTCATCGTAAATTTTGAAAATCAACATCACTTTACACCCTGATAAGATGCACTGAGAGAAACACAGCATTACCTGTGATTATTCCCGCCAAGGGTGCATGACCTAAATCTAATCAAAGGAAGCACCAGGGAAATCTAATTTGAGTGATATTCTGCGAACTAACTAGTCTATACTCTTCAAGATGTCAACTTCATCTGTTCCAGATTAAAGGACACGAAAAGGATATGACCAAAAAAAAAAAAAAATGCAATGTGTGATTCTGTATTGGAGAGAAAACGGCCATAAAGGATGTAATGGGGACGATCAGAACAATTTCATTATGGACTGTGGATTCAGGTAATAGTATCATACCAACACCGAATTTCCTGATTTAAATAATTTACTGTTGTTATGTAAGAAAACATCTTTATTCCTAGGATATAGATCGTAAAATATTTGTAAGTAATGGGGAACAATATTTGAAACTTTATAAATAAATACACACACACAGGGTCACACAAAGCAAAAATGAGGATCAAAGATACACAGATGGTTTATTCTTTCAACCTTTTTGAAGTTTGAAATGATAAAAAAAAAAACTACAATGGTACCCCCAAAACTCTCAAGGTTGTAGAGAAAGACATGAATAATTTTCTCAGTTACAAAACATGTACCAGAGTACCTTCTATATCTCTGACTGTTTGCTTCTATTTTTTTAACCTGTCTCCCAGATTTCATATTACCTTCATCTGTTTTGGTATTCTCCAGAACTCTTTGATTCAAGCTAAAGTGTTGTTCCTATGAAAAATTAGATTTTGAGTAACGTTCCTCTAATATCTTTGCATTTCCAGGACTGTGACCTCAGCAATATTTAGATAAGTGGTGTATTAATTTTTAAGAGTGAAGAATACATGCAAAGATACTCTGAGGTCCTCTTTTTTGCCCTAAATAAATATGGATGATTTAACTGTTAGCTCTTTTTTTTTTCTTTCTTTTCCCTCTTTTTTTAACTTACTGACAGCCATCATCCATAATTAAAGCTTGGTAACACGTGGCTTAGAATTTGCAAAACAGCAGTATTCCAACCATATAATGTGATTATTGCTCAAAGTCACCCCAAACAAAAGGTTAAATCCAAAGTCACATCCAAAGTCCCAAGAATTTCATTAATTGGTAAGTAAATGTCCCTTCTGGTGAGTCTACGTCTTTATTCTTTCCTAGCCTTAAGAAATCGGAATACACTTCAAAACTGGGGACACATTTGTAAACAGTGCGTTGGGAAATCTATAAGTGAGAAAATCTTCAAGTTTTGCTGGACTCTTTATTCTTAGAATGTCTTTTTCACCGTGTCTAGAGGTCTTGTTAAAATTGGTTTAATGACTCTTGGTTAAGGCAAAGAAATGACTGCCAGGGGTTTAGAAATCACAGCAGAGTCTCATCCTGCAGATCTGTTTTCAACTTTCCTTTCCCTTCCTCAGAAAGGGCTGAATTTGTTTTACCAGGCTGAAATGAGTATTTAATGATGGCACTGAAAAATAAGATGCTATGGTTATTTATACTTTGAAAATAGTATTTACAGATAATGTTTAAGTGGAAGACAATCAGAATATTGGAACTAGAGAGTTTTTTCCTCTTATTAGCAGAGCATACAAGATGCTCCATTGGTTTGCTTGATCATCCATGAACGCTGAGCACTGTTGGACTGCATCCCTAATCAAAACTTCACTTAAAAAAAAGAGAAGTCCAGTCCTCTTGCTGATCAATTCTCCAACAGCAGAAAAGATGCCATAACACTCAGAGTCTGTGAAGCAAACATGTAATCAATTGTTTACACTCAATTAAGCAGAAAATAAAACCCTTCTATTTAGAAGAAGATTATCTATAAAACACAAATCTGAAAAGAAACAGAAAATACGAGGGCTAGTTGATATAGCTCAAAACGGTCGCGGTTCATGACCAAGCAGGAAGTATTTCCCCAGCAACATGTCTTGTGTCAAATAACCCATCAGCTTTCTGTTCATGTGATTCAAGTCATCTACCTTTCCCTCTTTGATTCCTGTGGATCCAAACATCTACAGGTGGGCTCTAGCAGGCACACAAGGTAAGATGTAGAACCAACATCAGATATCAATGTCTTTGAACACTCTCCTACTTAACTCCAGGACACCCATCTTTGCAATGGTTTCCTTTTGATCTCAAACCAAAATACTCAGTAAAACAAACAAAAGTACCACAAAAAGGCATATCAAAATGCAGATAAGTAAATGAACTATTAGATAGTCATTAAATATGACATTAAAATTGGAAAATTCAAAGAGGAAGTGCTTCCTTTTTTTTTTCTTTAGCCGCGCTGCACGGCATGCGGAACTTCACTAACCAGGGATCGAACCATGCCCCCTGCACCAGAAGCACAGAGTCTTAACCACTGGACCACCAGGGAAGTTGGGAAATGATTACTTTTACGAGTATCCTCAAATGCCCATGGGAGGAAATCGTGCTATACTCCTTCCCCGGTAAGTGGAAAGTAATAATTTCTCCACCTCAATTCCCTCACCCACATCTCTCCTGAGAAAGGAGATGTAACGTGTATACTGCCAAGAAAGTAGAGTCAGGTATCTTACAGGGTCTCTAACTTTGAGGATAGCTGGTCCATTTTAAGTTCTCTCTCTTTCGCTAAGTGGTGTGTGGCATGTGACATGTTCCTGTAGTGTTGTCTAGATCTACCTTGCATACCCCATCTCCTCATGGATGGGTCCTAAGATTTGGACTTGAGGAAAAGGTACAAAGATGCCCCACTATGATTGTAGATCCAAACGGTGCTGTCCAATCAGCACTGCTTTTGATCAAATGGATAGTTTTGATCTGACACCTGGTCTTTATCTCAGTTGGTGGAGACTCATTGGGGGAAGGTGGGTGAGAAGATAAGAAGAAAGTAGGATAATAAAACTGCACACGCATGAGTTCCTGCATAAATTAATGTGAATATGCACGTACAGAAAAAGAAACTAGGAAAAAACACACCAGTGATGGCTGGCTCTTGGTAGCAGGAGAATGGGTAATCATTTTTGCTTCTTTAAATGTTAGTGTATGTTGCAAATATTCTACAGTATTGAAAAGAAACCCACACAGGTGTCTTCTGAAACAGTACAGCAGAATGGAGATTTACAGGCAAAACTCTGAATAAATTTTTGCCCAGTGTCTGCTTTTAAGCAAAACTGTCACAGTTTACCGTGTCAGATGGTCAATGAAATTTACAAATTGGTTGAAAAGACAGCAAAAACCCCACCTCTACACCTCATCTGCTTGTATTTTCCTAAAAGAGCATGGTTTTCGAATTGGCAGAGTGAAATAAATGGCATTTTGCTCCAACCAACAATGAAAGCAAACACCACATGTCAGAATTATTTACCGACTACAAATGCAGGACAGATCTATAAGCAGCTCTGGGCAGAAGAGCAGGTCTTCTGATTAAACTTGAGCATCCCACTTTCCCAAGCTTTAACCATGTTTTTCTTCTGGGGTTTTCTTTTGCTAGGGGCATTTTAAATCTGTCAAGAATCAAATTCGAAGATCGCTGCCTTAGAGTTTAACAGAAGTGGTATATGGAAACCTTGGAGCACCATGTAGCCTTGTATAAACACCTGCTTTTTCAAATCGAAAAGAGATGAGGACCTTCAAACACACAAAAGTGCATGCTTTGAAAGAGAATGTCAACTTATCCAAAAACATTTAAATTATTATTCCAATTACAAGGACATCCTTCACTTTTTCAAACTTAGCAAGTTATTGCCTGCCCCAACAGAGGCCTTTGTATAAACTGCTCTCTCTGTCAAAGACAACACCCGCCCCCTGCTTCATTTGCCAAAACAACCCTCAGCGTCTCACTTTTTATGGTTCAGCTTAAATGCAATCCTGAAAACACCTTCTACAACCTCTACTCAAGGCAGACCAACTGTCTCAGAACTGTCTTACTCCATAGGATTTACCACAACTGCTAACCAGTTAATGAATTCATTTCTTACCTTTTGCAGTCCGCCCCCTAGAAGCAACTCTAGGCTGCCTGAGGATAGATCCAGCATCTCCTAACCTTAATGCTGATTACATGCAGCTGACATATCATGTGCTTTTGTACCAAGTGAAGGACACTAATTTTAACTCAATTACTAAATCAATATTCTGTCTCCTACAGCATTTGACTGCAGTAACATATATGCCAGTTTAGCAACCATACAGGTCAGTTTCAAACAGGGGATGAAAGAGGAAAGATGGGAGAAAAAATGTGAAACTCCCGAAACAATTAAATGAAGGCAAGAGGAGTGACGGGGCAAATGTCCAGAAGATGTCATGTGTTGTTACTGTCTTCTGCCATTTGAATCACCAAAACCTTGTAAGTGAAGACAGTACGAATATAACTAAGAATACAACAAGCTACGTCCTGTAACCTGTAACAGGTATTTCACACTTTAGGACATGTATTTTTCTTTTTAACATCTTTATTGGAGTATAATTGCTTTACAATGGTGTGTTAGTTTCTGCTGTATAACAAAGTGAATCAGCTATACATATACATATATCCCCATGTCTCCTCCCTCTTGTGTCTCCCTCCCACCCTCCCTATCCCACCCCTCTAGGTGGTCACAAAGCACTGAGCTGATCTCCCTGTGCTATGCAGCTGCTTCCCACTAGCTATTTTACATTTAGTAGTGTATATAGGGACATGTATTTTTATATTAACCTCATTTCTGGCTGTGTTTTATATCCTAACCCTCAAAGATACTAGTTTTTGTCCTGTGGAATTTTTATTGATACTTACACATCCCTATAAGCCACATTAATCCCTTTTCTGGAACAAGGTGACTTTTGAATTACTAAATGAAGAAGAATACGGAATATAAGAACCCCCGCCAGCACACAAGTGGCAAAGGGTCTGATACATTCATGAGAACAGAGAGAAGTTGAAGGGTGGCTTGCTTGGAAGACAGGAAATATAGTTTAGCATATGAGTTTTATATCACTTTTCTTTTTTTCCCAAAGGTTCTATTACAGTAATAATTAAGGAAAAAAAATTTTTAATCTTCAAGAAGGATTCAACCTGATGGTCCAGCCTCAAAACCCCTGTCCAAATGAACTGCCAAGGAATTCAAGTGCTGGTGACCTCCTGTGAACATGAGTAGCCTTCATGAGAAGTTCAGAACACTGAAGCTTATAAAGTGAGATCTGTCTGCTAAGAGGAAGACTGGCCTTAGGGTGACCATCAAGCATCTCTTGAAACTGCCCAGCCACGAAGGCAGAGGCCTGAGATGGCAGCAGAGGAAATGGAAAACGGAAGCCAGGCACTGAAAGAGATTTTAGAGGAAGAGCCTGAGTAGACCGGGCCGCTCCTGTAGTCAGCAAACATCTGTGCGTCGTTTCTTTAGGGACGTGACACGATAGAGAAACAGAAAAAAACCACTCTTCCTGACAACAGTGGGAAAGACAAACAAGTGAACAGGCAATTATAACACTGTAACAGGGATTCCAACAGAGGGAAACCCAGAGCGCCCTGAATCCAGAGAGGAACACTCTAAAAACGAAGATGTCGATCAATGTGAACTGTAAGGTATTTAGACCCATGATGCTCCAATTTACGAATTTTGACATTCATGGGAATGTGTGGGGCTTCTAAACTTTTCTAGAAAAATACAGATGAGAAAAATAGCACACAGCTTGAAAGCCTTCACACTTCATAATAATTGTGTCACCAAGGTGGGAGCAAGTCAAACCCGTATCTCCAAGATACATGACTCATCTATCCAGTGCCATTAGGAGTAACTCCACAGTGAGTGTATTAATGTAATTTCAAAGTATGTCATAACAGGACAGGACAGTTTCCAGGACATTTCGGCCTCCCAAAGGGTATAAAGTGATTTTAACAAACCTAGCAAATCCATCTGAGCAAGCCATTAAGTTCAGGGGAAAGAGCTTTCCAGCCAGTCACCAACATTGTGGAAACAATACGTGCAGTTGACTGACCCACAACTCATGAGCTACCCAGATGCTCTTTAATTATGTTTCAAAATGCCAAACAAATTTTCCATTCAGAAAATTGTTCCCAGCTTATGTTCTCAGGAAATGAAAGATCTGGCACGTCCTTTATTGAGAAGGAGTGACATTGTCAGTACCCATGCCATGTACCTGGGGGTTAATCAAATGTGGAATTTCCCATCCCACAAAGCTCTTACTCCCAGCGGGAGGCTTCAAGGGGGAAAACAGCAGTTCTGTTATATATGCCTGTTGTTATATGTGTGGTGACTGGGGGTCAGGGAGGGGAGTAGGAGGTAGTTGTTAAGAATATACTTCAAAGGAGTGGGTACCATGAATGGTGATTAAAACCCTGAAATAAACATTTTTTTCAAAGGAGTTAGAAGAATGTATAGAAATCGCTTACACACGAAAAAACTTCAGAAATAAACACACTAACAATCTAAATAATCTATTCTAGTGTTTATACTCTAAGTTCTACACTATGTGCTTTGTCTATATTTACTTTCATGAGTCCTGTGAGAAAGGTAATACTAAAACCCGTTTTACAAATAAATCATGGAGGAGTCAAACCCATCAGTCCCTAAAGTTGATGCTTCATCACTAAAAACTGGTAAATATCCTCAGTCGTGTACTTAAGACTGAAAAGACGTAACTAAACAAATGTAGACCCAGTGGTTCTCCACCAGGGCCAATACTGGCACTGCCTCCCACCCCTCATCTGGGGACATCTACAATGTCTGGAAACATTTGGATTATCATGATTTAGAGAGGGAAGAAATACTGGCATCTAGTGTGCTGAGGCCAGCAATGCTGCTAAACATCCTACAGTGTAGAGGACACCCCCCACCCCCAATCAGTGAACTATGTGGCCCCAAATGTCAGTAGTGCTGAGGTTGAGAAACACTACTGTAGAGGAATGCAGATCTCCAAGGATTATCAGAGCCAGTGACTTTCCAGCTATGTCCGTGGTCCTTAAGGGGCCCATCAGGAACTATCTAAGCAAATGAAAAGAAAGCCAAGAGGATACAGATCTGGACTTAAATCCTCTCTTCACTTCTGTATATTGTGGGGCGGGGGTTGTGTAAAAGTATTTGAGTGAAGTGCTCTGTACCTAAAATAATAAATCTAGTCAACTCTGTATTTCCAAGAAAAATGGTAACTAGAATTTTCTTTTAAAGAAAGAAGGTATTACCCTTACTACCACTAACTTCCTCCCTATTCTGGTCATGGACCACTCAAATAGCTAGAAAACTCCCCCTGTAAAACAATATGATAAGGATGCCAAGAAGGTAACAAATGAGTGAGACAGGCCAAAAGGAGACAATAGGGAGTGGTGGGGACTGTGGGAAAAAAGATAGCATGGTCTGTCTAAGGAGGTCAGTGGTTATCCAATCTAACCTGTTGCAATCAAAGAGACATTGACCCAGTGGAAATCTCCTGGTTTAAAGAGACTAAAACTGCTCTCACTCTAACTTCCACCTATTGGCCACCAGTCTGAATGTTAATCAATATATTACTGTGTGAAGAGGACAAATATTTGCAACCACTATCATGTAACTTCCTTCTTTCTTCACCCATATCCCAAGATTCTTGGCTAAACATCAGGTAATCACTCCCTGATTCTTTTAGCTTTTCCTCACAATACAGGATTTTAGACCTTCTCACCATGCCATACATCCTTTCCTGAACACATCTGAAAATAGGAATCCTAGAAAAGGTTGTGAGGAGGAGATAAACAGATAAAACAAATTTTGTATTTATCAATTTGTTAATTTGTCTGAATCTAGCAACAAGCCTCTATGCTTCTTATGAAGTGCTACTTCTCCAGAACATCTATCATGCCTGGTATTTGGTAAGCACTCAGTAAATATTCAGTAACAAAATGAATTTTTAAAATATATATGTGTGTGTGTGTGTGTGTGTGTGTGTGTGTGTGTGTGTGTGTGTGTATTATTTATTTATTTATGCATGCATGCATGCTGCACCAGGTCTTAGTTGCAGCACGCAGGATCTCCATTGTGGCATGCAGGGCCTTTAGTGGCGGCATGTGGACTTCTTAGTTGCAGCATGTGAACTGTTAGTTGCAGCATGCACGCTGGATCTAGCTCCCCAAACAAGGATTGAAATTGGGCCCTCTGCATTGTGAGCATGGAGCCCCTAAATGAATTTTTAAATCCTGATTAGTTTGCCTGATGTGACCATCCTATTAATAAAGCCAGAGGGTGTGAAGCTCTTTTTTACACTATAATACGATGAAGAGGCATAGAAAAGAGACTGTCACCAGAATCATCACCAGGTCAGTTTTCACATGAACATGTAACAAGCCAAGTCCAGAAAAAGGCAGTGTGCTGCAGTGGAAACAACCTCCAGTTCAGTCTTCTACATCCTCAAACTGTAAATTAATTTGAGTTTCTTTCATTATAATGTAAAGAATTATAAAAACATCATATAAGAGTATATAAACAGTCCGAGAAGAAGAAAATGCAGCTTATAATACCTAAAGAAGACAAGGATGTCCAATCTCACCACTGCTATTCAACACTGTACCGGAGGTTCTAGCCAAGGCAATTAGGCAAGAAAAAGAAATAAAAGGCATCCAGGGCTTCCCTGGTGGCGCAGTGGTTGAGAGTCCGCCTGCCGATGCAGGGAACACGGGTTCGTGCCCCTGTCCAGGAGGATCCCACATGCCGTGGAGCGGCTGGGCCCGTGAGCCACGGCCGCTGAGCCTGCGCGTCCGGAGCCTGTGCTCCGCAACGGGAGAGGCCACAACAGTGAGAGGCCCGCGTACCGCAAAAAAAAAAAAAAAAAAAAAAGGCATCCAGATCAGAAACAAAGAAGTAAAACTATCTCCAGTTGCAAAAGATATGATCCTGTATATAGAAGATTCCAAAGAAACCCACCAAAAAGTGATTAGAGCTAATAAATGAATTCAGCAAGTTTACAGGATACCAGATAAATGAATAAAACTCATTGGTTTTCTATTCACTAGAAATGAACACTCTAAAATTGAAATTAAGAACATCAAAAAGAATAAAATTCGTCGGAATTTTACAAAAGAATAAGACTTGCACACTGAAAACTACAAAGACATCATAAAAAGAAATTAAAGACCTAAGTAAAAGGAAAGACATCCCGTTCACATATCAGAAGACTTAAAATTGTTCCAGTATTTCAGTCTGAACTGATCCTGAGGACACAGAGATAAACAGCCGAGAACCCTACAAAGAAAGCTGTCCCTCAAGGTTTTCATTGCCTTATTAATCAACGTTCAAATTCTTTGATCACCATGTAAATAGTTTTATTGGCCTAGAGCTCACACTTCCCAATCACTTTTGTAACGAATTTTTAGAACTTTGTTTTATTTCTTATCAAAAAAGGAAATGAAGTAAATTTCACAGGCTTTATTCATGGTGAACCTGTGTTGGCTACTTTGCAGTTTTTTATACCCTTGGTTAGACTTTTATTCTATTACTATATGGCAATAGTTGAAAAGACCAAGGAATTCTGATACACACATGTTAGTGATCTTATAGAATAACAGGCATTACTGGTTAAACCATGTCATTTGATACATCTACAAACTCACAAAGCATATTAAAATATCCTGCACTCCAGCTTCAAAATTGTAGGAGACTTCTATTGTGTTTTACAAGTCCAGGGAAATACCAAGTCACAATGAAAACAGAAACGCAAATCAAAGAAAACTGTTGTTCACATTTTATATTTCCTAGCCTGACTCGGCAATCGACCATTAAAGAGAACCGAAAACGGATAAAAGAATGAAATCCTACTGGCTCATATTTACTACCCAAATCACTGAATGAGGAAGGCTCTCCAAGGCAAAGAGATCTATCACTCAGTCTTGTCAGGTCTCCCAAAAGTCGTTTCTTTCCAGGAGATGCAGCAAATTCCCCAATATTCATCAAAGGCTCCATCAATAAAACTGAAAATGTAAAGTGTTTCAGTGAGTTTTGGTGATAAATGCCAGAATATGAGCAACAATTCTGATACCCTGACACTCTGGGTGAAAACTGTCTCATACAGAAAGTCCCAAATTAAAAACAGAGATCTCAGGAAGTACTTTTCTCTCACATAATAAGCCTTGGCAGCATTTCAGATTAAATACTCTATTGTGCAAGGAGCTAATTACGTTCAGATTAAACCCAGAGAATGACAGGAACATTTACTGTACTTTCAGTAATTATTCCAGCCTTCTATATTCAACATAGGTCTTCCTAATTTTGAAAGGTGTCACTGCTAACCCAGTAAATTCCAGAGAACACACAGCTTGCACAGTTTCAATATTTTGGATACAAAGAGGTTTTTTTTGTTTGTTTGTTTGTTTTTACCAACTAGCATTCATTTTATGTTTTCTCCTTTCTAGGGCCATTATTTTCATTGTTTCCATCCCAATGAATCAGAAATTTCCACATGTAAACATGTTTAGCATCCAGCGAGCGTGTTTCTGACTTGCAAATAAACAATCAATGCTTTTTCTACCAAGGCCTACCCACAACTACTAAGCATTATTCTATTTAGTGCATTTTTAGTAACCACTCAAATATGATCAATTTCTGCAAGTTGTTTGGTCAGCTGTTTCCTCCCCATTTCTGGTCTGCAAAAACAACCAAAATTAGGCACCTGTGAGGTTTCTCTGCGGTTTACATATTAACCCCCTACTAGGGATCTAAGCATTTGTACCAAAGTTTAAAAACATAAAATTAACTTCTGAAGGCCAGGCCAGCATTCTCAAATACCTTTCCTCTGCTGCAGAACATTCACGTTCTCAATACTTAGGGAATAAGTATACAAACACTAAGTCATGCTTCTGTGCTACTGGTGGGTCCACACTGGTCTAAAAATTAAATAAGAGCCAAAAATTGCAGAATTTAAATATGACTTTTCTTCTTTGCAGATTAAATGTAAAATATTCTTATATTTGGACCCAGACATTTGATGTCTAGGAAGTTACGCTTCAGATACAAAAAAATTAAAAAGGAATGCAAAAATTGCACAAAACAAAGACTCCATACGTCCTTTCTGATATAAAAATATAGGCCTGAATGAAAAGCTACATTTCTTAATATTAAAAAAAGAACAGGAATACACAGAGAGGAGGAGACATTTATGAATGTAAGTGGAAGACAGTTGAAATTTCCATAAATAAGTAAACACTTTGACAGATTTTAAAAATGTAATATTTTATAGTGAATAAATGACAAGGTATAAATACGGGTACTGAGGAAAGCCATGAATTACTTTTAGGTGGGGGAAGAGGAAGGCAAGTTACAAAAAGGCTTTGACAGTGTGATCACATTCTGTTTAATACATATTACCTATAAAGACATCTGTGAACTCAAAATCCTGAACTTGCACCTAACTTTTAACAGTGGAAGGTGGTACAGTAATAATGTAAGGGGGAGTGGAAAAAGGAATTAAGTAGGAGAACAATCGTTTCTACTTTTCATCATTTAGCTTTTGACAGTAAGCCTGTTACTCCTATAATAATTTTTTTAAAAGCCAAGTACTAACTTCAAAATTTTTACTAATGTATCCCCTCTGTAAAAGAAATTAACCTGCCATTTAATATTTGGAACTGACACTTTCACGGCTTTGTAATTCATAAAACTAACACATTTGTTGAACTATATACTTTTATGAAATGCTATTTAAATTGCTATCTGGATGAGCAAACAACAGAAACCATTTAACTTGTTTCGCTATAGATAATAACTATTGCTTTTGAAAACAACCAACTTGTATTGAACAAATTTTAGAATTACAGAAAACTTACGAAAAGAGTACAATTTTCCTCACCCAGCTTCCCCAAATATCATCTTATATAACCACACCCCAATTATCAAAACCAGAAAATTAACTCTGGCGAGAAATTATGAACTGAAAGACAGACCTCATTTGAATTGTTCCAGGTTTTCCTTAATGTCCTTTCCTAGTTGCAGAATCCCATATTGCATTTAGTTATTTCTCCTTAGTCTCCTCCTGTCTATAACAGCTTCTTAGTCTTCCCTGGTCTTTTGACGATTTTGACAAAAGAGTCCTGATCAGTTAATATAGAATATCCTTCAATTTGGGGTGTCTGAGGGCATCCCGGGATTGGAGTGAGATTATGCCTTTTTGGCAAGAAGACAACAGAAGTGACGATGTGTCCTTCCTAATTACTGTTTTTAATAGTAGAAGAATCTTTCATTGACATTGGGCTTTTGAATGTTCAAATTTGTAAGCAGTTTTTGTAATGCATTTTTTTTTTTTTTTTTTGGAGAGAGAAACTGCTTTTAGTCCATCGTGATTAAGGCTTTAAAAAGTAGGAAATGGATTTCAGTTAGAAGGTTTCTCCACTGCCAGCTGTGTCCCTCACATTAAGTTCTTATCAAGGGGGAGTCTGGCACATAGTTCACCCTGATTCTAGGCACATGGTGGGAGTGGAAAAAAAATCCAACTATCTCCGCAAGTTTTGTTCTCCAGTTTCATCGCTAGAAAGGAATGATGGCACTTTCAAAAATAAGAATAGAAAGATCTCAGCAAAGGCTTGAAGCCAGTCTATAAAATGTGTGTGTGTGTCACTGAGGCACATCTCCAAGCAGACAGCCCTCCATCTGATAGATGCCTGAATCGCCAGCTATCCAAGTCCCAAACTATAAATACATCTCTTTGGAGCCACTAGGTAACCATTTTGAAACACTTCCCATTTTCCCCTTGTTTATAAAGATGGAAGTTTACTGATTAATCAAGTAGCCTGTGTAATTAAAATTAAAAACATTATGATTCTTTTAAAAGAGGATCCTCTCTCTCTCAAAGCCTTTTGCCTCGCAGATGGCATTCAAGTACATCTGACACCATCCCCAGGTAATCCCAGGGCCCTTCTGAAATGGTTCCGTGAATGGTGTCAATAGGAACAACCTCTTCAAGCATCTGTTGCTGAAACAGGATGCAGAGAAAGATGGCTCCAGCCTCCATGAACACTCAATATTCTAAGCAGGTCTATGCTTTGACATACGATTTCTACACACTGAAAAGAGAGGAAGAAAATGAGAAGAGGGGTCAAAAGCCAGAGTAAGAGATTTTGTGAGATCTTTATCCACTTTGAATCTCCCTTCTTTAGATAAGGGCATGTGGCAGAGGAAAAAGAGGAAGGAGAATTTCTAAAGGTAACAATTTTCTATTCCTACTTAGCTGGTACACCTGTTAAAGTCCTAGGATAGTCAAGACTTAATAGGCTGATGTATTAAGACCTCTCCTGACCTGCTCTGTCTTTCAGTTCTACCTAAGGGTAAGTCTTTGGGGCCAGATTTACTCCACACTGAAACAACACTGATGTGATTTGGCCTTGGAACTTCAGTTATGGGCCTACAACTCTCTCAACAGCCAAGGACAGGGTTTCTCAACCTTAGCACTACTGACAATTTGGGCCACATAATTCTTTGTTGTAAGGGTTGACCTGGGCGTTTTAGGGTGTTTAGCAGCTTCCCTAGCCTCTACCCACTAGATGCCAGTAGCACCGTCCTCCGCCTCAAGTCATAACAACCAACATTATCTTCAGACGGTGCCAAATGTGTCCTAGGGGACATAACCACCCCGGGTCGAGAACCCACCACTGTCCCAAACAAGTCCTACAAATGTAAAGTCAGTGAGTGTGTATGAGTGTGCGTGTGCGTGTGTGTGTGTGTGTGTGTGTGTGTGTGTGAGTAAAAGGAGAAGGAAGGAAGAAGACAAAAAAGTGTTGTGGGTATTTAAGTGCAAAGGAAGACGTTCACCTCTCTGACCCAAAACGTACCCCCATCCCAGAAGCACCTACAAATTTGAAATTATCCTGGTGCGTTTAAATATGCAACCCAACAGCAACACTGAAAACCTATTTGCATAAGCTAGATAAAATCCTGGAGAGAAACACATCAAACCCGGTCAGACCTGAGAAGATGAGCTTCCCAAAGTTGGTGGACAGAATCCAGCACAGGCTGCTAGGCCAAGCCCACCTCTCAAGGCCTGGCATAGAGAGAACGGGGGCAGCCCTTGTGTGTGACGCTGGCCAGGGAGAGCCTGAGCTGTCAAGATGACTGCAGGGCGGCGGAAGGGGCACTGGCTCAGGGCGCTGGGCTCTGCGTTCTTGTGGCTGGGACAGTCTGACTCAGGGCTTCTGTTGCTAGGGGTCTGCAAGTGACTTCAGAGTGCCTTTTCCCACAGCAAACTGTAATAATAAAAACGGCCAACATTTATTCTGTGTCAAACACTGTCTAGGATTTGAATCAACAGAAATAAATCCATTCACTACCCACTACTCTACGGGACAGGGTTTGATACAGAGGCAAGGCAACGGGGCAGAAGAAGGTTGAGGTTCTTGCCTCTTATGGCGCGGTCCTTAGGGGTGGGAACCGGCGTGGACCCAGAAAAGCTGACTCAGCGTCCTGAACACTTAGCTGCTCACCTACACCACCTTCGGAACCGTCACTCATTCTTCGTCACAATAGAGAGCTAACGGGTAAAAATGTCTTCCTGGGAAGGAGAGAAATGGAATGGGAAAAACTACCTACCTCCCCCTCGCCACTCGCAAAAAAATAGACCCACATTCACACAGAACACGTCATTGCACCACACATTACCAACGTATTTTCCTGAAGGAAATCATATTTTATAACATAAACATACATGCCAAATGCAACCCATAACCCATCCTACAGTACTTTTCTTTTTTTCTACCAGCTATCTAAAATTAAGAAAGATTTCTAATGTCCAGAAAAAATATAACTGACGGCCATAGAGCTACCACCATTCACTTAACGGGATTTAATGTTTCGGTGTATTTGCTTTAGATCTGTGTTAACATTAAAGATATGAAATGTTATAGGTAAAGCTAAAAGTTTAGCCACGTTGATCTATGGGTCTTGTTTATTCATTTTAGCAGCTGCCTGGTCCCCCAAGGTATGAATACACAACATAAATTTACTGACTGCCTGGCGAAAGTTGTTCAGGTTGTAGCCAGTTTTCTGCATGACGAATTGTGCCGTGATGAACATTCCACATGTCGCCCAGGCTACGTGGATCAAGAGGTTCTCTAAGCTACAAATGGAATTATCTGCTCATGAAGCAGAGAAATCTTCAACTTTAGTGAACAGCTTCCCCAAATGGTTGACTCCATTTGCTCCAACCCAATGACTCTTCTGAAACGGGAAGAAAAAAAAGTCACATCTGGGAACTCCATTGGTTCCCTTTTCTAACTCTTCCTCATTCCAGTGATGGATGGGTCTGATTCAAAACCAACTCCTCAGATTTTCTAAAGATGGATCTCAAATGAGAACTATAATTTCAAGGAAAGGCTCTTCCTCTCTTCAAATGTAGTTGTTTCGCCAGCCTGGGTATTCTACTTGCGCCACGACTTCTGGATTCTCCTGGGAACACACAAACTAGACACGCAGAAGTCTCACACACACCCTGGCCCAGCTCACCGAGAAGAGATTATTACGACCCTTTATATACATATAATGATACACCTCGCAGATGATCATGGCGAATGCTGAGTGAGCACTTACGAAGGGCCAGGCAAGGCAAGCACTGCCGGCATCGTCAAACCGGCCTCAGAACTAAGTATGATCCCATTTTACAGATGGGGAAATCGGGGCTCAGAGGGAATAAGTAATCTGTCCAAGATCATAAAGCTAGCGAGACGCGGGGCCAAACTCTACAAAAGCAATTCACTGTTAACTCCAGAACCAACAATCTTACTGTGTTTCAAACACCCGCTGCACTACAGAGACTGTCCTTAATACAAGTGCGTGTTATTTCCACAGGAAATATATTTATTTGGCCCAGTCCACTCCATAGCAAGACGTTTTGAGAAGTGCTTCTCTTACTGAGGTTTCAACAGTAAATGGAGTATATGGGAAAACCTCTGTGATCCTAGAATCAGCTGCCTGCATGTTGGCTGCATAGAGCGAGGGGGTATTTTCAGCTGTCGAGAGCTTTGAGCTTGGCTTCTGAAATGCTAGGCAGAAACACTCAGGTTTAAAATATTTCCACAACCCGCTGCCCTGATGACCAACGGCTCCTACCCCGGAATTGACTGGTTAGCAGGACACAAGATGAATTCTAAAACTTAAGGCTAGAGAGAAACAGGTCTCTCTCCTTTTCCCCTGTGCAAACTTGTCACTTTTAAGGTATTCAAGCTGGAACCCAACAGGTCCGAACAGGACAATTCAGTCCTGGCAGGAGAGACAAAACAAGTATTTTTAAACACAAACTTTCTTCTTTTCATGAAGTTACTACAGATTCTGTCAAACGATCCACCCCATGATCCAACTGGGCCCACAGATGGTATTTTCTCTACTAGAGTCAAATACCCAGGGGAGAGTCAGCATTTTTATGCTTTTTAAAAATAAAAGGGAGGGTGAATAAACTGGAGTGCTGGAAGGGACCTTCAAGACACTCTACTTACTGCCCCTCCGTTTTAGAAACAAGGAAACTGAGGCACAGAGAGA
Source organism: Physeter macrocephalus (assembly GCF_002837175.3). NCBI lineage: Eukaryota > Metazoa > Chordata > Mammalia > Artiodactyla > Physeteridae > Physeter > Physeter macrocephalus. The sequence continues at coordinate 32,303,400 of NC_041231.1, forward strand.
CTGACAATCTGAAAGAAAAAAAGAAAATCCCCCTGCTTTTCCTAAAACTTCCTATTTGAACCAACTCTAACTCTATTCCACCGCTGATTTTCTAAACAACAATTTTTAAACAAAATTTCCTAGTCATGTTCATTAAGTGAACTTTTGGTAAATGACCTAATTTATTTCACAAGAGGAAGCCTCACACAACCCAGTTGTTATTATTTTTATGACTGCCTCTGTTTTAACCAACATTTCAGAAGAACTTTACAGTTTATACAGCACTGTCACAGATTTTATTTAACCATCTGACACTCAAAACTGGTAGGTAAGAATCATGTTTCCCACTTTACAATGGAAAACTCAGCATCAGCAAAGTGTCTTAAAACTATTTATATACATATTCCCAAAAAAAGGCAAGAAAGCAATGATATTTATACAATAGCATATATATATACACTTTTTCCCTAAAACAATGTAAATGATAATGCTGAGCATTTTGTACTTCACATGTATTCTTGCTTGGATGATTTTAAATCAAAACATTATATTTTAATTAACTAAGACAATACTCATGGTCATTGTTTACTCCTTCATTTAAAAAAATACTTGAAATGCTTCCAGAATTACATATTTAAGTGTTTTTATCTTGAAATTCCTAATACGCACACACCTGGAATAAAACTCTCTCACTATGGCTCTTAAACACCCCTCAAATACACACACTCTGATCTCCTCTAATAGAAACAATACTAAATTATATAACAAAGAGAAATAAAAAATATATATGTTCACCAAAATAACACACTTAAGTTCACAGCAGATTTATTTCCCGTAGGCTCAAACAGGAATGTCCATCAACGAGCACAGATAAGTAAATTGTGGTACAAACGTGCAACAAAACAGGACACAGCAAAAAGAGAACAAACTATGTAAGTATAAGTAACAACATAGACAAATCTCACAGAAATGCTGAGAGAAAAATCCAGGCACAGAAATTACATATCGTATTATTCCATCTGTAGGACATCAAGAACAGACAAAACTCACCAATGGTCACAGAAATTAGAAGGGTGGTTCCCTCTGGGAGAGGGGAGTTTACAAATAAGGAAAGCCTGCAAGGGAATCTTTATGAGGGGCCGGGAACATTCTCTGCATCCATCTGGGTGGTTGTTGCTCGCACATCAGCACACGTATCATTAAGCCGAACAGTGCAAGTGAGTTCACTTTATACACACGCTATCCTTTCACAAAAACGGAAACCACACGAATTTGCATAAGCACCCAGTAAGTGGCATATTATTATCGCTTTATCAACTGCTCCCTGGAATAAGGGATAGGGTGACAAGTCTGTGCTCAGCGAAGGGACACACTCTGAAAAGCTAGAAAGATCTCTGTAAAAATAGTTAAAAACATCACTTTGATGAACACATTCCTTGACGTATACAAAGGCTAATAAATAGGCACATCTGTGTTTTTTTATTCGATAACATAAATAAATGTATTTATCCACTAATTAGCATTTCAATAATTAGAAGTAAAAGGAAAAGGCAGAAAGTTTTATTTGATAGTTATCCATGTATTAGAAACCTATTTTAGTTTTTCTATGTAATATCATTATTTATTCAACTAATACTTTCCTATCCCATGTTATTTGATTCTTACACTAACCCTAAAAAAAAAATACAAAACAAAAAAACTATTAACTGCATTTTCCTAGAAGAAAAGAGAAAGGCTCAAATAAGTTAAGTCCGATAGGTCTCTCTCAACTGCAGATAGGATCAACAGAGACACTTCAAAATTGAACAGCAGGGGTTCACATGGTACCCCTGGCACGTATTAGCTTCATAGTCTTAGACAAGTGATTTCACCTCCCCAAGTAAACCACAGTGCACAAGCCAAACACAGTCCAGCCACGCTTTTGTAAATGAAATTTCACTGAAACAGAGCGACATTCATTCATTTACATAACATCTCATGTCGACTTCTGTGCTACAGCAGCAGAGTTGAATAGCTGCAACCCAAACCAGGGGCCACAAAAGCCTGAATCACTTACCATCCAGCCCCCTTCCAGGGAAGGTCCACGCATCCCTGCACTGAGCCTCCTAGAGCCTATCTCATCTCAACACTCACCGAGAAAGGTGTTTACGCAGAAGGCCGGTGCCTGATGAAAGTTCAATCACTGGTGATGACAGGAGGGACAGAGGATGAGGAGGGTGCGTAGGCGTGTTAGTGGCCCCAGGGGGAGGGGAGGACAGGACAGTCACAAGCAGCACTGAAGCGACCGAGCCAAGGACACGTCAGTCAAGGGGGACCAAACACACCGCAGACAACTTCGGGTCACTCGCAGGCAAACACAGGAAAGACTCTCTTGGCAGAATCTGAAAAGCGTGCGGTCACCCGAATGAGAAGCAAATACTCCCTTGGGGTTTCGACATTTTTTTCGTGTTGCAGCCCAAATACAGACATGTAATTGTGTTTCTCACAAAGATCTGCCCACAGGCTGACCGCCAGATGTTCTTTTTGTTCTGTGCTTCTCGCAAAAGAGGACCAAGCCCAGGGATTTGTAGAAGGACACCCCTAAGTCAAAATAGAAAATGAATTCTGGAATACTATACATGGAGATGCTTCGAAAAAGTGCGAAACCTCCTTGTAGAGAGATCTGGGTCTACGCATCCTCTGAGCTCAGTCCCTCAGAGACAGCGTCACCGTTTGAGGTGCAAATGACAGCAAATCCGTGGTGAACGGACCAATAACAGGTACATCAGAGCAAAAATAAAATCAGCGGCAGGAAAGGCCATAGTGATTAGCAAGTGAAATTCTATCCTCCTCAAAGTGTGCAAAGCAGGGAGGCCACAGAAGAGAACAGGCTTGTTTCACCAAAAATGTTCTTAGAGGTGACCGACCTCAAAGCCAGAGATCCCCTAACCCTGCAAAAATCTAAAAAAAAAATTCTGAGCAAGTCATCAAGGTCTCATCATTATAAGACCTTGTTATAAATGTGCCTGCTGGATTAAATATGAGGCTCTTTCAGGTACAAAGACCAATGCCCAAAGGAATTCCAAATAATATGAGATCTAGAGAGCCTGGCCCTAGAAACTTCGAAAACTGCAAGAAACAGTATTTGACCTTGACCCTGACTTGTTTGCCTTACTTGTGCTAACTCAAACAAAAAAAATCCATCCCTTTGCAAACAATTTTGTTACAAATTAGCCTCAGGGCAATTCGAGAAGCTAAATGTGTTCACTTTGCCCATGAAAACCTTCAAAATCAAACTCACATGGGAAAAATTTAACCGAAAGAGGAGAGAGCCCAGAAGCGGGGGGAGAGAAACAAGGAAAGGGAGAGGGACAAGAGGGGGCACTGAAATCCAAGGTCCCGGGTGGGAGAACACAGCCCCATCAAGGGACAGCAGGGAGGCCAGGGGGCTGGGGCCAACTGGGAGGAAGGTGAAGTCAGTAAGACCAACGGGGGTAAGGCTCCAGAAGGCCTTTCTTGTAGAACTTAGGGATTGTGGAATCAATTCTGAGATCAGTCAATTCTGAGAGAGAGAAAAGGAAGCACAAGAGGGCTGTGGGCAAAGAAGTGACATAAAGGTACCTGACATTCTCTGATCTTGGGGCTCTTCCACCACTGGATAAGACAGAACATGATCCATTACAGAGTTTCTATGAGAATGATATAACTAACATTTTAAATGGCCAGTCCAGAGCCTGGCACAGAGCCGGGTCTCAAGACATGTCCCTTCTCTTCTCCTCTGTAAAGGGAGATTTTGGAGGGCTAAGGGAGGAGGCTTAAGTAAAACAGGAGACCTTAAGCATAGGGGTGGGCCTAGCCAATCCTACTTGTTAAACCACATCCACAGGACAGCCCCAGAAGAAGGGGACCACATCAGCAACTCATGCTCTACGCTGCCAGGAGAAAGGTGCTCACCCCAGCAAGGCCCCAAGGGCTCAGACTCCCAGGGGAAGAAAGACCATTGCGCTCAAACTTTATAACCCACTTCCAGGCCGCAGGCACAGGCGGGAACTCACCAATGGGCCTCACACAGTCCTGGGCTTCCCCTCACCTTCAAAGGGTCAGATGCATGTACTTTTCCTACACAACTCAATTTTGAGTTCCTTAAGAGAAGGGCTATGCCCCTTGTCTCGGGAACTCCATCACCAACTTGATACAGGATGAATGCTTAAGGAATCCCTGAGTTAGGGAGGGAGAGAGAGCTGCACAGAGAGATGGAGAAGGGGGATAGGGTAAGGGCTTGGATTGTTAAGGAGTTAGACCTGCCCAAGGCCCCACTTCTGTCACTTCCCAAAATGAATCCCTGTTTTTAACATGAAGAAAGGAGTCATGAAAAGATCAAATAAATAATGGATGGGAAGAGCTTCGTGTATGGTTCATAAAGAGCAGCGAACAGTGAAAGCTATTATAAAACAAAAAGGAGAGAAAGAAGAGGAGAAAGACACGTTTGGAAAGGTCACCCACTTCGGCGCCGGCTATATATTATATGCACGGCCCCTTACAAGGAACAAGCTACCCAGCAGGGACCTGCTTCCCTCGGCTTTTTGCTTCCACCCATTACCCATTTAACCGTTCTCACTTCAGGCAACCAAGTCAGCTCAACGGGGGCCCCGGTATGTCTCCATCAGCAGCCACTCCTTGGCCATGCCAGGCACCCAGCAGGGCGCCATCGATGCCGCCTGCTACTGAATCACAGTGACAGGAAACCCTGATCGGCTCCAGAAGGAACCTTCTGGGGCCAGGAGGCCATCTGGTACAGCTCCCTTCCCAATCCTGGGCAACCTGACGAAGAGCTACCCTTGGCTCAAAGGCTGATGTTCGACCCAGCCAACAAGCCTTGCGTCTCCCATCAAGTCTTGCTGTGATCCCGGGCCCCAGCACTCCTGTGGTTTCTCTTCCCAGAAACACAAGTCTCTGCTAGGATAAAATAGCAACCAGTTCCAAAGAGGGCAAAACTCTGTAAAACTGTAATTTTTACAGACAGGAGCTCTGCTCACTTCCCTCTCCTCAATCCCAGCCAGGTGTTCTAAAATGGGGACGTGCTCCCCCTTTTCCCTTCTGGTCCTCAGCCCTAGTCTCAATCCCAAACCTGTGTGGACAGGGGCAAGCAGAAGCCTTCCAGTTCCCAACTGACACCACCTCCTGCTCCTCTATGACATTACAGTTAAGGAAAGCCATCATGGTCAAATGCAAATAGAAGTGTGTGTACCAGGGGCAAAATGAGGGGCGTATCGTCACGTGCATCAAGAGCAGGAAAAGGGAAGTACCAAGGTTTAACAGGCAGTGTCGAATAATCAAATGATATCCGGTGACAGTAATTGGAGGCAGTGTCCCTAAAGAGTGGGCAAAGTCAGCCCCTTCCTGGATGCAGCGGGAATGGCACTGCGTGCGTTACCCATCCACTCACGGAAGCAGGCACAGAGGAGTTGCCTGGTTCATTTGTAAAACTGTACCATCAGAGCCTTCACAATATCCTTACGCCGGTCCATGTAAGGTTGAAGATTATACCTGTAAACAAACCAGAGCCCCTCCGACTGGCAAAGGAGGCCTGGATCAGCGCTGACTTAACTCCGCAGACTTGTTATGGCAAGAGCCTATAGGGTGATAGTCAGATGTCAGTGCCTCTTGAACAATTCCTGAATCTCAGCATTTCCTAGAAGAGTACAGATAAAGCAGACAGAAAATGACCCCAGTACAACACCCCAGGCCTTCTGTGGCTTCCCCGGCTACAGGGCCATCAGAGGAAATACACATTATCCTTGGGGCAGTGGGCTTGGCTCAGAGATCTGGCCCCAGCGGCACCAGGCGCACACAGAGCAAAGCAGGAAAGCTCAGTCAATGAGAAGGCGAACAGGCTCTGCCCTGCTCATGGAGTGGAAGTAGCTTGCCGCCATCTGCCCTGTCAGCGTGCGGGGCGCCCTAGTCCAAAACAGGATGATTATATTATGATCAGATAAGAGGCCATCTGTATCAGGACAGGGGCCCTGCCCCACTTACTCCACCGAAAATAACAGTCAGGGAATAATGCACAGTCACTGAGCATGGGGTAGAGACTGCCCGAGTTCGAATCTTGGCTTCACCACTCACTAGACATGTGCTTTGGGACTGAGAGCTCTAGCACTCAGTTTTCTCAGCTAGGAAATGGGAAGAATAATAGTCCTTTCCTCCCGTGACTTTTAGGGAATACAATGAGATGACGGAAGCATGTAGCTGTCTAATCGGTAGCTGCTATTATTATTATTACGGTTACTATCACTATCGCCATGGTGGTTGACACGACAGAGTTGAGAACAGATGCTGAATGAGAGCATTCTAAGTTGCACTGCTTTTGACCCCAGAGATACCCTGGCCATCTACACGAAGCAACTCCCCAGTTTACCTCTGGACTAAAAAGCGCCATCATCCCCGCTGATCAGCAGAAATGACCCCTGTTCTCTGGACACCCGGACACAGCCAAATGCTTGAGCCTGCAGCTCTGGAGGGAACAGAGCTGGAGGGCAATGGTCTCAGAGTGGGTGGACGAGGGAATGACTGAACATGCCTGGGTGACAGCGGCATGCTGGCACGGACAGCCCTTCCAAGACACGGGAATCTCACAAGAGACCTTCTGCAGAACCACCGAAACAGCATGGAGAGGAACACTGGTGAACAATCCGGGAAGAATGAGATACAGACACTACAGGTTACAAGGAGCTGGAGGATCCCGTGGTCCACTCGGCCTCCTTCCGAGTCTTTCGAATCTGTCATTTCCTCTCAATTTGCAAAGCACAGATGTTGAAGAGAAAACCTTAAAACGCCCAGGTTATTGAATGCTCCAGGTGGCGGGAGAGGCAGATTTAAAGACGGCAATGGCAGTGAGGAAATCACAGCTGCAAAGTGAAAAATTAAGAGCTGAAACTAATTCAGTTCACCACGCAAAGCTCAACTTGATAGTTTATTAGAGAAAGATCAAGCGACAAGCAAACGACTCTGGTTTCCTAATCCCCCTGAGATTTGTCTTAAGTCTACCAGAATCCCTGAGATACTCAATTTAACTGCTTTGCTTATAGTTAAGCAGCATGAGAAGACGGGGACTCTCCACACCCAGTTATCAGGGGTCAGGGGGCGCACGATCCACTGACCGACCTATCAAAGACGGACATCTTTAGAGACCAGTATCACAAGACGAAGTCCCTACAGTGCTGTGAGGTATTAGAACACTTTTGTCTCCTGGGCTATTGAATGAAATCCTGGGCAAAGAAAGGAGTAACATGAAAGAATAGGTCATAATTATGTGGCAGGAAAGAATTCTACCACCCTAGCTAACATTCACTGATCATTATCAATGACAGGTGCACAGGGAGGGATTGCTTGGCTTTGTTCTCATAAAAATCTCACGTGGTAAGTAATTTTATTATCCCCAATTTACAACAGAGAAGAACAGGGGATGCAAAGAAGTTAAATGACTTAACTAAGTGTCTAAAGTTCCAGAACTTAGGAGAGGGTACGATATAGGATTGGGACCCAGAGCTACCTAGCTCTACTGCTATTTTCCTTAACCAGCATGAACCTAACCTTGGGCAACGTGTTCAGAGTCGGCACTGATGAGTTTGTTCTGCTAAATACATAAGGCACCTCTGAGGTTCATTCCAGGTAACATTCTTACTGCTGAACTCTCTTCTAGTGAAAGTGAAAAAAAAGTTGAATTGCACACTCACTACACATGCAAAGCTGACCTTTCTTTTACCAGTTTAAATGACCTGTTCGGTATTTAATGACAGCACGGAAAAAAAAAAAAAAAAAAAAAAAGAACTCATCCAAGGCTTGCAAAGAGCAAGCAGGAGCAGAGCCCTGTCTTGGCAACCCAAAGTCATGTTGTTCAAGGTAACATGGGACTCCGGAGCCCCATGATGGAAAGCCAGGATAAACTGCCTTACACAGCAGGTAGGCAGAGAAGATTAAGGGAATGTGGAGGCATCCTTCACCGATTACAAATTCCTGTCCTGTAGATACCTGTCACTCCAGAGGAGTGCCCTGATGAAGAGCCTGCAACAGCTAGGAATTAAGTCTATGCTATTAAGACCTGCAACTAAATATACTCTGATTTGGTCCTGAAGTTTAAGCAACAAAATTCCCACTAGATTTTTTCCCCTACATATTATTTAGAAAATGTTCAAACATACAACAAAGTTGGAAGAATTTTATAGTGAGCACCTAAATACCCACCACCTAAAAGCTCTCGGTGACATCACCAAGGCAGGTGCACAGGTCAGGCAGGAGAGGGGTGAAGAAAGGCGACCCCACAGCACCAGGTCACTGTCAACTTATTATCAGACACGCCCACCCCGTGTCTGAACCTGAGCACCAGCAACCTGAGGAGACTGGCTCCTTTCATCAGGGGCACTTCCTGGGTCTCCAAGAGAAATTCCGGGCAACCGCACTGTCTCATCAACCTCGATTCAGAAAAAGGCAGCAGGTCTTCTACTTCGTACCCACAGATCTTACTCACTGCGAAAACTGAAGGGGTGTTTGGGGATCACCTAGTGAAATCTAATCGTTTATTTTATATTGAGTCAGTTAAGACCCCAAGAGGTTCAATGTCACACCCAGGATCACATATTAGGAAGGAACTTAAACCTTTCCAATAAGCTACCTTAAGTCTTTGCAGAAATACTAATTGGGCTGATAGCAGACAGAAACTAAGAAACAGGAGGGAAATACCTTGCAATGGATTTTTTACGAGCAGACCTAGAAAACAAAGTCCAGATAAGTAAAAGGTAACTGTATTCTGCCACTCTTTAAGTCTGGGAAACACCCACATTATTAACAATAACCCTCTAATATTAACTAGGGTTCCTTGGCCAAAGTTCAAGGGAGACCATTTTTCTAGGTGACAATATAAAAAAGTTTTCAATACATTTATTACATGATGATGCAATTTCAAAGTGTAAGAACCCCTTCAGCCTCTGCTTATGTCCCATCTTAATTCTGCCCCTATAAAATCCTTTCAATCTAATTTCACAACTTATAATGCATGTCTAAACCAGCAGTGCACCCCTACCATCAGGGTACACGGCAGAAATCGAAATAGCATAATGAAACCCAGCGGCATCAGCACACACCAACTGCCCTACTACAGCCAACACCACTGAGGAGTGCCCCAGCCTCCAGAAGGAACCCCAAGCCGACTGAGTATATGCCAGCACACGCTCTCCTCTCCCATTTCTAATTAACACCAGCCTACGCCTTCCTATAAGGCTTGTGAAAACTACTGCGACTGATCCAGGCTCACCTAGAGCTGAAAATTACTTTGCCAATAGCAGAAAACAATACTTTTCTCCTAAACAACAACAAAGACAAGCCTCTTCGGTGGCCTCTGCGTCATATTTTATGTAGAGCCTTTCCGCAAAGCTTTGAAGACAAAGGACAGGACTCCATGAACAGCACTATGGCAAGAAAGTCAAAGGCAGACAGCATCTTCTGCCCTCCAGGGTTGCCTCCTACCCTGGTATCTTTAATCAATGTCTTTGCAGCGTTTTGTTTTTGGGCCCCCAGGTTGACAAAAGCTTCGAGGAGCCATGTCTGTGCCAAATTTTTTGGACGAAATAAAAGCTACTCAGTGGACACTCTGGAGAACGACAATTATAGCATACAACCTGCCTTTGACAACTTATGTCACTGAAACGATCGTAAAAAAAGCTGGCTTCCTAAAGGACCGTCTTAAAATAACAGTCCATATTTTCTTAAAATGGCAAAGAAAGAAACCTCTTATTGACTGATATACTCAACGATTTGGATGATTCACTAGAAAATTGGACTGAGTGGAAAAAGCCAATCCAAAAAGGTGACTTACTGTATGATTCCATTCATATAATATTTTGAAAGGACAAAATTTTAGAAATGGCAGATTAGAGGTTGCCAGGATCAGGGATTAGAGGCTAGGAGGAAGGTGGGTGTGGGTATAAAAAGGCAACACAGGGGATCCTTGTGGGGTTGGATCTATTGACTGTGGTAGTGGATATATGAACCTACACAGGTGATAAAAATTATATAGAACTTAATATGCCCACATGTCAATGTGCACGAATAAGTACAAAAAACCGGAAATCTGAGTGTGATGGGTGGATTGTATCAGTGTCAAGGTCCTGGTTGTGATATTATACCTTAATTCTGCAAAATGTCACTAATGGAAGAAACTAGCGAAAGCATACAACGACATGTGAAGCATCAGTTACCTCAAAATTTTAATTTTAAAACATCAACTACACCTCTATGCCTTAGGGGAAAAAGTCATTTTATCCCCCTAATGCCAAGGAAGGAATTTTCTAAGAGTCTATGACAGCAGAGGAAAACAAGAGCAATTGTCAACAAGATGAAATGTAATGAGTGGGGGACATACTAAAATTTAAGAGAAGGATTTCCTTCTCAGTCCAGCACTCATTTCAACTATTTCAATTTCACATCCTACCTTGAAGCAGAACTTTTCACTCTGAAATGTATGTAAAATGTTTCCTCCTGTGTATCTCAATGTCTTTAGTAGCATGACAAAGCAATCATCCATGATTTTATGGATTGATGTACAAACTGGAATCCCTCGGTGTTTTTCCAGATTTTATTAAATTTTAAAAGGAAATGATGATTTAACAAATAATTGTGTTCTACTGCTCAAAACTGAGGGCACAAGAGAAGAAGAGCTGGTGCTAGGTTAAGGTCATTAGTTATTACAACTATTCAACACACTTGTCATTCACCAGCCTCTTTTTTTTTTTTTTTTTTTTTTTTTTGCGGTACACGGGCCTCTCACTGATGTGGCCTCTCCCGTTGCGGAGCACAGGCTCCGGACGTGCAGGCCCAGCGGCCATGGCTCACGGGCCCAGCCGCTCCGCGGCATGTGGGATCCTCCCGGACCGGGGCACGAACCTGCGTCCCCTGCATCGGCAGGTGGACTCTCAACCACTGCGCCACCAGGGAAGCCCTAGCCTTTCCATGCTTAAATTCTCTTGCTTATTTCAAAGAAAAAAATATCAAGAGTCTTGACCAGTTCAGTAGCTGACAAACCAAACTCCTAGCAGCCATAACTATGGATTCCCCCAGCGGCCTCAAGCAAGAAGTTCTCCTTTTATCAGTTGTATACAGGTCTCCCATATGATTTTGCTTGAACAAAGTTTTCCATACCTAAAAGAAGGAGAAAAAGGGGGACAGAGGTGTGGGAAGAAGTAAGACTTTATTTCGTGTTGACTCTGATTTTTCCTTCCTGTAACATTCCATGATTTGAGATAAAGGGTAAATTAAAACCAGACCTGATTTGGGCTCCCGGATTTCAGACTATACTACAAAGTTACAGTAATCAAGACAGTATGGTACTGGCACAAAAACAGAAATATAGATCAATGGAACAGGATAGAAAGCCCAGAGATAAACCCATGCACATATGGTCACCTTATTTTTGATAAAGGAGACAAGAGTATACAATGGAAAAAAGACAGTCTCTTCAACAAGTGGTGCTGGGAAAACTGGACAGCTACATGTAAAAGAATGAAATTAGAACACTCCCTAACACCATACACAAAAATAAACTCAAAATGGAGTAAAGACCTAAATACAAGACCAGACACTATAAAACTCCTAGAGGCAAACATAGGAAGAACACTCTTGGACATAAATCACAGCAAGATGTTTTCTGACCCACCTCCAAGGTAATAAAAATAAAAACAAAAATAAACAAATGGGACCTAATGAAACTTAAAAGCTTTTGCACAGCAAAGGAAACCATAAACACGATGAAAAGACAACCCTCAGAATCAGAGAAAATATTTGCCAATGATGCAACTGACAAAGGATTAATCTCCAAATTAAACAAGCAGCTCATGCAGCTCAATATCCAAAAAACAAACAACCCAATCCAAAAGCGGGCAGAAGCCCTAAACAGACATTTCTCCAAAGAAGATATACACATTGCCAACAAACACATGAAAGAATGCTCAAGATCATTATCATTAGAAAAATGCAAATCAAAACTACAATGAGATATCATCTCACACCGGTTAGAATGGCCACCATCAAAAAATCTACAAACAATAAATGCTGGAGAGGGTGTGGAGAAAAGGGAACACTCTTGCACTGTTGGTGGGAATGTAAATTGATAAAGCCACTATGGAGAACAGTATGGAGGTTCCTTAAAAAACTAAAAATAGAACTACCATACGACCCAGCAATCCCACTACTGGGCATATACACTGAGAAAACCAGAATTCAAAAAGAGTCACGTACCAAAATGTTCATTGCAGCGCTATTTACAATAGCCAGGACATGGAAGCAACCTAAGTGTCCATCAACAGATGAATGGATAAAGAAGATGTGGCACATATATACAATGGAATATTACTCAGCCATAAAAAGAAACGAAATTGAGTTATTTGTAGTGACGTGGATGGACCTAGAGTCTGTCATACAGAGTGAAGTAAGTCAGAAGGAGAAAAACAAATACCATATGCTAACACGTATCACCTCACACCAGTCAGAATGGCCATCACCAAAAAATCTACAAACAATAAATGCTGGAGAGGATGTAGAGAAAAAGGAACCCTCTTGCGCTGTTGGTGGGAATATAAATTGATGCAGCCACTATGGAGAACAGTATGGAGGTTCCTTAAAAAACTACAAATAGAACTACCATACGACCCAGCAATCCCACTACTGGGCATATAACCTGAGAAAACCATAATTCAAAAAGAGGCATGTACCAAAATGTTCATTGCAGCTCTATTTAAGATAGCCAGGACATGGAAGCAACCTAACTGTCCATCAACAGATGAATGGATAAAGAAGATGTGGCACATATATACAATGGAATATTACTCAGCCATAAAAAGAAATGAAACTGAGTTATTTGTAATAAGAGTAAGTCAGAAAGAGAAAAATACCATATGCTAACACATATATATGGAATCAAAAAAAAAAAAAATGGTTCCAAAGAACCTAGGGGCAGAACAGGAATAAAGACACAGATGTAGAGAATGGACTTGAAGACACGGGGATAGGGAAAGGTAAGCTGGGACGAAGTGACAGAGTGGCATGGACATATATACACTGCCAGTTATAAAATAGATAGCTAGTGGGAAGCAGCCACATAGCACAGGGAGATCAGCTCAGTGCTTTGTGACCACCTAGAGGGGTGGGGTAGGGAGGGTGGGAGGGAGGGAGACGCAAGAGGGAGGAGATATGGGGACATATGTATATGTATAGCTGATTCACTTTGTTATAAAGCAGAAACTAACACACCATTGGTAAAGCAATATACTCCAATAAAGGTGCTAAAAAAAAAAAAGAAGTTAGAAAACTAACCATTGAATAAACGCAGAAGAAAACTGAAAGAAGGAAATAAAAAGTCAATAAAGTAAAAACAAATCATTAAAAATAAATAAATAAATAAAATCAGACCTGGTTTGAATATCAGCTCTGTGATTCAGTTAACAGTGTGACATGAGCTACTTAATAATCCTCCTTGGGACTCAACTTCCTCATTCCTACAAAATTATTATACAGATTACAGTGGGAAAATACTCCCTAAGGTCTTAATGGCTGGCACATAGTAGGTACGTAATAAATGATCAAAAGTATTCTGAGGATGAAGAATCCAAGCATCTTTAAAAATTTTAAAACGTTCATGTTGGGAATTCCCTGGCAGTTCAGTGGTTAGGACTCAGCAGTTTCACTGCTGGGGGCCCAGGTTCAATCCCCGGCTGGGGGACTAAGATTCTGCAAGCTGCTCAGTTAATGTTAAAATGTATTTTAAACAGAATTAGTTTGAAAAAGAAGGCGATCACTCGTTTTGAGAATCTCCACTAGATTTACCTTTATTCCACTTCAAGTTTTTAAAAACCAACCCCTAAGCAAGTCATATAGGCACAACCATAAAAATCTCAATACTCATTCAGGAAATATTTTGTCTTTACCTTCTCATTTTTTCATCACGACCTGCATATGCAAGACACGGGAAATGATGTTTACCAAAACAGGAACAGAAAAGGACAGTCCTTATTCTTACATTTATTAGTGGACAGTTCATTAAAAGGAGTTTGTAATGAACTAGTCTATCATGCAAGATATAGGCATCAAGGTTACTATCTTTAAAATTCAATTTATAGTCTGATCCAATTACACATGAAGGCATCATAATTAGAAGTTTAGGATATTTTACGAGTACAGTAGAAGCATTGGGCTGCCACAATCTCAGCTCGTCACAGCTGGCATCTGGTGACGACATTTCAACAGAAGCCACATATAATACTAGAGAACTTCTTAACTAAAGTACTAATAGTGAGGAAAATTTCATTTACCTGCTCCAAAAATTACACATGGAACACCTAATATGCTAGAAAAGGCAAAAAATGTCTTCTTCTGTACTGCATTGAAAAAATAATTGACATTTCAATGTTAATTTGGTTTATTCCCATGATGATATTGTCTTTTTATTATAAACACTATATTATTACAGGTTGTTATTTTCCACTAAGTGGCAAACTTGTACTCGCTTTTAAGAATAAAATTCTAACAGTAGAAGCGCTGTTAAAGTAGAATATCCTTTTAAAAGAAATAAGATAAAAGGAGTTGGCGGTATTGCTAATAAAAATGGGTTGAAATACATTTACTCATAAAACTATCTTCTCCATCCACTTTCTGAAGCAGCTTTTGGTAGTAGTGTGCCACCTATTGTTACAAAGTGAGCTTCTATACTTGAGGTTTTCCTATTCAGTACTACAAGGAAGCAAAGCATCCTACTGTCTTTTTCAAGATAATGAGTGTTTATTTTCCTTCATGCTTTCCTGTCACTTCCAACACCTGAAATACAAATGGGCTACAGAGAAAATAACCTTTTAAAAAATGTATTACAACCAATTTAAAGCATGCATCAGTTTAACCCAGTGGATATCTTACAGGGGTGATTTTTGCCACTGAGGTATCTGGCAATGTCTGGAGGAATTCACAAGCGTCAAGACTGAGGTGCGGGGATACTGGCTTCCAGGGGGTAGAGGCCAGGGATGCTGCTAGGCATCCTACAGTGCACAGAATACCCCCTCTCACAGGGAAGAATTCTCCAGTCCCAATATCCATAGTGCTGAGGCTGAGACAGCTGGATTTAACTAAAACCAGTGTCATTTCTTCCAAAGGCAAAAGAAAGCCATATTTGATTGCAGAAAAAAAATAAAGAAGTTGGATTCACAAACCCAACATTCAACAGCAATATGTTAATTAAAAGCAGATAAAATATTAGGAACTTCAGCACTCTTCCCAAGATTAGAATAAAGACACCAGTAACAGCCCCCGTGAGCAACTTATAATTCAACCACTTAAAAAAAATAAATCAAATGTTGGCCAACTAGTCCAAAAGCCATATAATGCGTAAGACCTCAACTTGACTTTGTGATTGGTCCCCCAAGCTGACTCTTGCAACCCTTGAAGTATAATAATTCTCTGGCCATACCCAAGAATCATCACTGTCAGTGTGGCGTGCTGGGGCACAGGCAGTAAATGGCACGTGTACCACACTTGGTCATCTCCCCTCTCCCATTCATGACAGACATCATTAATGAATCAAAGTCTTAGAATCTTTCTCATGTGGTGCTCCAGTCCATGGAACTGGAATGGAAGATGTTGTCTACCTGGCATCCATGATGAGATACGATTTCAGGAGGGATGGGTTCAAATCTTGCCTTGACCACTGGCAAGCTGTATGAACTTAAGAAAGTCACTTAACCACTCTGGGTCTACTTCCTTCAGTTATATTAACACACCTTAGGGATCTTTAAAGGGTCTTTTAATTCTAACTCTAAACAAGATGTTACAATATAGCATTTTTGGAGTAATGAGGTATTTGTACTTCAACGGCAGAAATGCTAAATACTAAATGACTGAG
Source organism: Physeter macrocephalus (assembly GCF_002837175.3). NCBI lineage: Eukaryota > Metazoa > Chordata > Mammalia > Artiodactyla > Physeteridae > Physeter > Physeter macrocephalus. The sequence continues at coordinate 32,319,292 of NC_041231.1, forward strand.
GCTATGCAAACAGAGTGAAGAAGAAAGATTAGACACACACGGGAATAGGAGAGTAGGATGGGAATTGACCACAAAAAGAAATGGCCAACAGAAGAAGGGCATGTATCTTTAAAAGTGAAGGAACAGCACGCAATAGTGGAGAAAATGCACTGGAATTAGTTTCTTAAAAGACCTCACTTTGAGTAACCACGTCGTAGAGCAGTCATGTGTCTGTGACTTAAGATAAACGATTTCACCTCTCTCTGACGTTCCGTGTCCTAATACACAAAAAGGGCTAGTTCTATCTGCCCAGCCCTTATCATAAGCCTTTCTCTAGATTAATTGCTGAATCTTCAAATGGCCATCAAGAGCAGCATGATGGAGTACTTTATGGACTATCCACACTACGAAATATTACAGAGCTGCAAAGTGAATAAGTTAAAGCTGTGTGCACCAAACTGGAGTGATATTCATAAAATACTTTTTAAAACAGCTAGTTGCAGAGGAATGTGTATACTATAATCCCATATTCATAAGCAGTGAGAAAATGAATCAAAGATATGTGAATACATGTGCAAGCCATAAGAAAAAACTGTGAGGGATACATCCCAAAATGTTTAGCATTGAGGTTGGAGTGGTAAAACAGGAGTGATATGGAAGAAAATAAAACTGTGGGTTAGACTGTGGGCCTCATTTGTAATACCATCAACAATTTTTGGTCTTGGAAAGTAAATTAGAGGTTGCCAGGAGCCGGGGTGGGGGGAAGCGGGGGAGGAGTGGAAAGTGACTGCTTAATTGGCCTGGAGTTTCCCTCTGGGGTGATGAAAAGGTTCTGGAACTAGATAATGGGGCTGGCGGAATCACACTGTGAATAAACTAAGCGCCCCTGAATTGCACAATTTTAAGTGGTGAAAATGGTAAATCTTACGTAGTATGTATTTTACAATTTAAAAATTCGTGATCGTAATGTTCTATGTAAATAGAGAGATCGCGATCACTAAGGCCTCCACCAGTAGATATGGAAGCAACAAAGGAGAGAGTGACAGGAGGAAAGGAAAGGAACTCTGAAAGCTCTTCTAGGAGTATGAAGAGGTGGAAACCCAAGGTGAGCCCAGAGGGATATTTAGACATTTGATTCCCCCTAACTCAAGGGAAACCCAAGCCCAGGCTCCACAACACCCTAAGATCCAGCAGGTGTCTCCCCACCTCAGTTTCCCTGGTTTAACGCCTGTCAGCTCTTCCCCATGTCCTCCAGAACCCCCTGCCAGACACTTCAAACAACCTGAGACTTTCAACCTCAGCAAGCTTCCTATTGTGAGGCCTGAAGCACTACTCAAACCAAGAACATCAGAAATAAAAGTTAGAAATTATTATAATTATGTATGTGCTTTACTTTAAAAAGGTCTATCCTGTCACATTATTGTAGATCCCTGAGTAAAACATTACAGAACTATAAAGTCTACTTTAACATGAACTTTTTAAAGCTATTTCAAACTGAGTTTTGCAGTTTTAAATAGAAAACCAAAATATAGAAAGTAAAATTCTGTAAGGCTCAAGGAGCCAGAGAATTCTAGGATACACTCTGGAAACCACCAGGCCTGGGCAAGAGTCCTGTTGTTTTAGAAGGATATGAGAGCATCTCCATCTACACTATGAAAACATAGATGAGATTACTTTCAAAAGACTGAACGCGTAAGTTGCAATGAGATGATCACAAAACCCGTGGTTTTCAGAGAACCACTTGGGTAAAAAGTCCTACAGAAAGAAAAAGGGGTTGGGGCAGAGATGGAACGATGAAAAGAGTCCAGGGGTGAACGCTTTATATCCTACCACTGTTACCCCCTAGGTGCTCATGTCTTAAGGCAGGATCACAGAGCTTAGCAGTATTTTTTAGGGCCCTAAACGTGGGTTGGGACACAAAACAGGCAAGGAAAGGCTTGTTATCAAACGTGAGAACTGTACAGTAACTGTGCTCTCCTTCCAATTCAACGAAAATAAGAAAAAGCTAAATCACAGCTGTCTCTAAAAAGAATCCATACCTCAATCCAGCAGCAGCTCTCCAGCTTCACTAGAAAAATTAATGCAAATATTTGATTAAGTCACCAAAGTGGGAAAAAAAGATGAAAACGAATGGAATTTTGCATCTTAAATTCAAAAGTGTAAGATATACCTAAGGCAGACATACCTACAGCTTTTTCTAGAAACCAGAAATATAACACATCCCTCTCCATTGCTCTGTCAGCATTCTCCTTCTCTACACATCCCACATCATACATTCTTAGGATATGTGGTTCTCCAAAGTATAATACTCTGACCTGACACCTGGTTTAAAACTCAGGTAAGTACTGCCCACAGGGAATGCTCATATTACAGGAAAAGACCTATTTATGTCTTACCAATATCTGTTCACTAGAACAGCTCTCGATAAGCCTGCACATTGCTAATGTTATATAAATATATATGTGTATACATATAATACAGGACACTCGTACAGTCTTCCTAGTAGAGCAAGTTAAGAAACACACACACACACACACACACACACACACACACACACACACACACACTGTGTGATTCAGTTTTTAAACTGTTATCCCAGGTTCTGGGCTTATCTTATAATCGTTGTACAGCATGCCTGAAAGATAATCCACCATGACAGACTCTCGAGAAAGGTCAACATAATCCTCATGACAACTTTAGAACTGACCAGAATAAGAGAAAGTCGGACCTCTTGGAAAACCACAGAGAACAACATGTAAAATGCCTCCTTTCTAGGGTTAGTTTTAGAAAACAGGGGCGGGAGAGGGAGAAAAAGAGTATCTAGTATTGTCTTTAAACATCTTAGAAAGAAGCCTGTTAACACAGATGGTTTTGTTAAAACTCTCTAAAATCAAGTCCCCAAATCATCAGAAATATGTTCCCATCAACCAAAAATATAGCCTCAATTGTTATCGGTACTGTATTTGTTATCAAGTATTGCATAACAAATTACCTCAAAATTTAGTAGCTTGAAACACTAACATTTATTACATCGCAATTTCTGACGGTCAGCCGATCTAGATAACCACAATCATAAAACAGGAGAAAATTATGTGGCTCCCATTTTAAATGATTATTTCTTAACCATACCTTCTAACTTTTTACTTTCAAAATTGTCATCGAAGGACAAAAGAAAAGAACAAACTGAGTGTGCTAGCAATACCAGAACCCCAGTCAGAACATTTGTTTCTATCCTTTTAAATAAGGAACCATAAATCCACCAAAATGAGTCTAATAATTCCAAGCCTCTTAATGCCAATTCTCAGTCATTTAAAAATTCAAATGTTTTACAGGTACTTCACCTTAGTCTAATTCTTTGAAAATGTTTAGTTCGAACAACCAGTTCCCCAACCATGCAAGTAAACAAGTACTAGATGTGAAAACCAAATTTTGAAAATGGTAGGTACTGATAAAATAAGCTATAAAATATATTTGTCAGTGTATTCAGTGGCAGTAGTTATTGTGTGTTTTCTGGTCAACCAGGACCCGTGTCCCGTCTTCTGCTCAAAGCAGCTGGATTTCCTTTTGCATAACTCTGCTTTTCCCAACTAGGTCTTCTCTTGATGGACCATTCAAGCAAGATATGCACCTTCCCCTACACCAGGCCTATCGTGCAACTGAGAGACTTTTAGACACACACAGTGCAAGTAAGTTTGGAGCCGATTCATCCCAGAATGTTACCCTTTTTAAGCTGGCTTTTTCAGCTTTCCCAGAATTTTCACCAGCTCCCCTATCTTTCTGCAACGAAGTCCGTCTCTCTTTAAGTTTAGCTGGAGTAGACTTCCGTTGTTTGCAACGCTGACCGATACAGCAACAGTTAATTTTATATTATTTGTGGACTCAGTGGTGGCAGCATAGAACAGATATGCGCCAGCCAGGGCACTCTGCCATCAGTGAGCAGGCAGAAAGAGGGACAGGAACCGTTAGCATTCCAAGAAGCCCACCTAACATGGCCCCGAGCTCATAGATGCTGTCAGCTCTAAGAAACCTAGTAGCAGGCACCCATGGGCGCTTCCTTTATCAGACACATCACAGGGAAGCAAAACTGAGATCTACCTTTAAATGCATCCTGTTTCATACAAAGGCACATTTTGCTTTGCCAAAGAGTCCTGAAAATTTGCTGAAAGATGGTGCTCTCAGTTTTGCAGTGTCTATTAAAATTTTACATGTGCCTCCCATAAACAATAGCACATGTGTACAAGGGGGCAGGGTAGACAGATGTTCCGTCAAGTATCTTTCTTAATGTCAATAAAACAGAAACAATCTAAACATCAAGTACTGGAGAAGCAAATAAACCACCACGAAACAGAGCCGCAGGAAGAAAATATCTATGGAGCAGTTTAATACATGAAGCACATATATAGGAACTAATGTGGACAACATATGCAAGGCACAAATAGGGCAAAAAGTCAGTTTTTAAAAGTATAATATTTATACACACATACACAGAATCATACATACCTTCTACATTTAAAAATAAAAGAACAAGGACATTAAATATTTCCCAAAGGGATATGAAAACACTCATATAACATATTAAAAGCAAAATACTAGTAGTCACAAAACCACTGATAGCTTTTGAGAGGAAGGAAAAAAAGGGCCTGGGATTAGGAAACAAATTGAGGAATGCGGTTTGTACAAACCATTTCCTTTTTTTTTTTTTTTAACCAGCAGTATATAACCATGTGTTGCTTACAATAATAAAAAATTAATCATAAAAATATAGTAGCCTGAAAAAGTTTAGTTCAGCTTAAGTCAATTCAGCTATTGGAACTTTGCAGAAACAGACCCAAAATATAAAAGGAGTTTCAACCATTATGGAAAGATTACTCCAGGCACAAAGACTGGAGTTAGCTAGATAAGCACGCCAATCCTTTTGAAGCTGACACGGGTATACCCACCATATGTTTTATGAAGAGTTTTGGCTACTATACCTTAACCAAAAAAAACTGAATGTCTAAGTACAGTCGTTTTTGCTTACTATGTAAACTTCCCTCACACATTCACGGTCTCCTATTCCATCAAGTTCATCCATTCTCTTCAATAACAATAAGCAGTCCCTGGGCTTTAGGTAGTTACAGCAAATCACGTCCTCAGCAGTTACGCTGTGGTATCCTGTTCTATTTCAAATCCGTTTTCCAGGGAAAGCTTTCAAATAGTTTAAATCATACAGTGCTCTTTTTCCTCAACTACCCCTAACTTTTCACTGCATTTCCAGTTTATAAAGTAAAGTCCTGTAAAAGTATTCATGAATTTCCCATGCAGCAGGTTCCAATACTTTTTTCAGGTAAGAAATGTGTAAATCAAACCATCCACCATTACGCTGATTTGAAAGGACTAATTGTGGCAGTGGTTTTCTAAAGAATGTTATCTATTTCCATCCTGTACAAATTTAGGAGAAACTGTGGTTTCCTGTTCCAGGGTGTTGTCCAAAAACCACTCTACAGAAGTCTGCAAAAATAATCCTTGGCGTTTTGTTTCAAGAGGAATACTTGGAGTGTTTCCCACTGAGAAAGGAAATGGGCTTGTCCCGACTGCAAAAGGCCCCATGTATGCCAAAGACTGCGAGAACAAACATCATTTTGGTTTTAACCACGTTTAATGAAATTGTTCTTTCACAAGCTCTCTGGCGGGGGGCGGGGGGGGGGGGCGCGGTGTGCTGTGACATCAGATAAGCTCAGGCTGATCAGAAGCCAAGTGGATCTGTTCTGAGACTTCCCTAAACCTCAGTTTCCTCATCTCTGTTACACCTGCCTCTTTAGAAGATTTATTGTTAAGGATTAAAGTGAATGCCTTGAGCTGAGCAGAATTCCTGGCACACAGTAGGCCACAATAACGGTTTTATGTAACACATACAAACACATACATACACACATTTTTTCATAAACAGAGTATTTAGGAAAGGGTAGTCCTTTATGTTCCGTATTCACTATAGTAATGACTTCAGCTTAACAAAACGTTTAATAAGGAAAAGTAGTCTGAAATAACAATTCTAATAAGAAAAGATAAAATAACTTTTCAAGATATTAGTCGCTATAAAAGGTCTATTAAAGATACACTGAAGTACAACCCTACTTTCAAAAGGACATCCTTAACCTGAAAAGGTAAAAAATGCAAACAGCCCTCAGCATCTTCCCTTTAATTTTGACTCACTGAAGGCCAAGTTTGCAAACAGAGGCATTTCAGAGCTGAGAGGCCAGGAACACAAACTGTTTTCTCTTGACCAAGGACCTTCAGCGCCTTCCTAGAATCCAAGGTATAACCTCTTGAAACGAGGGCAGAGACTGCAGAAAGGATGGCTACTTCGCCCCATCAGAGGTCACAACCACCGCCAGCAAACTCAAATCCCCTCCAGGAGGAAGGGCAGACTCCCCAGGAAGGTTTTCACCTCTACTCCAAGGAGGCTTTTTGCTGCCAGTCCTGTGCCCCAGACAGGTTCTCAGGTATCCACTCTCCAGGCAAAGGAAAGGGTTCATGAGAATTTCACAGCACATCTTCAGCCATGCTTGGGAACGAGGAAGGGCTCTGGGACCCTTCCACATGATGAAGCAGTTATAAAACTAGAGCAGCAAACCCTCATCTGCCCCGTCTGTTTACAGCTCATGGGGTAGGGGACGCAAGGAGTCTTGCAAACCCTTTTACACAGTCTGAAGAAGAAAACAAGGGGGTAAAGCAGAGCTGGATACAAAGGGAAGCTCTCTATATAGAATGTAATGATGTAAGAGTTTAACCAGGGAAGCAGAATCAGAAATTCATCCTGCACAGAAGACAAGACTGTCTTGGCCGCTTTTTCCATCTCCTCCAGAACAGGAAGTCTCCCCGAATACTTGGCTGTCTGACCAGCACAGTTTGAAGCAGAGTTGTTTTTTTTTTGTTTTTTTTTTTTAACTTTTAAATCACTTACGTGTTTTTGCCCTGGATTTCAGGACAAAGAACATACTTCATATAACTCATTCAACCTTTTGTATGTTTTTTTTAGCTTAAGCTATCAGCAGCCTGGAATCTCCTGAAGAGCACTATCCAGCAGAACTTTCTGTAATGAGAGCAATGCTCAGTATCTTCACCATCCAATATAGTAGCCACTAGCCTCATGTGGCTACTTAGTCCTTTGAAACATGGCTAGTGAGAGGAGTATATTCATTTGTGCTTTGCTAGGGCTGAGTAACAAAGTATCAAAAAGTAGGTGGCTTAAAAAATGTATTGTCTCGTTCGTCATCCTGGAAGCTAGAAGTCCAAAATCAAGGTGTGAACAGGGTTGATTCCTTGTGAGGGCTGTGAGGAGAATCTGTCTCATGCCTCTCTCCTAGTTTCTGGTGGTTTGTAGGCAATCTTTGGCATTTGTTGACCTATAGAAGCAGCTTCCTAATCTCTGCCTTCCAGTTCACATGGCATTCTCCTTGTGTGTGTATCTGCAACCAAATTCCCCCTTTTTATAAAGAAGCTAGTCATACTGGATTAGGGGCTCATCCTATTCCAGTATAATCTCCTCTTAACTAACTATACCTGCAATGACTCTATTTCCAAATAACTCTATTTCCAAATAACTCTATTTCTGAGGTGCTGGGGGTTAGGACCCCAACATATAAATTAGCAGAGAATGCAATCCAAACCAAAAGCCTGAGTATCTTTTTTTTTTTTACACTTTTATTGGAGTATAGTTGATTTACAGTGTTGTGTTACTTTCTGCTGCAAAGTGAATCAGTTATACATAAACATATATCAACTCTTTTTTTAGATTCTTTCCCCATATAAGTCATTACAGAGTATTAAGTAGAGTTCCCTGTGCTGTACAGTAGGTCCTTATTAGTTATCTATTTTATATATAGTGGTGTGTATATGTCAATCCCAATCTCCCAATTTATCCCTCCCCCCTGCTTACCCCCTGGTAACCCCAAGTCTGTTTTCTACAACTGTAACTCTATTTCTGTTTTGTAGATAAGTTCATTTGTACCCTTTTTTAAGATTCCACATATAAGCGATATCATATGGTATTTTTCTTTCTCTGACTTATTTCACTCAGTATGAGAATCTCCAGGTCGATCCATGTTGCTGCAAACGGAATTATTTCGTTCTCTTTTATGGCCAAGTAATATTCCACTGTATATATGTACCACATCTTCTTTACCACTCCTTTGTCGATGGACATTTAGATTGCTTCCGTGTCTTGGCTACTGTAAATAGTGCCACAGTGAACACTGGGGTGCACGTATCTTTTCGAATTATGGTTTTCAGAGGATCTTATTTTTTGTTTTATTTCATTCTTATTAGTTTACATTTCAAAGGCCACTGCTACTGTACTGGGCAGCAGAGACCTAAAATATTCTCTCTTTCACTGTATTCATTCATCAGTGTCTTACTGTATTCCAGGCACCGTGTGAAGCTCTATGCATGGGAAGCACCGTCACCACCAGTGACCCAAGGAGGAAGTCTAAGTTCAGAGACGGTAAGAACTTGTACTTTCTTCAAGTCAAAGAGCCTGCAAATCAGGACTTGACTCAGCATGTGGGGTTTTCTTACTCCAAAGCCTATGCCTTGAGCTGATCCAGCAGCTGCTTCCATTACAATTTAACTTCTGAAACTGTCCTGGGACACGCAACAGTCACACGGATGATTACATTCCTAGCTGCCTCATACGGGAAGACAAGTCATCACTCAGATATTAATTGCTATTTTAAGGATTGATTACTTACTTTCATAGCTTTGGGGCTTAGCAATGTGACAATAATTATCTCTTAAACAGTGCATGTATAAATAATAAAATATAGCAATTCAAAATTTTACAGCATTTATCAGATGTTAGGCACTGAAGTGAGTGCTGTACACAGACATCCTTCAATTTTGACATTAACTTCTATTATTATCCCTACTTAATAGATGAGCAAACTGAGGCTTTCAAAGGTCAAGCAATTTGCTTCAGGTTACAGAGAAAATGACTGGTCCCAGCCAACATCTGCTAGGATTCCAAAACCCTCTCCCTGAACCACTCTGCCATATGATTTCATACAACTTACTAATACTGGGCTGTCCCAAAAATTCATCTGGGTTCTTCCATAGATGTTAGAGAAAAACCCAAATGAACTTTTTGGCCCACCCAATACATATGCTTACATACCAATAAAAATAATGGAAAAGACTACATTATATGACATGCAGCGCTTCATAGCTTCCAAAGGGGTTCGCCTTGCAAAGAGCCCCTGCCATTTAACACAGAGAACCAAAATACTTTCTTTTCTAAGCTTCTACAATATACACCCTTACGCCAAGTGTGTTCCTTGAAAATATTTCTGGTGAGAAAGGTTTAGCTCAAGTAATGGTTTTTCCATGAGAGTTTAAGGATGAAGCAGGCGATTTAAACAAAATGACATCATGGCTTTTCAAGGGGAAAATTGAACCGTTATTTCAAGTCTCCAGTTAATAAGATCAATAGACAATTTCCCAGTGGAGGCATTTGCCTCTGACGGACTAAAGCAACAGTCTCCGCCGTCTGCCTCAAGAGGCCACCTCACAGTTTAATCGTCCTCACTGTTAGGTTATTTTGCCCGCATCTACAGTCTAAAATTCCTTGTTAAATTTCAACATGGTAACCACATGCTGCTCTCCCAAATAATCGCCTGTCTCAGTGCTGGGCATCCACAAAAAACCCTCGATTGGAAACCATTCATGAGTCCCTCCAAGTTTCCTACAAATGTGCCTTTCAAATCACTAATACGTTGAAAAAACAAAAGAATAATATGAAACAACCTCCACCCACAAGATGCTTAAGACAGGCTACTGGGGAAGGTGTGACAAATCTAAAAGAAACAGAATGACAAAATGAATGAATGAATTTTCCCTTTAATCACAATCATGTAAGAAATGGATACTGGGCACCTACTATGTGATAGGCATTGTAATAAAATTAGGAACAAAGCAACAAACAAGTAAGATATAGCCTTACCCTAGTTTATACAGACTTAAAAACCTTTCAGTATTGCAATATTTAATGTAGTTATCCCCAAACTATCAAGGCATTTACATCCTTTTTAAGTTATATGATGATACGAGTTCCAGAAACTAGAGTTGCCAGATTGAGCAAATAAAATACACAGGACCAGTTAAATTTGAACGTCTGATAAATGACAAACACTTTTTTATTCTTCTATGAAGTATGTCCTATGTTGGATCTGGCAAACCTAACACATCATTTAGCCAATATTAAGTTGCAAAACAAATATGAAATACAGACTTTTCTAACAGCTCTAAGAGTTAAGAACTTGAGGCAAAAATACCACACAACAATCCTATTTTAAATGTGGAACCATAGAACAAGAGAACCTGGGTCACCATACAACTCAATGAGAGCTGTGAATGGAACCCCCCGGGTGAACCAAAAATGGAAGGTTTAACTAAAGTTTTGTTTATGGGATTGCGGTTTCTAAATTTATTTGATAAATATGTTACAGGAAATAATGCAGTGTTGAACAGTACAAGAGATAAATAAGCCTGTCTTTGAGCATGCTGTCACACCCTATACCACATTTAATCCAAAAAAGGCGAGGTTAGCAAGATGCCCCTCCAAACACCCATCAATTCTATGTGCATCCATCACTCGGCATCAGTAAAATTTCTTACTGTTTCTAGACGGAAGGCCACATGCTTCAAAGGTGGTGGATTCACTGCAATACATACATGCATATAAACACACGAACACACTTGTATATTCTCTCTGCAGCCTGGTGAGCAGGATCCCTCGGCTCAAGTCTCCAGTCTTGACTAGTCAGTACCAGAAATGTCCTCAAGGGACGATGGTCCAAATCTACCTTCACTGTATGTGTCACTTTTATTACAGGGCCAGAGAGGTAATATTCTGAGGGTCGTCATTAAAGCAACCCAATTTATATTTAGTGTGTGCAGGGCACTGACTTATATGCTGCAGAGACATCCACTGCTACAACAAACCGGGTTTCCTTTTCTTCCTTCTGACCCAAATACAGTGCATTTCCCAAACACTCTCATTATACCACAGGAGGACACACAAAAAAGCACGTAGGTCAATGGCGTTTGGCAGATGTAATGTGCACCACTTCTAGGCCTTACCCATAAAATGCTCCCAAGCTAGATGGGGATGCACAGCTACAAGAGGGGAGGAGCCTGGGTCTGTTAACGACAACCAGAACTTGAATGAGTTAAAAACAAATTTTATTCTATGGAACGAATGAGGTTTGAGGTCCTGTTAGAGCCATCAGCATTATTAATATATGCCCAAGCCTTTGCAATGCAACTGGAAATCCAAATTATACTTAATGAAATGAAATTTAAGGAAATCTTTCTTACAACTTGGTCACTCCAGCATGATTTATAACACTTCCCTATTTTAGAGAAAGTCTGTTTTATATCAGTTTCATGTTCAGTCGTTCTGCAAAGAGACTTCCCTGGTGGCGCAGTGGTTAAGACTCCACGCTCCCAGTGGAGGGGGCCTGGATTCTATCCCTAGCCAGGGAACTAAATCCCACACGCATGCCGCAACCAAGAGTTCGTGTGCCACAACTAAGGAGCCAGTGAGCCGCAACTAAGGAACCCGCCTGCTGCAACTAAGACCTGCTACAACCAAATAAATAAATAAATAAATAAATATTTTTAAAAAAAATCATTCTGCAAAGAAAACTCAGTTTTGCTGCATATGTCAATTTAAAGACTCCAATTCCTTCATTACCACTGATATTTGGAAATGGCTAAGTTAAGTCTACAGTTCATCTGGAAAAAAAATCGCCAGAAAGAATTTGAAAGAAGAAAAATAAGTATCAAGGGTTCGCATTTTAAGAAAAAATATAGTCTACATTTGGTACTGACAAAACAATAGATGTATTAACAGATCAACAAAATATATATGCAGGGCCTAGAAACAGTCCCATATACAAATGGAAACTGAGAGAAATATAAATGAATATAAGATAGTATTTACCTTCAGGAAGTATTCTGAGACAACTCACGGTAAGGAAAATTAATTGACATGTTTTGGTGAAGAGGCTAAACTGCTGATTGGGCTTGTATGTAAGATATTTTAATAACTTAGGCAGTTCCCAAATTCTTCAGTCCTCGCCAAATCTACGAGATCTACCCCTGAGGCAATTTTCCTCTCTTTTATATTACCAAACAAAAATATTTATTTTATCAGCAGAATTCCATTGACTAGAAAAGATTTTTCCTTTACAACTTTAAAATCGTAGCTCAAATCCTTCCCTAACAGAGCTAAAGTGAAATACATTATTAGTTGATGCTAACACCTGATACCTGAGGTACTCAAGCAGAAAATCCCCTGAAAATTGAACGTTTCTTTTAAAAAACATAAAGTTCCCCAAGTTATCAATTCCAGGCACCTTAAATGCTGCAAAACTCACGCAAAGTACAGTAACATTGCAGTTTATGTTCATGTCATGGATAGTTTAGGAAATTCATATTTTACAGCTACTCAAAGGAACATCTTTCCAAACCCTCCTTTCAGGCATAAATTCAAAGAGGAAAGTGGGAAGTCTAACTAACTCTCATTTTCATTTTATATCAACTTAATTAAGGTACAATTTACATAAAATAAAATTCACTCATTTTAAGTGTACAATTTATTTTATAAAATAATGCAACTATATAACCAGCACCACAATCAAGATACGGAACATTTCCATAACCCAACATGTTCTCTCATGCCCCGTGTGGTCAATCTTCTCCCTGGTGCCTACAGACTACTCAAATGATTTCCATTATAGTTGTATTTTCTCTAGAATTTTGTAAAAGGGGAATCACGAAGTACATCATCTTTCATGTCTGGCTTCTTTTGCTCAACAATGTTTCTGAGTTTCATCCATGCTGCTGTGTGTGTCTGTAGTACTTTCCTTTGTACTGCTGAGTTGAATATACCACAAAGTTTATACTCACCGGTTGATGGACATTTGGATTGTTTCCAGTTTTTACCAATTACAAACACTCTCAGCCAAGTTTTTTGTTGACCTCATTGCTTTAACTACTGTACCTTTACAGAAAGTCTTGAAATCATGTAGTTTGAGTCCTCTAAGTCTTCTTCATTTTCAAATTTGTTTTGGCCATTCTAGGTTCTGTGAATTTCCAATGAATTTTAGAGTCAACTGCCAATTTCTATAAAAAAGGCATGGTGGTATTTTCACTGGGTTTGCCTAGAATCTATACATTTATTTCTAGCTTTAATTTTAAGAAATTCTAACATGTGGGTTCCCAGTCTCACCTGTCTCGTGCCTCTGTCCACCCTGATACTGTGCATTTAGAGCGGGCTCCTAAACCACCAGCTTGGCATGTAGTAAGCATAGTTCAGAGCATCCCAGAAGGCTATGCCTCCTCCTCCACTTCCACAGTTAGTCCCAGCCTTCCGCGGACTCTGGCATCGCCCACCCCTGCCCTGGTTCCATGAAAAAATACTTGATTCACCCCAACTGTGCCTCTGGAAGTTCCCCTGGGCTCTGGCTTCCTCTGTCTCCAAGACCTCAGAGTAGCTTTTCAAGTAGATCATGGCTCTTAAGTCAACCTCACACTGAATCAGTGAGAAAAGCAACACATTCCACCCACACTGAGCTCCCTTCCCTGTGTGGCACATCCATTTATGGTCCTTTGTTTATGTTGTTACCTGTACCCGAGAAACTTCACCATTCCATAGCAGTCTCTTACTTTTAGTTAATTTCACTCAGCAAATCGCCAGGGCATGGGAACACATAATTGTTCTTTTTTGGTGCCATTTCCTAAGCATGAAAACATTTCTTGGGGACAGGAGGAAGGTGCAGAAGAGGGCTAAGTGTAATCACATCTCCTTTAACTTAACAGTCAAAAGGAATCAAAAAAAAGGTTTAAAAAGAGTCCACCTTGTACCTCCGGTTAGTTCACTGCCTTATTAGTCCAAGTAATGGCTTTATACCTACAGGACAGAGATTTTTTTTTTTTTCTCTTGCTTTTAAAAGAAAGAAACCTCACAAAACTAAAACTAAAATCATTGTAAAGGAAGCAAATGGCTCTTAATTTCTCCACCCAGAGCATGCACTAGAAGTCCTCACTTAAACTCACGTTCATTCAACAAGCAGCTGACTTAGAAAACAAAATAGAAAGTTTTTTCCCTCCTTACTATAATAGGACTATCATAAACATACATAAAACACCTCTTTAAGATTTTTTGTTTTAACTTCTGTAACAGTCACAATGCATTCATTGCTGCTTTTTAACTGTTTTCTATTTGTTGTACTTGGTAAAATACTCGATGAATGGATAAAAGGTATCATGAAAAAAAACAGAAATATCTATCTGAAATTATCTGTATCTTGTATATTTGTTTACTTACATATTGTCTGTCTCAGCACCATCCCTCCTTCCTCCAATGTAAACTCCAAAAAATGAAAACACTCTATGTCCCATTCACTCACACCTGGAAAGTGGCCGGCATTTGGCACTCAGTAATTCTTTACTGAATAAAGGAATATTTATCCCACGCTCAAATCAGCATGACCAAAGCAAAAAATAGTTACACAATTCACATTCTGATATCATTTATAATAAAAACCAAATCGTCCTCATTACATACTTACTAACCACTTATTAAATCACTTAGTTTAAGAGATGAAAGCCTAATTTTTTGTTGCCTTAAAACAATAAGATACATTTGCCCAAATCATAATTCAACGTGTAAGACGTTATTCGCTTTTTAAATAATATGGGTTTACAACCCTCAACATTTTAAACTTTAAAAATTTAGTAAATGGAAGAATACAGATAAAACAGTTCATGGATATTTACAGAATTCACAAAGAACGGGTCTTAAGAAAGTTAATTATATTTAAAAAGTCGAACATTTTATAAAGGCAACCTAAATGACTAAAGCAAAATCTTATCAATTAAGGCACAATCATACAAAGTTATACGACTCAGCTGTTATAAGTGTCGTTGAGGCCTTAATACTACTGGGAAATGCATATACACAATATCAAAGGGGAAATGCAGACACACATCTAAATAAATACATGCATGTAAATTGTAAGCGTGTACATAAATATATGTGTGCTCTATTCCCTAAATTCTAAGACTCCATGAATTCTGAAATACACAGTCATTTTAATAGCAGCTTTTTTTGGAGGAAAAAGAAATAGCACCACATAAAATACACACCACTCTAAGATGCATTAGGACTACAAAACAAACCGAATGTGTGAGGAGGGTAATTTTATAAGAAAACATAAGGATACCAGGGTAAGAGCTGAGAGAGTACCTGGTGGGAGAAAGGTACTGAAAAAAAAAATACCCCACAAATTGGCAAGAACAGTTCTTTCTCCTTAATATAATTCATTGGTATTTTTATTTCTCTACATTTCTTTCTTTCCCCACTTCTCTATATTGAGCTCGCATTGCCTCTATAACCTTAAACGTCATCAAAAATATTTTTAAAGCGTTCTTCCAAATGAGAAAAGTCATGTTGCTTCTATAAAGTTGTATTAGGCAAACTCCTATCTTTTCAATTCAAGCCCCAACTCTGTCAAGCTCAGTTTACATTTCAGGTCGAAGTTCCTGAAGCTGGTCCACCCTAGAAATTCCAGTCTTCGGGCAGCTGGATAATATTTACCGATTTACTTGAGTTTGTTTTTGCATTTATCTTCCTTGCTGATCTGAGGCTTCCAGGAGCAGCTAGACATGTTTTTAAAGAAACTGAACAATATCTCAGAAACTCCTCCTGTGTCCACCGCTTTCTCTGCATCTGCAATAACAGGCTGACTTTCATTCTACAAAGGCCAAATTCACATCTATTGAACAGTAAATATGTTTCAGGTGTAATCAACTCGAGCTATTTAATATAGTTAACACATCAAGTAAGCTTTTCCTGCCACTAATAAAAATGATAGTTACCTGTGAAACAAAAAAATCCTTATTTCTTTTTACAATGATGTTTTGTACCACAATTCAGCTCTTTAAAACCCATAAATGAAAGTTATTTATTATCCTTACACAAGAGATAGACCTTGTTGGTTTTAGATCTGCTTACAACATTAAAATTTCTCTGGGAGTAACCCATAAATCAGAAACCTGCATAGTTCTCTCAGTCCTTATTGAATTCATAAAGCACTAGTGTTCCAGACATTTTAATTAATATGTGCTAACTTCACACTACTGTTCACTTTTTAAAGACCAGCCCATTAAGCGTTAAGCATAAAAAGCTTAGATTTTATATAGCTCCTTTTTAAATGCAATCTCTCGGAATTCTGGAAACAAAGACACTAATAACATGCTATCGATTTTATTTACAGAAACACAAGAACTAATTCCAAATGACAGTTTTAGCAAGAGAAAGCGAATGAAGAAGAAAAAGCTTAGGGAGAACAGTAAGAACACTCAATTTCTCACTTTTTTGGCCAGTCACGTGATATAAAATATTATGATGCTACTGAAATAAAACTTAGCTATTTTTAAAAAGTTTTTCTAACTTGGTATTTGCTTCAAAAGTTTTCAGTCCACACCGGCAAATTTAAGTACATCACTTACTTAACGGATCATCTTGAGGGATTTGCAGCCATAAACTCCTATGTAGACTTTTAAAGGAAAAGCCTGGTTTTAATCACCATGCAGGCCAGAATACCATATTGGAGGCACTCTATTCATTCATTTTAGGCCAGGCTTACAGAAGCAGTTAAACTGAGTCAAGAACATGGAAGACTCAATGGGCATGCTAAAGCTTACTGGGAGGTTTAATCTGGCAATGTTGTTTTGTAATTAAATCTAAAAGGGATCTTTCAGAGGAAAAATAAAGTATATATACCTGTGTAGTTTTGGTGGCCTTATTTACAGCCAGATCCAACCTCTAGAATTAATCATTTAATACAAAGAACAACTCTTTGATGGATCTAAGGAAGGCTACCCAACAGTGCAACTTTCACACATTAACTGCTCTTCACTTACTAAACTGAAGACAATGACTGTGACACATTTACCAGAGGATTTCTGGTAGATTTCTGACTTCTTGGTCCAGTTCCCTCCCATTCACAATATCTGGAATTTCAGGCCAGTCATTTAACCTCCCCTGGTGTTATGGACTGAACTGTGTCCCCTGCAAATTCATTATGTTGAAGCCCTAACCCACAGTATGATGGTATTTGGAGACAGGGTCTTTAAAGAGGTAATTAAGGATGAGGTCATAAGGATGGAGCCCCCAGTCCAATAGGACTGGTATCCCTATAAGGAGAGGCAGACACATAGAGGAAAGAGCATATGAGGACACAGCGACTAGATGGCAGTCAGCAAGCCAAGGAGAAACCACACCTTGATCTCAGACCTCCAGCCTCCAAAACTGTGAGAAAACAAAATATGTTGTTTAAGCCATCCAGTCTGTGGTATTTGGGTACGCCAGTCCAAACAGACTCATGCACCTGGCTGCAGTTTCCTCACCTATTTTTGTGGATTCCTCAAAATTGAAGCATCTCATAACGGAAAACTAAAAAAGGTGTCTAGAAGACTAATAAAAGTGTAGTAAATAGTAGCTCCTATATTTAGTATCACTAACCTTAAATGAAGCTGGCAGGCGGAAGAGATGAAAACCTAGTGGCTTGTTCTGGAATTGAGTCTACTACCCTCGTACCACAACCCTAGACCCTGGAATATTACAAGCTCAAACTGCATTCCCTTCAGCCATTTATTTCCAAGTGTGCTACACAGGCAAAAACAAGGTGGAAAGTGAGGGGTGCCTAGACTAGAGAGGTCGGTGGCTAGTGGATGAGACAGACAAGGTAACAGTCATAGAGAAAGAACAAGGGTTTGGAAAGACGAGAAGAGACTGGGCAGGTAAGGACTCACCAGTGGTTCCCAGTCACAGGTCTAAGAACAATGCCTGAAAACATCAGAGAGTTTGCCGTGGAGCCTGGGCATCTGTACTTTTAACAAAGCTATCCTGATGGAAAGCCAGTTTGAGAACCATTGATGTAGACATCAAGCTGCCATCAAGGCCTGACCTTCAAGGACTTGGATGGTGGCAATGACACGATTCCCCGAGTAAGAAAACTGACCCCGCCATAGAAAGTTAGACACAGGAAGGGCTGACCAGAAGCTGATGCAATAATCTCAGCTCTTTTCTTCCAAGAAAACCTTGAGATAGAATCACAGTAACATGGCCACCAAAGGCAAGACAGTCTCTCACCCAATGCAAGAGGCACCCAGAAACTACCAAACTTCTCAGGATAATTCTGAACACAAAGGCAAAGAATCTTTCAGTGGACCTGACATTCAAGATGCTGGACTTCTGTACTGAGCTGAGTTAAAGATGAAAAGCACAGGCAAAGGGTATGTCAGTATGAAAACAAAGCTCCAAATATGAATAAATAAGCCTACAAATTAAGCCTTCATTGGCTTGGAATCACAATCTGGCTGAAATAAAACTGCCCAAGCCCTGAGCTTTGGATTCCCAATATGTCCACTTTTTTAAACCCTCAGGATGAGACACCAAACTCAGCATCGCACATCAGAACCACATTTCTAAATAAATTAAGCTCAAAAGTAAAGAAAGTTCTGTACTGTAAACTGCCCCCCTATCAGGGAGAATATTTTTAAGAGAGCAATAATCTTAAGGCCAAAAAGAAATCTTTATGAACAGACTTGACAATAAAAATATTCCAGGTGATACTAAGACCAATTTTCATCAAACCTCATCCCAACAATTATAACAGCAGGAGATTTTTTTGTGAAGAAATGACCTGAGGCAGCATGACAAAAGAAGACGCTGTAACAATTGCCTTTCAAGGCAAATGTTTTTTTTGACAAATAAGCTAAAAGAAAGAATATAAAAATAAGCTATCTATAATGTTTACTTACTTTCTGAAGTTCTAAAACTGACCTTCACTTCATTAATCATATTTAGTAACTGACTGCACAGTTACTAACTGAACCAGTAATGAAGATAAGAAATTAAGAAAACCCATAACCCTTGTGGAGAACAATACCTAACATTTAGGCAGAGCTCTCTTTTTATAGACGCGCTGGCATGGAAAACACTTCAGCGCTAAAGGCAAAAGGTACATAGGAATGCAAGAGAAGGGGAGGGGATAAAGGACACACCTGAGAAAGGGTACACGGATTCAGAACAACCTTGCAGGGTCTCTGCATTAGGTGTAGAATAGCCACGAACACTACCCAGAGCATAAAATCTAAATTTCTGAAATAAGCTAGATTAAACCAGTAAAACCTGGTAAGAGCTCTTGTGATTTCTCCTGCAAGTTTTTAAGGAGATGTGCTATAGCAAAAGTAGGCGTACCTAATTTTGATAGATGTTGCAAATTGCCCTGCAAAAACTGTGGGTATTAAAGTATATGCCCTATAGAATATTTAGGGTCTTGTGTGGAATTCATTTAAAAATTTTCAGTCAGGAGACTTCACCTATACCTCAGTTCAACTCTACTCTATGCATCCTATAAAAAGAAACAGGAAAATAGAGAAAGTAAGAGTGCCAACTCTCTAGTCCCCGTGGAATTACTCTGAGTCTCAGTTTTCTTAGCTGTAAAGTGAAGATAGCACCTAACCTACAGGAACACTGGGAAAAATAGGTGAGATAATGTGAGATAAGGGTCTGATATCCTGAAGGCAGCATATCACAGAGCTAGCTCCAAACCCAGAACACCTGGGTTCATATTCAGACCAGTCTCTTACCAGCTGTGTGACCCAAGATCAATCGCTTAATCTCCCTAAGCCTCAAAACTGTCACCAAAAAGGAGACTGTAACAGTACCTGCCTCAGGAGATTTATATGAGTTAGGACAGGCAGAGTGTTTTCAGCAGTGCCTGGCACATAAGAACATTAAAAAAAAAAAAAAAGATAGGCATTATTTTAGGCAGCAAATTCAATATTCCAAACCCTACTTCTAAATCCAATAATTTTCAAAGTGGAGCTTCTACCACCATACCAAAACTAAAAGCACAGCTGTAGAGAGAATATGCCCGTTACAGCAAGATGGAAATGTGAATTCATTTGCGTGGAATTGTGCATGCAAAGCATCTCCTCCTTCTTGTTAGGCTGAACAACATGATTACACTTATTTTGGTAGATTTAATTTCTTGATTGACTCTTTCTGGGATATTTTATAAGATACCAATGTATAAATCAAATTCTTCATCTGGAAATATCTTCTAAAATATTACAATGTTTTTTTAAAAAAATTCCACCTAGAACAGTTATAAACAATTAAAATGTGAGTTTATCCTCTTTTCTCTTTCAATAAATATTTTTTTAGTCTTCTCATCCTAAGCAATTAGAAAAATTTTACCACCATAAATATCCATCACATCGACGTATATGTGTGTCTATGTGTATGACTATATGTACATATACACACTGTTAGAATCAATAATTCCTATTAAAAATCTATCCTCCTTTTTTCAATGGGGAAAACGTCTCAAAACTATCATCTCCCATAAGAGAGAGAAGTAAAAAAACAACCCAAATTTGGTAGTGCTTTGTCTGTGTTTCAATGGTCCCTGGCATTATCCCAACTCATCCATTCCTGAAATTCCCAAGTGGGAAACATTTATAAATGGAGCAATTGGATTAACAAAGTAAAAATATAACAGATGGATGCAACCCACGAAAGAAGAATGAATGGTCACTTAAGTCTGACTTAACTTTCACCTGGGTCAAGAATCAAGCAAGGGAAGTGATACGGAGTAAAAAGGCAGGTGTCACCTGAAAATAAAAAATACAACACACACACAAAGGGAATTCCCTAGCAGTCCAGTGGTTAGGACTCGGTACTTTCACTGCTGCGGCCTGGGTTCAATCCCTATTTGGGGAACTAAGATCCTGCAAGCTGCTCGGTGTGGCCAAAAAAAAATAAAAGCAACAAAAGGTCCATACGGTTTGTAATATGCTTATGATAGGTAAAAATCCTCTCAATGATTTTATACAAGTTATATGATTTAAAATTGTTCATTTAACTGCTGGATTTTTTTAATCAGCTTATTCTTTCTCTTCACCATAAATGGGTATTGTCTTCTCTCAAACTTTGTGAAACAAATGTTTTATGTGCATTATTAATATATTTCAGTGGAAAAGTCTATAACATCAGCTAGGAGTATTCTGAGCTATGCCTGAATTGTATCCCTCCATAAAAAAATGATAGATACACATAAGGTGTTATGTCAGCTTTAAGTATACAGATCATTTAAAAAAATATACTTTGCAGCTAAATGTCCATCCCTCCCTGAAAGGCTTCAAAAACTTGAGAATACCAGACTTAGCAAGACAAGGCTTCAAAGGCTGAACCGGAATTTTTTTTACTTAAATACTCTCATTAGGTCTTAAAAAAGAAAGGAAGCCACTAAGCAAAAACAAAGCACAAATTTCACTTTGGCTCCACAAATCTTGATGTTCTCTTAGCTTCTGATGAGGAGAACATCACCAGTTTCAAACGATGTAGTCAAAGACGAAAAGCAAATAGTCAACAAATCTGTCAAGGATCAGTAATACTGGAGAAGACTCTCACGTCTGCTTTCCATTTTTAAAAAATGTACACACACACATATATATTTAACATATATGTTTTCTTTTCTGTTTTACAGTTGAAATATAATCACACTACTAAATTCAACATTATCACCTAAAAGACGACAGCATCCTTCACTACGAGAGAGTAAAGACAGCTCACAGCATATAATTCCAAAGCCTAGCGTCTCAAAATTCACACAGTGAAGTTTCCAAAAATATGGCACTTCTGATCTGCTACACAGGTTTTCAGAACTGGCAGTGTTCCCAGGGTTATGCCAGATGACATCACAGCACTTCTCAGAGCCGGCTTTTAGATACATTTTTAAGTGAAAAAATTTGACCAGGCTTGGATGTAAATCTAACTCTTAGGGACAGCTACTGTTCTATAAGAAAGACACTGTCTTCACACTGCAGTGCTATGGTCATCCCATGCAAAGGTTTTTGTCTTCTTCTCTGAAAGGTACACACCCTCGGGAGATGACACGAACTTCATGGCATCACCCAACTAAAACGAAGGGAACGGTCTTCCTTAGCTGTACCCACAACCAGCAGTCATACACATCACAAGCAAGACCAGCTAATTAAAATTACTAAGTGATTTTTCTGAACTGCAGCCCTCTCACTTGAAGGTTGATAAAAATTTTCAATGGAAAAAATTTTAAAAGGCAGCTGTGCCATACAAAACAGAACAACGGCAAACCCTGCAAGGGTCATCCATGATGGAAATATACATTTCTTGGGACACTCTTCCCAACAACACTGTCAAGTGACTTGATTCAAACTCTAGAGTCAAATCTGAGTCTGTGTTTATGAGAGAGACTGGGGATTGGGGGGAGGGGGCGGAGAGAGAGAGAGAGAAAGAGAGGGTGCAGTAGGAGTATTTCCCTGGTGGTGTCCCTCAAGGCAGCGATACGCTAAGTGAGGCGTGATGAATGGCCCCCAGCCCGCACCAGCGGCGACACAGGCTCGTTTGGCCCTGGCCATGGAGACAGAAAGGTCATTCATTACCCAGTGTGAACAAACTGAGTGAGTGTTTGTGATAAATAACAGTCATTATTGAACTACAGTGATCTCTGGGAATTCCTCAAACACTTCCTTGACATTAAGGTACTTTTTGTGGAGGGCTCAGCGGGGCTCTCTTGATATTATTTAGCGCTTCATGTTTTATGTGGGATAACACGGAGACATTTACTTCTCCTTTGTTGGGATACATGCATCTGAACAAACACCAAATATCTTCTTTCCTCATATTGCACACCACGTCTGGTCCTCCTCCATCAAATGCACACACGTGTGTGTGTACCCACACACACGCACGCACACACACTCCATGTGCTAAGGATGTATATCTGTATCAATGCAAGCAGATACTAACAAAACATAATCCTGAAACTACTGGAGAAATGGTCCATTCCTAGCCTTGACCTTTTCTGAGTTGAGGGTCAGTCACGTAGTTAACTATATGATACCCATGACCACTTAAAGAAAGAGAAATATAAAAGATGTTGGCGCAAATAAACAGATCCCTCAGGGGATTAAAAAACGCAGCTCACCTCTTTCCACAAAATCCTTGCCACTGTACCTCCACACAAGCTGCTGTCACTGCAGGCAACACTTGTCACTCTCTCCCCCAGAAGCCTTCACCAAGCCAATTCCCACTGGCTCAAGTCCAATACCATCCTATCTGAAGCCTTCCCAACACATCCCACCCCATCCATGTGCATGTAGTCACTGCCTCCTCTGGGTTCACACAGTAGCTCCTTGAGAGGCTAGATAAAGCACCTGTTGGGGGGAGGGGGGGCGTGGCAAGTGTCCATTACAGGTCCACGAATTCACTCACTCACTACTTGGTGTGAATAACGTGCCAGGCACTGTGCGAATGAAGAGATAAGAACGGACCTTGTCTACCTTGTTTCAGTCTAGTTTGAATTCTCCCCATAGAGCAGCGAGGACTTTCGACTTGTTCATTTGTATATTCCCGGGTGCTACCGACTACACCTGGTACATCACAGTTGTACAACACGTGGTGCCGTAGGAAAGGATGGACAGATGTATAGACAGATATTAAATATCTTCCTTACTGTGTCGCCCAGGTTTGATTATTGCATTTGGGAAAGTGACTTACCCCTTTGAAAGCCTGGGCTTTTAAACCTTTAAAATATGAATGACAATTATTTTATTTCCTAGGTATGTTTGGAATATAAAACCCATGTAAAAAAAATAAAATAAAAAAAAATAAAATAAAATAAAACCCATGTAATGTGCCTTGATACCGGAGGAGAAAGGGCATGTGCAAGAGTAAAATCACACACTCATCACCAAAAACAGTAGCAATGACTCAGTACTAACAGCAAAACAAAACTATTACACATGGCACATAAGCCAATTATGCATAATTAACTTGATCCAAGGATCATGAATTGATTTAAGGAAATGACTAAAGGAAAAATATATTTTAATGGTAATCACAGTACCCTACTACTTTCAAATAAATAAAGCAAGACTAAATATCTCTCTTCAAGTAGTGCATATGAGATAATACACTATCTTATTATCTCTTAATAAAGACATTTTTAAGGTACTATATAATGAGCACAGCATGTACTCTGTTCTTGAAATAATTCTACAAAGTAGATAGCATCTCCTTGGATTTCTAAACTAGCTCTACAAAGACAGGACTACCAGTGACAACTTATTATTTTAGAAGAAAAAAATCTTTGTATTTTATCTACTTGGTATTTATATCATTTTGATAATTGTGTAATTTAATACTGGGAAGGAGACAGATAAAGATAGATCCTTCTAGGTAGAAAGATACATGAATGTATGCATATATATATGCATACACACACACCTACCTACATGCATACATATATACACATGCACATATGTCAAGAAACTATCCCTACAGCCAGGGACATTTCCATGAACTGAAGGACAGATCAGGAAATGTCCCAGGGTGTCAAGAAGCCATAGGAAAAAGTCTCAGTGGTTAGATGGGACCTAGAAGATATCTGCCCCTGGACCCATGAGACTGGCACCCAGATACTGTCCGTTTCCCTCTCTCCTGCTGTGTGATGTGGACAGATGAAGAAGGGGGAGCCCACCGAGGAACAAAGTACAGAAAGAACCCAGTGGGAACCAGGAATGGAGACTCTTCTCTCAAAGTGTATTAAATTACGTTGAAGACTAAAACTGGAAGTCTTGTTTTGACACCGTATTTCTCAGGGTGAACTAGGTTACGCTGCAGAAACAAAGAGTTCTTCAAAAACAGAAACGTCAGGCTTCCCTGGTGGCGCAGTGGTTGGGAGTCCGCCTGCCGACGCAGGGGACGCGGGTTCGTGCCCCGGTCCGGGAGGATCCCACGTGCCGCGGAGCGGCTGGGCCCGTGAGCCGTGGCCGCTGAGCCTGCGCGTCCGGAGCCTGTGCTCCGCAACGGGAGAGGCCACAGCAGTGAGAGGCCCGCGTACTGAAAAACAAACAAACAAAAAACAGAAAACAGAAAACAGAAACGTCAAACAACAAGGTGTTTTCTCGCTCCTGCTGCAAGTGTCCCGCCTAGGAAACCAGGCTCAACGTCTTCCTCACTCACGTACTGAGGCTGAGGGAGGCTCCGTCTTCACGCTTCCCCAATTGCAGAGGACAGGAGAGGAGCACACGACAAAGCACGCACTCACTATTAAACCTTCCATCTAAGAGACCACTACTCACACCCTCCCATATTCCAGTTCCCTGTGCCAAGTCTCAGGGCCGTACCCACCTTAGAAGAGGGCAGTGAAGTGTAATGCTACCATCTGCCCAGCAGTGTAAAGCTAAAAATATTTCTTGAAGCACAGTAATTACTACTTCAGTCACCAAATAATGTCAGGACAGGTTAGGTTTTTCAACCATATGACCAATTTTTTTAAATTTCCATTTTCAGAAAATTTCATATTTAGGCATTCTGTCTTAGGGACTTTAGACCTAGGGTACTTAACAGAATAGGTTATACAGGGTGGTGGAATAAACAAGTGATAGGACAAGAAGTATTTTTTTTTATGCTTTATTTTTTTGTTTTTTGGGTTTTTTTTTTGGCGGGGGGTGGGGACAAGAAGCATTTTTATCACCATAAAAAAAATCAGACTTAATTTCAGGCTGGCACTAACATAAACATTAAACATCCAGCCATTCTTAAATTTTTAATGAATTAGCAGCCACCAAAAGTGGGAAGGGGGAAAACAGTAAAGACATCAGATTTTTAAGTTCTGGAAGATGTGGAGAAATAGACTGGGTGACCCCAAGACTACTGTCAAAAACTTCTGCGGAGGTGGGAGGGTCGGGTGAAAGGACAAGTGCGTTTCCCGGTGATCCCCAGTGACCTGCATTAATCATCAATAACCTCCGTGTCATGATCATGTCAGATCCACTTAGCATCACTGCAGGTTAATCTCCTGCTGCCTCCATGATTTGAATGTATTTGCATTGATGTTCACCATATGCAACACACCATGGGGGAGAGGGGTCCCTTTGACAGAAAAGGGATGAATGTTTTTAGCAGATACAAACTGAACCTCCAGGAGAGAAGCAAATGAAGAAGGTTCTCCAGGCCACGACATGCAAAAAGTACATTCATCAATAATTTTTAAAATTTTTTAAAACTTTCAGAAACCTATTTATCCTCTCAAAACTATACAGATACTTGTTAATGATAATGGTGGCCAAGAAACTCTAAGCACTCTCTATGTGCCATGCACAGTAAGCAATTTACGCGGATTATTTCTGTGAACCTTACAAAACTGTAACTTATCTTCATTTTACTAACAAGGTCAAAGAATTAGCAATAGAAGAACTGAGATCAAATCTTGGTGTTACTCCAACTGTGTGAAATTTAGCTACCATACAATATCGTCTCCTAAGTAAGAAAAAATTGTAACTCTAATACATAATGTAAAATCAGCCAACAGTTACAAATGGAGAACTTAAATGTCCATGTTTCCCTGTATGTTCTAGTCTTTACTATTTCTCTGGATCATGACCAGAAGAAAACTCATCTCTTAGATGACCACAAGGACCTATTTTCATTTTTCTGTAGTTGTCCTGTTTATTCTGTGTTCCATAGGACCAGCCTTCTACTTGAAGCACTTAACTTTGGGGCCTATAAAATAAAATCTGGGAAAACGGTAACCCCATTGGGTTTCTCTTATTTGGTGATTTCTAAACTGCTGAGACACTTGTATGTGTCAATACCTGAGAGTCTCTCCAGACCATGGAAACATTGGTGGTGAGCTTCCTGGTACATTTTCAGGTTTCTGACTCTTCTCACAAATCACCCTCAGAGCAGACAGGGGAGCCAGGGTTAAAGGACAACCACCCCTTATCACTAGTCTGGAAGTTCTCCGTTCGTGTGCCATTCTGTCACTGTCCACCTCTCAGGACAGGTCTCTGGGTCATACCTGATGAAATCAACCGAATGTCCAAGAGCACATTTCCTCCACCCACTGCTCTGGGCTCTGTCTTAAGTGGGTCATGAAACTTAAAGAAACCAGTTGGACCTTATATGGCTTATAAGCATGAGAGGCATCTAGTTCAGGGGTTTTAGTTTCTCTCCTGCAAAACTGACTGTAGAGAAATCTCAATTTTACTTAAGCATCTCACTGACACTGAAAATTCTCACAGTGGAATGAACTTACAGCTGGGTTTTCCCTACTGCATGCATGGGGAGCCGTCTTCAGTATACATTCTGGTTTGCTTTGACTTAACTCTCCTACCTGAGCAGCCTGGTGGTAGAAGGCTCTATGGGGTTTGTGGGTGAAAGCTGCTTACTATCTTATGAAGTACAATCTTACCAGCCAAGGAAGCAAACAGATGAAAATTCAACCTGGCTTCCCAGACAGAATGAACATGTTCATTCATAAATATGACAAGTATTTTCTACAATAAAAAGTCCCGAAATATTTTTAAATTACTCACCAGGAAAACTTTAGTCTGGTTTGTAAAGCTATTCATGGTCCTCTCACCCAAATCTCACAAGTGTCAACTAATTTTTTAGAATCATTAAAAAACTGATATATTATACCTCTATCAAATCACCACAATATACACTTGGTATCTTACAATTTTATTTGTCAATTATGCCCCAACAAAGCTTAAATTAAAAACATAAAATTAAATTAAAAATATCTTTTAAACCCACTGATACATATCATCAGTAAACTGGCTGGACAGACAAATCCAAGAATTGAAGATACTACTCTGTTGTCCTACTTTAAT
The DNA here is from genome assembly GCF_002837175.3 of Physeter macrocephalus. Taxonomy (NCBI): domain Eukaryota; kingdom Metazoa; phylum Chordata; class Mammalia; order Artiodactyla; family Physeteridae; genus Physeter; species Physeter macrocephalus. The sequence continues at coordinate 32,347,051 of NC_041231.1, forward strand.
TTCTACTTGCATTGTGAATCCATGTAAATTGTATCTTCATGATGAACAGGTTTGGGGTTTTCTTGGGGGGAGGGGTTGTTTTATTTTGTCTTGTATCTTTATATCTAGTCTACAAAATAAAAATAATATAAATAACCACAATACCTTTTAAGTTTTCCATCACTTTTGCTAAGTCCAAATTTACTCCATTTTAACTGCACATATCTCTTACACCAAAAATGCATAGCACGTTAAGCTCTAGTTACGCCTCTGCATTGAGTAATATGATTTCATTAATTAATCACCCTTGTACAACTAGCCATTAACTCCAATGCCATCAATCTCCCAACGTAACTAAGGTTTCAAGAGCAAAGTGCACAAAATGGGATGGGGCGGAGGGTGGAAAATATTCAACCCGGGGTAATCAAATGCCTCAAGCACTCCTGACTAGGAAATGTAACACAAAGAATATCACAGAGACGCTAACCCTCTACAGCCACAGATACTTCCTTGGTCTTCTCTTTCCCCTGAAGAGAAACACATTCGGCCATGTAAAGGATCTGTCTAAAACCAACACTGCTTTTCCCATGTCTCCTTTTTGGGGGGAAGGTCTGAGGACACACTTACAGAGGATATTCTCCTCCTGCGTACAGCTGGAAGAGTAAAGATTGCTGCACCAACCGTCACCATCTACTTTAGCACCAAAAATACCCTATTACTGGCCATATGAAAAACAACTTCCCATTGGAAAATTTCTCATTGCTTAAATTGGAAAGAAAATCTCTAGGCTACTAGCATTTTTGCAAATACAGCTTTCTCAAGGATATAGCTCCTTTCCTTCAAGTGCCTGATTTATTTTTCTAATCTGTTTGGTTTTTCCAAACAGGAAGGATCCCTGTGAGAACAGAAAGGATTTTTTCTCTTTCCTTTCCTACAGAAGGCCGCTTTGAACATTCAGTACCAGAGCTGGGTGTGAGCGCTCCCATTGGTGAGTTATGACAAATAAAGTTCAGGGACAACGTTAACGTGTTACTCCTCCTTAACAGAAAAGTTAAGTCTCAAGTCAGGGACAAGAAAGTAATTTTCTAAACGTCAAGCCAGACTTCCCAACAGGCCAGATTATTTTCAGATTGCCTTTTATCTTTTGCAATTATCATGTGAAAGCCAACTGTTACTTACTTCATACTTGGGAACGTGAATGGAAAGTGAAGAGATGAACAGTAAAAAAACAGGCAAGGAAGTCAATGAAACAGTACTGAAGAGACAAGAATGTGGCCTTAGAGAAGCTATTCCAAAAACAAACTCACTAAGCAAAGTCAAAATAATGCTTCCCAGTCTGAAAACAGACATGCTTTTCTTGGCTCTGCCTGATTGAAACATAAGTGCTTAGAGAAGTTACTTAACTGTCTGGGGTACCTAATCCCTGGAAGAAGAAGGAAAAAGACATACTATATTACTACGACGTGTAAGAGGAAGTTAAATTACTGGGTCATGGTGCCAAACTGACTGGCTAAGCCTGCCCATTACATGTTACATAAGCTCCTAGTGCCTCAGTTTACTTATCTGTAAAATGGAGAAAATAATGGTAGCTATCTGCTAAAGGTGCCATGAAATCCAGGTCTGAGCATCCTTCCTAGGACAATGTTCTCTATCATTATGATCCTTAGTACTGTCATCACTTAATATATTCTTTCTTATTCAGATGACTCACAACTCACTACTCCCTACTGCCCCTACCTCTTAACGTTTCTGTCTCTTCCTCTTCTTATGCCTCTTTCTAGTACCCTTTGATTCATCCTAACTCTCTCCTTTAGCTTTTAACTCATCACAAGTCACTTATCATTTAACCTACAGTTTTCTGGCATTCCAGATGAAAGAAATACGACCTACCACAGAGTTTTAAATAATGTCAAAAATGTAAAACTGCTCAGGTTTTCTGTCAACCTGAGAAGAGCATGCAATTTACAACTAATGGAGAACAAATGAAAATAAGTATGATTTTGTTATTATTATTAAACAAATTAAGACTCTTAAGGCTAAGAAGCAGCTCTCAACAGCTACAGTACACCTACACTGAGATGAATACTATAAAATGTAGACAAAGTCCGTAAAAATACATGGTATTTAAAAATTCTGTCTAAGAAATACACAGAAAGACAAATATTCTATGTTATCACTTACATATGGAATCTAAAAAATAAAATAAATGAATGAATATAACAAAAAAGCACAGATATAGAGAATAAACGGAACAAACAAAAAGGAAGGGGGAAGGGATGAAACAGGGTACGGGATTAAGAGATACAAACTCTTACATAGAAAATGAATAAGCCACAAGGATACATTGTACAACACAGGGAATATAGCCAGTATTTCATAATAACTTTAAATGGAGTACAATCTATAAAAATATTGAATCACTATGCTACACACCTGAATCTAATATACTATTGTAAATCAACTATACTTCAATAAAAAATTAAGCATAAAAAATAAATTTAAAGAATGCTAAGGAAAGCAATATTTGAAATGCTTGGTGTACAAAAAAGAATAAGCCCATAAATGTCCAAAGTGAATTTTAAAAAAAGAATGTCTTATAAAGGTGTAAGAGGTAACAAGTAATCAAGTTCTCCAAGAGGTGCAGGAACCCTAGGAAATCTCACTCACATACGATTTCCCGCTATCCTAACAGTGGAAGTGCAAAACAGGGACCCCTGAAGATGAACACTGGAGCTGTTACTTGAGTGGATCCCCAGTGACCACAAACCTCAATTTACTGAATAGCGAAACCTGCTTTTTCCAATCTGATGACCACAGTAACTCAACACCAATGAATTACTGTTTGATCACCTACAGCCAACAGGACAAAAGGAACACAGGAATGAGAAAAAAAAAAAAAAAAAAGCTTCCCATTGTGATGGTTAGTTTTACATCAACTTGATTACCCAGATATTTGGTGAAACATTTTTTCTGGGTGTGGCCTTAAGGGTATTTCTAGATGACATTAGCATTTAAATTCATATACTGAGTAAAGCAGATAGCTCTCCCCACCATGGGTGAGTATCACCCAATCTATTGAGGGCCTGACAGAACAAAAAGGCAGAGGAATAAAAAAATCAAGCTTTTCCTGACTGTTGAGATGGGACTTCGGTCTTCTGAGGCCTTTGGACTCAGATGGAACATATACCAGCGGCTCTCCTGGGTCTCATGGGACTTTTTAGTCTCCATAATCACGTGAGCCAATTCCATATCACAAATCTCTTTATTTTCACTTGTTTGGTTTTCCTCTGATTTAAATATATCCTACCAGTTCTGTTTACTCCAATACATCTACTAAAGTCCCAAGTGAGTCATTCCGTATCTCATAATCTCTAATTGGTCGCTCAAACCTTTTTTTCCTTAATTTACTCTTTTTCATTATTAGTAACAAAACCCGAAAGATTATAAAATACTTAAAAATATGAATGACTAATTCCAAAAAACTCTAATATTCATTTTCCCAACTACAAAACAATTCTTTTTCTATTTTACAATTTGTTGGCTTGATCCAGGATCCAAAAGAGGTCCATATATAAATTGATGCCCTCCTAAATCTCTTTTAATCTATAGGTTCCCCTTTCATCTCCTTTACCCACTTTGTTTTAAAACTTCGTCTTTTGTATTGTAAAGTTTCCCATGGTCTGGATTTTGCCATTTTGCTGATTACATCCCCATGGTGTCATTTAACATGTTACCACTATTTATTTTCTGTAAATGATAGATAGATCTAGAGGCTTGGTCAGACTAAAGTTCCATACCTTTATGGCAAGACTACTCCACTGGTAGTGTTGTATTTCTTTATCAAGAAGTACATCATGTTTATGTGTTTCCCTATTTATAATGCTGGAGGCCCTCAATGATCTCTGCCTACCTCTGAGAATTTATTCAGGATGGCAAAAGTAAATCATCACTGGAGCAATCCTCCCTGAATCCACTGGAAACTATATTTCTAATGATCTCAAAGACAAAACTGTGGTTTATTCGCTGAAATACTTCTATAAAGAGAAAATCCTTCATCAACCGTTTAGTTAACTGCCTATACTTATTTCATCAATGTTTCTTCAAGCTTTAAGGTTGTCTGAAGCTTACACTTTACCAAACTCTTCAGGAAGAGCTCGTGGGAGTAATATTCCCTTTCTTCTGGCACATTCACAATAATTTGTCTGCTGGTTTATATTTAAAGATCAGTTTGGCTGGTGATAAATTTCATGGCTCACCTTTCTTTCCATGATTATGTTAAATATGATACTCCATTGTTTATTTGGCATAAAGCACTGCTGTCAAAAAAAAGTCTCATAAGAATCTAATTTTCTTCCTTATAGTGATGAAGTCTCTTTGCCTGGATACTCAAAGGTATGTTTTCCTTTCATTAAAGACCATAGTTTTACTATACTATGTCTCAGTGATGATTTGAGATGATTTTTATGAGGAACAAAGTGGCCCTTCCAATATATAGATTCAGGACCCCTACTTCAATAAAGTTTTCTTATGGTTTTTTAATTTTTTTTTTTTTTTCGGGCTTCAGTAGTTGTGGCTCGCGGGCTCTAGATTGCAAGCTCAGTAGTTGTGCCGCCTGGGCTTAGTTGCTCTGTGGCATGTGGGATCTTCCCAGACCAGGGCTCGAACCTGTGTTCCCTACATTGGCAGGCAGATTCTTAACCACCGTGCCACCAGGGAAGTCCCTCTTATGATTTTTTATACTGGTTTTTTTTCCTGTTTAATTTTAACCTCACCTTATAGGACTTCTGTTATACATATTTGGTTCTCCTTTACATAGTTTCCATACAACTTTTCCTCAAATCCTTTTCATTACTATATTTTTCTTTGATTGTTGAAATGTTCCATCTCCTCCTCCTCTACTTTTCTCAGAGTTTTTAACAATTGTGTTTACGTGCTCTTGCATTTTTTCTAGTTTACTCTTAATTTCTAAAATTACTGTTTTATTTGTACATTTTTCATGAATTCTGCCATCTTTCTTTTCAAACCTTCATTTCTCAGTTTCCCTTTCACTGATATATAATGCCCTTTCTCACCTCCATCATGTTTGTAATATTTTGTCCCATTTTAAAATATCAGGTATATAGTTTTCAACTCTTGTGAGTACTGTTCCTTATTTTCTTTTTAATTAAAATAATTTTGTATGGAGTTATTATCCTATTGCCCATTTTTTATGTAAAATAAGTATTCCCAAACAAAGGGAGGGGGTGTAGTTGGGATTTTCTTGTTCAAAGGTCTTGATGTGCTGTCACCAAGTGAGTCAAAAACTTGTGACCTTCTGCTTTTGCAGATCTGCCTTTTCAATGCCCACACATTTACCTAAACCTTCTCGTTCCTTGACCCTCACTGCCTCATCTTGCTCAATCTGGGTTCCACTCCCAGCACTTCCTCCTGGATGCTGAGTCTTACCTTGGAAGGGACATTGAGTGTGTTCGTTTGTAAAATAATAGAGTCCAGACATTACCAGACCTTGCCTCAGTCTCCCTGCCCTCACCCTGGAATTAAATATCCTGTAGGACCACTCAGCTGTGAATACACAACCCATATGGGCTCATCACACTTTTCTTTGGGATCTGTAGTTGATTTGGGGGGAGCAGGGGTTCAGATCTCTCCTCACTTCCCTCTAAGGCCAATTCCACACAGGTCTTATAGCTGCCATTCGTTTCTCCCATCTACACATATTCTGAGACTAACGGGGATACCCTGAATCCTAGTTTTATTGCAAATATTGTTTGTGGGTTTGTAGTTTAGCTCTCCTAGCCATTGTATTTTTTTTCATGGAGAAATGTGAGATTTAAAAACTGCCACCACTGGTGTCACCTCCCAGAATTCACTGCAAACTCAATTTATAATGATTCTAAAGCCAATCAAACTTTTAATATTTCTTAGAGCTATTAATAAGTACATTAAGATATTTCAACTCCCCCCAAAATCAAAGACTCCCACCTCCTAACAAATGGGACCTAACCATATGAGCTTTTGCACAGCAAAGGAAACCATAAACAAAGTCAAAAGAAACCTACTGAATGGGAGAAAATATTTGCAAATGATGCAACCAATGGGGGGTTAATTTCCAAAATATACAAACAACTCAACAACAAAAAAAACAAACAATCCAATCGAAAAATGGGCAGAAGACCTAAACAGACATTTCTCCAAAGAAGACATACGGATGGCCAAGAGGCACATGAAAAGACACTCAACACCACTAATTATGAGAGAAATGCAAATCAAAACTATAATGAGGTACTACTTCACACTGGTCAGAACCGCCATCATTAAGAAGTCTACAAATAACAAATGCTGGAGAGGATGTGGAGAAGAGAACCCTCTTACACTGTTGCTGGGAATGTGAATTGGTGCAGCCACTATGGAAAACAGTAAGGAGGTTCCTCAAAACAACTAAAAACAGAGTTGCCATATGATCCAGCAATCCCACTCCTGGGCACATAGCCAGACAAAACAATAACTCAAAAAGATCCATGCACTCGTAGGTTCATAGCAGCACTATTTACGATAGCCAAGACATGGAAACGTGCTAAATATCCATCGACAGATGAATGGATAAAGAAGACGTCACGTGCACACACACACAGCAGAATATCACTCAGCCATAAAAAAGAATGAAATAATGCTGTTGCAGCAAGATGGATGGACTTAGAGATTATCATATTAAGTGATGTAACTCAGAAAGAGAAAGACAAATACCATATGATGTCACTTATATGTGGAATCTAAAATACCATACAAATTGACTTATCTACGAAACAAAAACAGACTCACAGATATAGAGAACAGACTTGTGGTTGCCAAGGGCGGGGGTGGTAGCGGAGGGAAGGAATGGGAGTTTGGGATTAGCAGAGGCAAACTATTATATCTAGAATGGATAAACAACAAGGTCATACTGTATAGCACAGGAACTATATTCAATATTCTGTGACAAACCATAATGGGAAAAAACATGAAAAAGAATATATATACACATATATATGTATAACTGAGTCATTGTGCTGTACAGAAGAAATTAACAAAACATTGTAAATCACCTATACTTCAATAAAATTTTTTTAAAAAAAGATTCCCACCTCCTAATGTTTTCTATGAAATTTTTTTCACCAGCGTTTTTTGTTTTCATGAAATGATTTTAGGGATTTAATCTAAAAGATTTAGCAATAATTTTTTCTTAGATTATCATTGGCTCTTTGTATATATATCACGAAATACATACATACACAAAAGAGAATCAATTCATGAGAGCCTTATGTACCTCCCAACAAGCTTCATGGCATAAAATTAAAATTAACGTTATCAATAAATTATCTCCCCGCAGAAGCTGCATTTCCATACTGATTTACAAGTGTTCTAATCAGCACATCAAGACACCAGCCTTCAAACCTGCTTACTACCCTTTATCCCATTATCATTCTCAACAAAACTTTCATCATCTCTCACCAAAGCCGCTGCAAAAACAGCCATCTATATCCCTCTTCAATCCATTTTCAAATAATATATGAACAAATTGAATACATGTGGCCACAGGTATTTTTCTGGGGAGAGGTCCAAGGAGTACTTTGTCCCCCAAACCTTAAACACCAGTAGAGCTGTAACTGTCTTGTACCTTTCATGGGGTACAGTTAACAGTCCACATTTTTTTGGTATTATAAATTCTGTTCAGGAATACCAAGACACAAAGTACCAACAAGTCAAAATTTCTACTCTGAATTAAGTAAAGTTACCTTGCTGTTTGTACTCTACCTCCCTGGGCTTCAATTTCCTCACCTGATAAATGCAGAAATGTGACTAGATAATCTTAAAGTCATCTTAACAGATGTCATAACAAACTTACAAGAGTTATTTGACGGAAGGCAAGGAACATCCAGCAAACTAAAGGAATCAGTCCTGCTACTGAAAGATCTTTATTTGCAGTAATATTTTCAGGGGTTAAGGATGGCCAGTAACCAGTGTGTTTATGAAATAAAATAGCTTACAACTAAATAAAAATGAAAATAATTAGATGTACATTCTAGAATTTCTAAGTCGTGTTTCAAGGGCAAATTAAGAACATGATCTGCTTTGTTCAAGGCTGTATGCGCAGTGCCTATAACACTGCCCAGCATGTAACAGGAGCTTTATAAATATTTGTTGGATGGATGAATCGGCCTCCCTTAACCTAATAACAACCACTGTATCTTTCATCTTGTTGGGTAATGACCAAGGCCACAGAGCAATATGGTTCTCAACAAGCACTGGCAATACGGAATGGATAAGATACTTTTGCTCAGTAAAACAATGAAGCTCCATCATCTGAATCCCTACAATCTTAACAATATATAAGCTTGTATTCTCCTTATTAGCTCAAATCAGAGATGACACTGGGAAATGGTTATCCCCACCGTAGTGTAATCCAGCTGCAGGCTGCATTGGAAAGAGGATTACAGCCAGTACCAGAGAAACAATGGGATTTCCTTTGATAATAAACAAAACTAAATCTGAGAACGCAGAAGCTGTTAACAACCAAACTAGCAGGCAGGTCACAGAACCGGAGTCTGAAGCAGCCTTGCAAGAGGAGAAACTGTACTAGATTTGGAGCTAGGTAAATGTGAGTTTAAATCCTGTCTTCGGGCTTCCCTGGTGGCGCAGTGGTTGCGCGTCCGCCTGCCGATGCAGGGGAACCGGGCTCGCGCCCCGGTCCGGGAGGATCCCACGTGCCGCGGAGCGGCTGGGCCCGTGAGCCATGGCCGCTGAGCCTGCGCGTCCGGAGCCTGCGCTCCGCAAC
>NC_041231.1:32355941-32401278 GCF_002837175.3 Physeter macrocephalus
AGGCCACAACAGTGAGAGGCCCCGCGTACCGCAAAAAAAAAAAAAAAAAAAAAAAAAATCCTGTCTTCACTATTGGCCTAAGCCTCAGCATCTTTATAAAACTGGGATGAAAACTGTAGCTCCCTGATTGAGTTGCTGCCTGAGGTAATGAGATCTGGCAGGTAAAGCACTTGCCAGTATACTTGGCACAAAGCAGTCATGCAATGAAATTTATTTTCCAGAGCCCCTCCCAGTCTTCCTAGATAAATAAAAGGTGGCAGGCGTAGAAAGAAAGAAAAAACACAGATAGAGGTAGAAAAGAAGAGAGATACCCTATAAAGGTACACAAGTTTTTACATATGTACATCTTTCTCCTTTTGCTTATACATAAAGACAACACACCCTAGGTAGCTAATCCGAACTTAATAGAATTTTTAAAAATAAATTTATTTATGTATGTATGTATTTATTTATGGCTGTGTTGGGTCTTCCTTGCTGCGCGCGGGCTTTCTCTAGTGCGGCGAGCGGGGGCTACTCTTCGTTGCAGTGTGCAGGCTTCTCATTGCGGTGGCTTCTCTTGTTGCGGAGCACGGGATCTAGGCACGCAGGCTTCAGTAGTTGTGGCTTACGGGCTCAATAGTTGTGGCTCATGGGTTTAGCTGCTCCACCGCATGTGGGATCTTCCCGGACCAGGGATCAAACCCATGTCCCCTGTATTGGCAGGCGGATTCTTAACCACTGTGCCACCAGGGAAGTCCCCTAACAACAGAATTTTAAGCAGCCTTCCATATAACTCACAGTTCCCTAAGGTCTGAGAAGACTTTAAGAACAAATCTTAAATGATAAACAAACAGAACAAGTAGCAAATATATGGGGCTACTGAAGAGAGGCTGAACCACAGCATTTCAGATTTGCTTTCTGTTAAAAACAAGCAAAGCCTGTCCTTGAATCTGTTCTTTCATACAAGAGTTGGAATAATTTAATGGCTACTGAATACAAGCTCCTATGCAAGATGGTTCAAGAGCACATCCCAGGGCTACCACCACCTGGGCTAGTTAACAATGGACACAGATAAGGAGCCCAGGCTACAGCCAGAAGGCCCAAGTTCAAATCCTCCTCCACCACTTACTAATTGTGACTTTGGACAGGTGCCTTAAGTTTTCTCCACTTCAATTTCCTTGTCTGTAAAAACAATATCTCATAAGATTTCTGTAAGGATTAATGTAATAGCTGAAAGCTTTGCACACATTAAAACACTACGTAAATGAATGGGACGTAAAGAAACACTTTGCTTCTTTTGTCATGTGAGAATATTAACAGCCCCTTCATCATAAAATTGTTGGGGTAAATTAAACAAGGTATTCCATGTAAAGAGTATAGCACTGGGCCAGGAATACAGTATGAATTCAATAAACTACTACTATCATATTTTAATATATCCAGAACTCTTCAAAGCTATGATGGCTGGGGACTTCCCTGGTGGCTCAGTGGTTGAGAATCCACCTGCCAATGCAGGGGACACGGGTTCGAGCCCCGGTCCGGGAGGATCCCACGTGCCGCGGAGCAACTAAGCCCGTGCGCCACAACTACCGAGCCTGCCCTCTAGGGCCCATGAGCCACAACTACTGAGCCCACATGCCGCAACTACTGAAGCCGCGCACCTAGAGCCTTTGCTCCGCAACAAGAGAAGCCACCGCAATGAGAAGCCCGCGCACCGCAACAAAGAGTAGCCCCCGCTCGCCGCAACTAGAGAAAGGCCACGCGCAGCAACGAAGACCCAACGCAGACAAAAATAAGATAGCTAGCTAGATAGACAGATAGGGAAAAAAAACAAACAAAAAAATATGATGGCTGGAAACCAAATCAGTACAAGTACATACATACATACACCCACACAACACACACACAGATTTTAGTTCTAATACTCCTCACTCTCTCTAAAACCTTGGCCCCCATCCTTTGCCATTAAGTTGAGCCCCATGCAATAACTCACTCTAGAGTTTTTATTAACCTGTCCTAGTATCTCAAGACCCTGGTCTCTGCTAAACAATAATGGATGAAAAGTTGTTTAAGGTAATCTAAACAATTATTCACTGAGTGTAACAACACTGATCATAGGATTTAAAATTTAAATGTCTCTATAAGGTATGGGACATTTAAGACCCTAAGACAGGTATGCACATTTATGTGAATCCAGCATCTGAACCAATAGGTGCACATTAAATATTCATCAAACCAGCAAAACAGTTCTTCGCAGCATTTATATCAGCTTCAACGGCCTCAAACACTTCCACACTTTCACCTGCATCACCCGATTTAACTCAAGGCTCCACAGACTTGGGCAGGACTACAGAGGGTGGCTATCAGAGGAACCCTGAGGGCACAGAACTTCTTTAGAGACCCTGAGCCATTTAGGTGATGTTGTTGCCCCTTAAGAACCTCTACTGTGGAAAGCAGCTAATTGAGGAGCTCCCTGAAAACCTAGGAACTTTAATGATGAATCTGAGTTTAAGTTAGTGAGCAAAGATGTACACATATGTTTATAACAATCCTCAACCTCTATTGTAGAAAGCAGCTCATCGAGGCATTATATGGAAACTTAGGAAAACTAATAACAAATCTGAGTTTATGCTGGTGAGTTTTCACTGTATTGTAAAATATACATTTTGAATAATCTTCAACCTTGTATGAAAGATTATTATGTATCAAAAGAAAATTGATCTTGCCCTGAAATGAAGGCGAAGGATAAATATTTGTTGAATGGCTGACAGATGGATTGACAAAGCGAACGAGTGAGTGAATGGCAGTACTGCTGCTCAGTTACCTCATAGACAGTAAATTTAATATCATGGTTATGGCACACACACACACAAAACAACTAAAGATACCAAAACGAAGTCGCTGGGAAATCTGTTCTTTGCAGCAAGGATGTGCTATATCAGGGTACAAGCATCTCTTCACCCTGCAAAACCACAAGCATTTCAAAACCTGTTATAGGGCTTCCCTGGTGGTGCAGGGGTTGAGAGTCTGCCTGCCGATGCAGGGGACGCGGGTTCGTGCCCCGGCCCGGGAAGGTCCCACATGCCGCGGAACGGCTGGGCCCGTGAGCCATGGCCGCTGAGCCTGTGCGTCCGGAGCCTGTGCTCTGCAGCGGGAGAGGCCACAGCAGTGAGAGGCCAGCGTACCACCACCACAACAACAACAACAACAAAAAACCTGTTATATCCTAGCCATTTTACCTCCTGAGACACTGAGCATGGCCGCTGAGCCTGTGCGTCCGGAGCCTGTGCTCTGCAGCGGGAGAGGCCACAGCAGTGAGAGGCCAGCGTACCACCACCACCACAACAACAACAACAAAAAACCTGTTATATCCTAGCCATTTTACCTCCTGAGACACTGAGGAAAGACTCATGATTCTCCCCACTATGTCCTTGAGCACATTTTGAAATAAAAGCTTCTCTTGAAGACGGGCTTAATAATAAATTAAATTACTTCTGTTATGCCACAACTAATGGACAGAAAGCGCAGAGCTCAAGATGAACAATAATCTAACCCGTTAGATCTGATTTATAACCTAATGATATTCTGGTTCTGGCAGAGGAACAAAACAAAACCCAAGCTGTAATAACAGGCAAGGTGTGCTGTCAGCACTCTAGGCAGTTTTTATATTTTAAACCTGAGGGAATTTGGGAAAGGTCCGTGGTACTATTTTTTCCTTATCTGACTGACACAGCCAATTATACCTTTAAATTAAGTCTAATAACGTATACAGCCTTTGTTAATGAGAATATGAAAGCTAAAGTTGTGTTCTGTGAAAAAGCAGATCATTTTGCAATACTGAATACGGGCATGATTGAAGCAGGCGCCTCACTGGAATTCGGCTTTGGTCAAACAGAGGGCGGGTTATGTGACCCTAGAAGAGATGGATTCATTTTCCCACATGGCTGACCACTCTGGCTCCTCCGTTTTCTGGGTGAAAAACAGATACTTTATTAGTCAACTTGGCTGTTGTACAGGTCAGATTTCTGCTACAATAATATTGTGTGACCCCCACAAAGGAAAAGAACTGTGGTGATGGACAACAGTAAGGCTTCTTTCTTGCTCACCGGGGTTCAGGTGCACTGGGTGACATCATGAACACCATGATGATTAAAGCTGCGGGTCGCGGCCATGCTGCTCCCCACGTCTCTCATTCTGGGACCAGCAGCAACATGGGGACCTGGGTCATGGTCTACTCAAGGCAGGTGGCAGGGCAGAGAGGCCAAGCAACACCATGCAAGGACACTGACACCCTCTACCCATGTGCTTCCAGCACATTCCATCGGCCATGGAGAATCACTGAGCCCAGCTCAAAGTCAGGGGGACAGCAAAGTGTCCACCTACCTGGAGGCACAGCAGAGTCACTCGACCAAGAGACTGCAGGGCAATTACAGGGAGAGAGAAACAAGTCTGCACGACAATCAGATCTACCCACACACAATACTCAGATCTGCCCAGTTCATCTGAGCTCGCCCTCCTGCTGACAGCCTCTCATTTCCCACCACAGGTAGGTGGAAACAGGCTAAGAGGACATGGGCTGCAGGAGAGACCCATTCCTTGGCTGGCAGGTGAGTGGGCTGCAGGAGAGATCCATTCATTGGCTGGCAGGTGAGTGGGCTGCAGGAGAGATCCATTCATTGGCTGGCAGGTGACCATTCAGATACTTGATCTCTCTCTCCGGTATTGCCTTGATGATAGAACCCTAAAGTAAAGGCCCACAGAAGGAATTTCAACGGCCTCTTTCTAGTCCTTCTTGGGGACTAGATTTGCCTATTTGTCCTTGAATTTTCTATAATACAGTATAATAAATGCCGACTCATTCTTATTAGTTTAAGTGGGTCTATCACTTGCCAGTCAAGGGGCCACACGGGTAACAAATGAACTTCTATAGGAGAAATCTGTCCAGAATAGGTGAGTGTGGAGGTGGGCAGCCAGACCTGGGAACTTGTGTTCCATCAGAGATGGCACAACAAGCACATCGCTGTTTTTACTGAGGTCAGATGTCTCAGAGGAGATGGGAACTAATGAAGAACACTGAAGGGGGTGGCTTTTTGTTTCTACAAATGTTAAATACAGCATCCCTTTAGCACTGTCACTGCCTGTGACAGACCCCCTAAAAAGAAATCACTCCTTTAGGCTTATTATTTGGTTTTTGTCCATCCCTCTCTAATCTCTCCTTATTTGGGAATCTTGGTATTTCTTCGTAACCTTCCAAGAGAATGATTCCCAGATTAACACTTGCGGCTGTGCGCTCAAATCCTAAATTTCTCCTGCCCGTGCATCGCTTCTTCCTGGATATCCTGCTTTCACTTGAATTCACTTTCGGTCTAGAACCGAATTTACCAGCTTCCCACACAAACCTCTGCCCCTTCCTTTCTTCTGTCACTGGTATCTTCTTCTTTTCTCCTGTGTCTCCTACTGAGCACACTTTTGGGCTCCCACGTGCCGTCAGCTATTAGTAGCAGATATCGCTGGCTGCCTGGCCACATTCCAGGAGCCTGTCTTCCAACTATGGGGTGGGCAGGGGAGCCAACCTCGAGCAAAGGGTCCCAAGGTGAAACGTTCAATGGGGCTTCTGGAGAAGGTCTGACTCCCTGACAGCAAGAGGGCTGTGGAGAGAAACGGTTCTTTTTCTGCGATTCCCCCAGGCGTTTTACTATGAGAGAACAGAGCATCAACGTCTGTGCACCTGATCAACATCTGTGCTTCCCTGGTTCCCAACTGTCAAGTGAACAAAACCTAAACTCCTTAGCTCAGTATTAAAATGCCTTCCTTATCTGGTGCACGTTTATCTCGCCAGCTGATGTCTTCCTGTTTCCCTTCACATCAATAGGGAATAACTATATGATTAACCACTGGTACTGAGAGCTTACAGTGCACCAAACAGCCTACTAAACATGTTATATACAGTATTCACTTACTCCATACAACTCTAGATGGTCAGTGTTATCACACCCATTATACAGACCATAGTAGGACCAGAACTCAATGCAAGTTTCTCTCCATAAAGCCCCATGCTTGTCAACCATTGTTTCCTGGGTACCTTCTGTGTGTCAAGACACTAATACACCATATCATTTCCTCTGCCAGTTTGTTTTCCTAATGATCCCATTCCTTTAGGCCACACCCTCTGGGCTCAGCTCAAAAAGCCACTTCAGGAAGGTGAAAGTCACTTCCTCTCAAGATGCTGCAAAAACCATGAGCAATTGCATTCTTCTCTGATAAAAAGTGCAATCAGTTTTCTCTTCTCCCCTTACAGCCTTCAGCCCTTCTCACTTGTACTATGGTAATTTAATTATACCTTACACCAAATTTGAGGCTCCAAGCTCTTGACTAAGGTAAGATCGGCTGCTCATTCATTTGGTAATTTTCCCGCCCCCCCAAGATAATAATAAGAGACAACAGTTATTGAGTCTTTCCTATGCTGAAGACAGTGAGTTAACACTTTACACATTCTTTAATTTATTCCCGTGATACCTTTGTGAGTTCTATTTCACCCTCATTTTATAGGGTAGGAAACAAGGTGTGGTAAGGCCGAGTTACTGCCTAAGGTCACACACCTAATAGAATAAAAATAAAAACAGATTCAAATCCAAGAGGTCCCCAAAGAAATAATTTTTTAAAAATTTAATGTTCTATCACACCTCAGTTTTCATTAACTAAGATACAAAAGATCTAACTCGAAAGCACTTGGATCAAAAGGCTCCATTAGGAGTGGACCCAAGTTTCAAAGCCTTTTTCCACTGCCAGATTTGAACAACAGGCTTGGTTTTGAGAATAACTTTCACTGGGGTACCCTGGCCAATTTCTGTGTGGGAGGGCAGGAAAGGGAGAAGTTTAATTCAATATTATCTAGGCCAATGAATCTATGCCCAATGTACTATATGTTCCAAAGATTTTAGGCCTCACTTGAAATCTTTGTGTCTCTCGTGAATAAAGACGGTCTGTCTTACATAATTAAATCTGCTTTAAGATCCAGCATCACATTGTGGAATTTAAATGACTTACGTTCAAAGAAATCGATTCCTGCCTGGGAAGGTTATGATGAGGTTGATAACTTATTTTAGGGGTTCCCAAACCAAACCAAGGGACCACCTGCATAAGAATTTTCTGGGGTGCTTAAAAAAATAGATTTCACAGTTATGAAATAAGGATAGGAGTGCCACTTACAAAGGTCCTCAGGGTTTTCTGATAAGCTGCAAGACTCGAGAACCCCTAGATTCTAGTCCATGCCACACCTCAACTGCTAACACTTCTATAACTTACCAGTGTAAAAATAACTGTTCAGGGCTTCCCTGGTGGTGCAGTGGTTAAGAATCCACCTGCCAATGCAGGGGACACGGGTTTGAGCCCTGGTCCGGGAAGATCCCACATGCCGCGGAGCAGCTAAGCCCGTGTGCCACGACTACTGAGCCTGCGCTCTAGAGCCAGCGAGCCACAGCTACTGAGCCCACGTGCCACAACTACTGAGCCTGTGCTCTAGAGCCCGCGAGCCACAACTACTGAAGCCCACGCGCCTAGAGCCCGTGCTCCGCAGCAAGAAAAGCCACCTCAATGAGAAGCCTGCGCACCACAATGAAGAGTAGCCCCCGCTCACCGCAACTAGAGAAAGCCCGCACTGAGCAAGGAAGACCCAATGCAGCCAAAAATAAAAAAAGAATAAATTAAAAATAAAAATAACCGTGAGTAAAAAAAAAAAAAAAAAAAAAATCAGTGGATTCTCTCATCGTTTGTGGCTCTAGTCTCCAGCAACTACAATTTAGAAAAGCTCCAGACAGGGATTATTGTCTCCTAAATATTTGGTTACAACCACACAAAAGCCCTGATCCTAAAGAATCCATTCTATGAGTTTCGGTAGTGCCTGTTGAGAGTTGATTGTATCAGGATATCAGGTCAGTACCTGGGTAGGATTACATAAACTCCGGGAGTAGGAAGCACATTCTGAGGAAAGCAGCTTGCATTTCAATAATCTGATAAACAGGCGTTAACAGAAGCACCACAAGTGCTGGATGCCTGAGCCTGTGCACCTTTGTTGAACCATATGTCAGAGAGCTCCTGGCTGACACAAGAACAAAACTGCAGCCTCCCAGAGAAAGTCATTCCCTGAGCCTCTTGCAGGAACAAGAGGGAAAGCCAGGGCTCTGCTTATAAGAATGGTATAAACAGTCAATATGAAGTTCAGAGTTTGAAAGAGTAAATATCATCCCAATAACATTCAAATATATACATATAAATATATATGTACACACACATTTGGTTCTGTTATCATATAGTATTCACGTGTGTGTGTATGTGTGTGTGTTGACACACATACACTAGTTATTTCCTGGCAGTCTTAGACTATTTCAATCTGAATCAGTATCAGCTAAAAATAAATTAAAACATAAAATAATACAATAGAGTTCACTGCTAGGACTTACACTGCTCAAGATCTGTGACATGGAACTGACCACAACTGAGAGATATTCACCAGCTCCTAAATGATGGAAAGAAGAATAGAAAGAGAGGAGAATAGAATAGGAAGAGAAAAACGCACAGCTCTAGAGGTCAAATCTAAGTTTTGACAATGTCACTGGCATAATATACACTTCTGTCCCAGGGACTGGGCAGAAGCAAACTTGAGTAATGACAAGTAACTTTAATTAAACTCTCCATCTGCTTATGAGCTTGATGAACTTCAAAATGAACTTGCTTACCAAGTCACGGTCTCTCCAAGAAGTAATCCTTTCTTATTAATCTTTGACAAACTATTAAATTTCCCGTTTTTCCCCTGACCGATGGTAGAATGCCCTCTCTCCGTATGATTTACAAGTAGTCTCAGAAATTAGAAAGTGATGTACAGCTCATGCAATTCATTTTAATAGGAATTTGAATGGCTTCCCTTTTTCTTTTTCAAAATACAATATCTTGAATTGTCCTCTCCAAGCATGTGATAAATGACATGGGGGCAGAAAAAGAAGAATTTTTAAATGCAAGATAAAAGGGATGATTTTGTAATCTCTCTTTATGAAGGGCCTGCTCTCTGAAGTGATAAAAGCTGTGGTCCTGCTGTGTTTCCACCTGCAAAACTCCTCTTAAATCTAATAGAACTTAGAGGGGTACACAAGCCACCGAGGATGAAACCTAATTTCCATCTCAGTTCATCTGATTTCCTAAAATTACATCAACAGCAAAATCAGATAGACGGTGGATGCTGGTTTATGAGGCTTCTAATAGGTAAAACTCTGTTTTAGTATTTAAAAAATAATTACCACTCTGATTCAACCAGGGCTTATGGGAAACTATTTTGTCACCTCCTTTTCCTTTGTTAGGCCATGAACATAACCAGCACTAGCCACTAACTACGCAATCTTATTTTTAAGATCATTTAAGAAAAAAAATGATATTCATTAAGATGCACTGTAAATCCAGAAGCACAAAAATCACAAGAATTTCCACGACTCAGAAATCAAAGCGACTCAATCATTAAATTCAATTTTCCACTCATTGCATCTAAAAAGAGTCACAGAGCAGAGAGGGCCTATGTATTTGGAACATGGATGAGGAGGATGGTGTAACAAAGTCTTTAACCCATCCAATGCAAATAGCCTTTGAATTATTCTAGGGAGATATTGCTCACATGCACTTGTGCTGACAGGTGGACACGTTCACTAACTTTAGAAACCCAACTTTCTTTCTTGCCAACACCATTATTGCCCACAAAGTCCACTCTAAGATTATTCAATCAAGTGTGCTTGCTATAATTGGATTTTCTCCCTCTCTCCCTCCATTCTGAAAGCCCAAAATGGTAATGCCAAAGTATTATTTAAGTTGTTCCTGTCTCATGAACTCAGGCTAAAAATGGTATGCAAGCTCTACTAGAGACCTGGACACACAATATTATACTTAGTATCAAATGTATATTTGATACTTGTCCATTCAACAGAAAGCAGGGCCAGAGGCCCATCCCAGAACATTAGCAATCGTCCCACCAAATTTTCTCACCAGGTACCAAGATCTGCAAAATGGTCTGTGTTTTCTTCTGAAATGGCAGAGAGAGAATATGATCGACAGCTTAATAGAAAACCCAGTCCACAAGGTAAAAACAAAAGGTCATGTCATACTTTGCAAAGTGTAACATTTGTAAATTCATTTCCCCCCTTTTTCCTACCCAACACCTACGCTTCACAAGAAAGAACACATTAAGATGAAAAATATGAGTTTTTCTCTGGTAAGAATGACTGAAGAGCACTGTTTTATTTTCTTCCCAACACAAAGTAAATACACCATGAGGTTTAATTGCAGTTTGTACCTTCAAACCTCCCGGCAGGGCGGCCCATCTGGGGACTGTGTCTCTGACACCCTTTAACTGAGACTTCATGACCTTCTGGGCTCTGTTAATACAGAGCCCAGAAAACCCTAACCCAGAAAACCATCCTCAGAAGAAAATATCGTCAGTGGTTAACTAGTACCATGGGGCCACTTTGATTTTTGCTTTTTTCTCTCCTTTTTGCACGAAGAGTAGACCTGGAATTTTCTTTACGAGGCAATTTATTATGAATATAGTTGATGGCTTTTCGCTCGTTGGCGTATTTTTTAAGAAAAAGAAAAACAGAAGAGAAAGAAACACACAGGCCATAGCCCGATCCTAGAAAACAACCCGTATAGCAAGGCTTCTCAACCTCAACACCATGAACAATTCGAGCCAGATACCTCTCTGTTCTGGGAGGCTGTTCTGCATACTGTGGACGCACAGCGTCCCTGGCCTCTAGCCATTAGATGTTGGTAGCTCTAGCCCTGTTGTAAGAACCAGAAATGTCTCCACACATTGCCAAATGTCATCCTGAAAAGAAAACTGCCCGCAGTTGAGAACCAAGGCTTTAGAGCAAAAGAGACAGTCCCTTTTAAAATTACTAAGGCCACTCCTGACATCGTTCAGGAGGAGTATTTGCAGGTCCATCCAGTCTCTGTGGAATTCCAGTGCCTGTGCCTCCCATTACCAAAGAAGCCAGGTGCCAAAATCACCAACACACCTATCTTTATCCCAAAGGATCTGGCAAAGCCTTCATAATGTGCTCACATAAAACTAAAACCCAGAAGAGAAAAACACCTATGTCAGCAAAGCAGGGAGGAGAGGTAGGTAGCCTTTATACGCCAGGAAAGCGGGAAACCCTAGGCTTTAAAACTGCTGCTTTGGCAAATGTCTGACGCTAGGAGACCTATTTTTAAAAGTTGGGGAGAGGGAAGCAGCAAAGAAACAGAAAAGTCCAAGTACATTTTCAACATCTTTTCATCTTTTTGATGTATCAATGAAGATTTTTTTTTTTTTTGAGAGAGAGAAAAGAAAAAGTCAGTAACTCCTGGAGTAAAAATAAAGAATGAGCACACAAGGAAGTAAAGCTAACCATCAGCACTTTTAAACTACCCTTAAACAAAAAGGCACTGATGAGACAGATTTGTTTTAACCCCTGGGCAGAAGAGGTTGCCGAAAGCAATCTATCACATGGTACCATTGAGGTAAAGAAGGCTGCAGTACCCTTTGGGAGATACAAAAGCAAACCAAGTCTGGCTAAGACCTGAGATTACCCTCCTTGCCGAAGAAATTGGGTTATTCAGGTGACAGAGCTCAGAGCCCAGTGAAGAGGATGCTTGATCTAGTTCTAAGCATTAACCCCAGATTTGCCCCATAACGTTAGCATCCTTCTAACAAGAAAGGTGGTCTGGGCAGTAGGCCTTTATGTATCAAACCTCAAATGACAATGGCAACCTGGGATTCATCCAAAAATAATTTTTATAGTGAGTTGGCCAGGAATAATTAACACTACTCCCCTTCTCTCGTGTGTAAGATGCTAGAAGACCAATACACAGGACGGCAGGTTGAAGGTACTTACAGAAAGCTCATGGGAAGTTAAGTGACCTAATGCTTTTACCCAGGGGCCTTGGACACTGTTCTTTTTCTTCAAATCTGCATTCCAATCTTTCTCCGTGAATGAACGTGGTCTTGTTTGCACGATGCATTTTCCAAAATTTCCCACCGAACCATAAATCAACTCCAAGGGAAAGGTAGTGATTAATACAACAAATGGATCCAGCCATGGTAGATTTTTCATACCTGACAGCTATGTCCTAGAGGAAGTACAAAAGACCCTGGAGTTTCTACTTTTAACTTCCCCAATGCTTGGTGATTATTCTAACAGACCCAGAAGATCAGGACAAATAGACATTTTTAAACTTCTTGAGGAAGAAATGATTTCCAAGCACCAGGAAGCTAGTCACAGGCTGCATGTCTCCCAGTGAAAGAGCCTAGCTGACCACAGGATGTTCACATTCCAACACTGTGTTCTTGGTAAAAAAAAAAAAAAAAAAGCAACATTCAGGAAGCAATGAGAAAAAGCCTTTCAGGAAAAAAAATCTCATCAGCTGTGCAATAAAATATGAACATAAGTTGAGAAGGTACTGTGTGTTGCCGTAGGCTTTGAGAAAGGCTTCAGGCATAACTTCTAGAACCACATCGTCCAATACGGTGGCTACTAGCCACCTGTGGCCAATTAGGCATATGAAATGTGGCTTAGTCCAAAGTGAGATATCATTACAGTGCGTGATACACACTGGATTTCCAAGACTTAGAAGGAAAAAGGGAAGGTAAAACATCTCACTGATAATTTCTGGATCGACTCCATGTTGAAATGATAATATTTTGGAGATACTGGGTTGAATAAAATATACTACTACGTTTAATTTCACCTGCTTTTTTTTTTTTTTTTTTTTTTTACTTTTCTAATGCGGCCACTAGAAAAATTTAAGTCACTTATGTGACTCAGATTTATGGCTCACATGATATTTCTAATGGACAGCACTGTTCGAGAACGGGAGTCAGCAAACTTTCTGGAAGGGCCTGACTGTAAATATTTTAGGCTCTGTCTCTGTCTCTGATGCCAAAGCAGCAGGGACAATATATAAACAGATGGCTGTGGCTGTGTTCCAATAACATTTTATTTACAAAACAGACAGATGAATTTGGCCTGTGAGCCCCAGTCTGCCTTCTTCTCGGGGTCTAGATCATTAACAGTTCCCTATAAAGAGGAAGATGAACACACCAGGGGCCCATGACATGAATTTAGCCTGCAGGTATGTTTTTGTATCCAGCATGGGTCCCGAGCAAATCTGAACTTGAATACCTTCAGACTGGGCCTGGCTGTCCCAGGTCCCCCAGTCCCCACATCACTTGCCAAGTTTAACTGGTCTTCTTTTTTTTTTTTAATTTATTTTATTTATTCATTTATTGTTGGCTGTGTTGGGTCTTTGTTGCTGCGCGCGGGCTTTCTCTGGTTGTGGCAGGTGGGGTCTACTCTTTGTTGCGGTGTGTGGGCTTCTCATTGCGGTGGCTTCTCTTGCTGTGGAGCACGGGCTCTAGGCATGCGGGCTTCAGTAGTTGTGGCATGCGGGCTTTAGTAGTTGTGGCTTGCGGGCTCTAGAGCGCAGGCTCAGTAGTTGTGGCGCACGGGCTTAGTTGCTCCGTGGCATGTGGGATCTTCCCAGACCAGGGCTTGAACCCATGTCCCCTGCACTGGCAGGTGGATTCTTAACCACTGCACCACCAGGGAAGTCCAAACTGGCCTTCTTCATGCCATGACCATGTGCATTTAGCCCTCCTGCTGTAAAACTGGTGTCCTAGGAAGCGGCACTCCAAAACGCCAGACAGTCATGGAATCAGATAACGGGAGTTTCTATCAGGGGCTAACTTAGTTAACTGATACAATTTATCATCCAAACCCAATCAATTCTGAGAATGAAAGGAGGCATAATTACTAATTAAATCTGGATTAACAGGTTTCCACCAGAATGTATACAGTTATCCTACTGATAAAGGAAGCCAGGCCTACAGTGAAAATATGGTCAACTTTCTCCAAAATGCAGACATGAACAAGGAAGAGAACATCTGGGACCACTTCCTGTGTAGCACAATGGATTACTATTAAACAAACCCTGCCTGACACATCTAACAGGGCTGCCCTTCCTCAGTGCCCATGGTATCTGTGGTGGGCTTCAGCTTCTCTCTGGTCAGCTTCCCAAGATCTCTTTCAGCACCTCTGGGTGACTATCCTGGATTCAGTCTGTGTCTTCCCCATCCAAATCATGGCCTAACGATTAAAAATTTTTCCACCCAAGGTGTGTAATGAGTACACGGGGGCTTACGACACTACTCTCTCTACTTCTGCATGTTACTGATCACTTCCACAGTTTAAAAAATAATTTTAAAGGTTACACCCGGCTTTCCCAGTTGCAGATGGACTTCAGTGAGCCTAAGATAACCAGATTCTGTGGACAAGAATGCTGCCATTATGATGGGGACCTGGTTTTAGGATAAGGCAGACACTGTGGGTGGCAGAGCCCACAGACAGAAATAAACATAGTCCCTCACCACACTCTTGGGCTGCTGGAACCAACCAAAACGGATGACAACAAAAAGTTTATTCTTTCCCTTTACTGCTGAAAGCAGCTTGGGTTGAGTTTCTGTTGCTTGCACCTGTCATGGGTGATTCCTGTAACCAGTGCTGCCTTCTTCCTCCCCCTCTTCCCCAATGGTCTTGATCTGGAGGGTACATGGGTTTGTACACACACACACACACACACACACACACACACACACACACACACCCGTGTACCCTCCAAGTACAGACCACTGGGAGTATCATGAAAATACACATGCCTTTGAAGCTAAATTAAGCAGTCAGGAGCCATTTCCCACCTCACAGGCACTTCCCTGAGTTGCCAATGCATCTGTTTGTAGGAGCAGCTGGTCACACACTTTCTACCTCACCAGGAGGTCACTTCCCAGAGGGACGCTGAAACCAGCAGTGCTGGGGTAGGGGCTCCCCCCAGGAACATCACAAACATTGCTTTGAACACATTTCGGCTTCCTTCTGACCTTTCTCCTTCCATAAAGGAGCTGCACACAGTTACGTCCACACCACAGGTCCCTGTCCTCACTCTACCCCTATCACCTCAGGGAAACTTTACGTTCTTCCTTCAGCTTGAAACACCAATCCTGAGAGATGGAAGGAAGAGCCGGGACATCCTCACAGGGAACTCTTAGACTTCGGAGGCAACATCACCAAGAACGCACAACCTGGGCTTCCCTGGTGGCACAGTGGTTAAGAATCCGTCTGCCAATTCAGGGAACACGGGTTCGAGCCCTGGTCCAGGGAGATCCCACATGCCGCGGAGCAACTAAGCCCGTGCGCCACAACTACTGAGCTTGTGCTCTAGAGCCCGCAAGCCACAGCTACTGAGCCTGCATGTTGCAACTACTGAAGCCCGGGAGCCTAGAGCCCGTGCTCTGCAACAAGAGAAGCCACCACAGTGAGAAGCCCGGCGCACTGCGACGAAGAGTAGCCCCCGCTCACCGCAACTAGAGAAAGCCTGCGCACGGCAACGAAGACCCAATGCAGCCAAAAATGAATGAATGAATGAATGAATGCACAACCTCTTAAGCAGCAAGGACACCGAGATGCATCCCTGAGAATCTACGTAATAAGTCTCTACACGTACTCCCCTTCTCATAAGAACTCTATCCTCTACCACGGCTCAGGATATTTTTAAACCATAGTTTCTTTTTTGATTGTTCTTATTTTTGAAATTGGGGCTGCAGGAATCTGTCACCTGTCTTCACTCACCTGTAAACCCTACCACCTTGCACAAAACCGGCTCTATGAAAAAAACACATCAGATCAATTTAAGACCACACAGGTGGAAAATAGTTTGTTTATATAATCACAACAACATTTACTAAGCGATATATATTAAGAATTTGCCAGGTCCTGGGTTAAGCACTGAACCATAGATTATTTCATTTCATGTTCGCTATATTCCCATTATGAGCCCCTATTACACGGCCAGGAAGGAGTAGAGTTAGACTTCACACCCCGCTGGTGTGGCTTCATCATCTTCACTCTTAACTGTGATAGGATACCACCTCCCAAATTAAGAAGCATTCTACCTCTCAAATTAAGAATTTAATTCCTTATTAATCAATACACTTACTGTTTGGGGTCGGGGGGACGGTGCTTTCAAGAGAATAGGGCATAACTCCCTACTCCTTAACGACTGATTCCCTCCAAAGCGGATAGTGTGTGTGTGGGGGGGCGCGGGGATAAAATTACAGCGAAGAAATTTAACGAACACTGCCAGGTGACCAAGATCAACATCAACAGTCATAAACCGTGTTGACAGCATGTACCCTTGATACGATGTAATGAACATGGTACTTCTGTGATCTTCCCCCCAAAAACCTGCAACGCCAATCCAATCATGAGAAAAAACACCAGACAAACCCAAATTTAAGGACATTCTACGAAGTACTTGACAAGTATTCCTCAAAACTGTCAAGATCATCAGAAACAAGGAAAGACTGAGAAACTGTCACAACCCAGAGGGAGCTCAGGAGACATGACAACTAAATGTAATGCAGTATCCTGGATGGGATCCTAGAACAGGAAAGGACATTAGGTTAAAAGTAAGGATCTGAGTAAGCAGGGAGTTTAATAACAGTGGATCAACTCTGGCTCACTAGTTACGACAGATGTACCAAACTAATATAAAGAGGTCTGTAAGAGCAAAAACTGGAGATCTTCTCAATGTCTCCCTAAACCTAAAACTGTTTAAAATAAAATGATTATATTTTTAAAATGTTCACACCCCTACTAGTTGGAGAGAAAGTATAAAAGATCAAGAAACCCTCCAAGTTTGCAGCTCTAGCACTGATGGCAACTGTGCTCAGGAACAGAGGCAGACCTGACTACACAGCGCCGCCTTGTCAACATGCACCCGAAGGCCCATGATGCTTCCAGGTTGCTCCACTGACTACTGTATGCTCTAGTTGCAGCTCATCCATAAAAGCAGGTTATCTGACTCACTAGTCAAGTCCTTGGATCCCATTCTTGAGCTATCAGACTGGCTATTTTTGAGCTAAATATAAACTGAAAACATTTACAAACGAAAACAAACAACGTTCCTTAAGGGCCCCTTCCAATACAAAGGTAAAACTAAAAAGATTAAACAATTTTAGGGGGCTTCCCTGGTGGCGCAGTGGTTGCGCGTCCGCCTGCCAATGCAGGGGAACCGGGTTCGCGCCCGGTCTGGGAGGATCCCACATGCCGCGGAGAGGCTGGGCCCGTGAGTCATGGCCGCCGCGCCTGCGCGTCCGCAGCCTGTGCTCCGCAACGGGAGAGGCCACAACAGAGGGAGGCCCGCATACCGCAAAAAAAAAAAAAAAAAAAAAAAAAAAAAAAAAATTTAAAGCAACACCACCACTCTGAGTGCCTTAGGAGGGTAGTCAAAAACGGGCTTTATATATATACACATATATATGTATGTATAAATATTTGGGGGGTGGCACGCTCGACCAGGGCTCAAACCTGGGCCCCCTGCACTGGGAGCATGGAGTCTTAACCACTGGACCGCCAGGGAAGTCCCAAGAATAGGCTTTTTAAAACGCAAAGTGACTGAAGATTTTTTATTCCCATTTGGGCCAGGTTTTGTACACAAGCCTCAGAGGAAGGACAGTAAGTTGCAAATGATTTCAACCAGCACTACACTGATAAAGTAATTTCATGCCTGACGCTATTTTCAACGCCTAATGAACCTTGCTTATAACTACCAAAAAAATTAACTAGTTGTCATTTACTGTCACATACAGTATTTTGGTGGGAACTTACATGGGAGAGAAGGGGGTCTAGAACGTTGAGTTAGAATTTACATTTCCAGTTGTGTCCATTACTTTCTACAAGCATCTGAAATATTTCTTTCCTACATCACAGCCAGTAAATCCTTAAGAAGCCCTGTACTATGCTGGTCAAGGTGAGTCTGTGGAAAAAGTTTATTTCTATAAGAAATTATTCATGTGATTATCTGTGTTAAAATGCAGAGAAATATTTTAAGAAGGAGGAAAAAAAGTGTGTGACCATAATGTCCCAACCAAATTACTGTAGGTTTGGATTCAGCAGACAGTGTCAAAATCCCTAACTTCTTTTACTTTATGCCGGGAAAATTCCATAGATCCTGTTTTTCTTTTCTTTTTTCTTTCTCTTCTCTTCCTCCTTCCTTCCTTCTACCTTCCTTCCTTCCCTCCTTTCTCCTCTCCACCACCCCCCCCGCGTCATCTTCTTTCTCTCTCTGTGACATTAAAAATTAGAGCTGAAGATTAGGGAACCCAGAAATTGAAATAGAGGCCACTCTTAAGAGCCCTTCTCCACATCAGGCTCACAGCCGTCAGCACTGAACGATTCTGAATCTGCCTAGAGACCCGGGGCTTGGCTTCACAACTCTGAACACAGAACCCCAATAAGCCACTGGCAATCAGTGGCGCTACAGAGGGAACCCCCTGGCCAATCCAAAAAACTGGAACCTTGATTGACAAAGGAGGACAAAGGGAGGGGCAATGATTACTAGTTACAGCTGACCCCAGAAAGGACCCAGCCTCCCAGTTCGCAGGCCTAGGCTTCTCCTTCCACAGGAAGCTGCCTTTCTTTCTCATAGTGATATGTGTACCAACATTCTCTTCTCCTTTTTACTGAGTACAAAGATAAGGAAACAGACATTTATAGATCTAACACCGATATGCCTCCCATAATTACCTCAGTTCATGAAGTTGAAGACACCATTAAATTGTAAGTAGACCCATCCCAATTTCAGTGATGTTCAAATGTTAAAAAAAAAAAAAAAAAAAGCCCCAGACAACAGTTTTCAAACACTACTAAAACGGAAATTATATCCATATTTCAGAGATATTACAACGTGAAGAAAAAAGAACTCAGCATCCGTGAAATCCACTACATCATTTAGTCCTCAGGGGAAGACTGCAAAAAAGTATCATCTCTGCCTTTCAGGGACAAAATGGAAACCAGGCTCAGAGCTGACGATGGACATCTTAGCCCCTGGGAGTAACATGAACATTCACATGATCCCTGGCCTTTAATAACCTGACAGAACAGGGACTTGCTTTCTACCTTTTCCTATAGCCCTTCACCTTGATCTCGTCCATGTCTATAAAGTTGGGTCCAAAAACTAACCCTTCACCTGGAAGAAAACAATGATCCATAAAAACGTATGGAGTAAACGAATCACTGATGTTCGTTCTCGAAAGCGTTTTGAGTGCCTAGTACGTGCCAGCAGGCCCTGTATTGATCCTGAGTAGACAGCGGAGAAATAAAGTCCTCACCTTGGTGTCTAGTAAGAGAGACAAAGACAATAAACAAGGTAATATCAACGACACAAATAAGGTGACACACAAAGGTAAGAGTGCTCTGGAGGGGCTCCACTTAAGAATCTACATTCACCTTGAGATCTGGAGAGAGAGAATTCAGCCATGAAAAGAAGCAAGCAGGCGAACCATGCACACAAGAGTCTCCAGATGTGATCAAGAAGCATGAAGATGCCACTTCCACACTCCCCTCTGACTCCTGCCAAACATTCACTCCCACCCGGAGGCCAGCAGGCGTTGGTCCTTTCTAAGCAACTACACAGCTTCATTTGCCCCAAGCAACCAAGTTCTGCCCATTCAGGCTCTTAAATGGGCAGCTATCAACTCTCCCGGCTGCTGAATTTAACGATTCCTCTTCAATAACCCCAAGAATCAGAGCCATTATTTATCACAGTCCTCTTTTGTTTTGAGTCATGTAAGAGGAAAAAGTAACAATAATCTTCGCTCCAGGACAGGTTGCTACAATCTTCGTTTCTATTTCAGCAGCGAAGATTAAAGAACCACCGATGTTCTGGAAACCCAAAGCCAGTTACCTGCGTGTGGACCATCGGATTAATAACACCAAACGTCAGCCTCCCAGGTCTCCAGTCTCTTTTTATCTTGCTCAATGGTTAATATTTGGGAACGCTCCCTTGTCCCCCAGAGACATTATTTTCAGTTATAAGCTATAAGGATGTCCCCTCTGGTCATCAAATTTAATGTGATGATTATTAAAGGGAATTTGCTAATATTAATGCCCACTTTCAACTTGAGGGACCGAGCTACCAATTTCTCCTCATTTTGGCTAGTGGGGAACGGGCCAAGGATGAAATCTGAATAACGTTAAGGAGACATCTACTGCTGTTCAATTATTTAATATATCATATACAACAGAGGTAGTGATGCATTATCTACCCCAAAGATACGATTACACTCAAAGCCATAATGAACTTTTACTATTCAGAGGCCTCTTCATCATGGGGCAGGGGAAGGCACAGTATATATATAAAGTTCTATAGGACAACACTAATCAATAGCCTTAATTATAAAGATAACAGTTGGTATTTACTGAGCATTTACCAGCCAGGCAACTGTACTTTGTCATTTAACCTCTCAACACTTGGAAGGTAGATACTATTCCCAACTACTTTCTACAGATGAAAACACTAAGATTTAGTGACTATAAGTCCTCCTCACCTTCACAGCCTGTGCTCTTAAGGTCTACACCACAAAGAAGTGCAATTCAGGGACAGTGGACTCAGACCATCAAAGCTGAAATCCCAGCTCCACTACTTATTAGTTGTATGACCTAGGAAAGCTAGTTAACCACTTTCAGCCTCAGTCCCCTCATCTCTAAAATGGCGCCATCATAGGGATCAGTACATGCAGTTGGCTGAAGGATTAAATGAGACCCTGGGCACAGTGTCAGGCATGCATTAGACATACCATGAATGCTGGTCACTGAGACTACTCAAGCCATTACTAACTACCAAGAGCGATGTCACATTCCCAGTTGATTTTACAACATCAATAACTTACTACCCATTCATTTTAGCCATTCATATTATGAGCAAATACCAACACTAATACATGAACCAGAAATTATAGAGTATAAAACATACCCAAATTCCTTTCCCATTCCTACGGTGAAGCCTGAGTCCGTCACCGGGAAAGGTCCTGTTGTTGTAAACC
Organism: Physeter macrocephalus; assembly: GCF_002837175.3. Classification (NCBI taxonomy): domain Eukaryota; kingdom Metazoa; phylum Chordata; class Mammalia; order Artiodactyla; family Physeteridae; genus Physeter; species Physeter macrocephalus. The sequence continues at coordinate 32,376,871 of NC_041231.1, forward strand.
AATTCAGAAAATAAATACACCAGTTTTTAGATATGCTCCGGGTGCAACAAAAATCTTCATTATAACCTGATAAATTTAACTCATTTTTCAGAGTATACAACCTGTAGATTATGGTTAAAATGCATAAGGGGAACGCTCCATGTTTAAAGACGTTTGCATATTTAACTTGCAGGCAGCAATCTGCTCGGGTATAAGCAAAGCATGCTATCGCTGACGTCTTACATTTCAATTTTCTTTACACCCAAACAACAAAATATTTAAACAGTAAACATCTGCTCAAAGACCTAAGAGAGGAAAGACTTCGGAAGGCATAGGCGGTGTGTTGACTACTGAGAAAGTCAAGTAACACAGGGGCTAGATTTTTGAAAGCCTGACCTATTGTGTCAGAAAAGGAGAGCCTAATGCCAGAAAATGTATGGAGGGAAATCTGGAACCATAAACAATCTGAGAAAATTTAAATGAACAGATGGCAATAGAAAAATAAAGGAGAATTTTAAAAGTATTAGTAAATCTAACACATTCTTTAAAAAAAAGACAAGTCCATAATAATTAATCATCATAAATTTTATTGATTTTAAAAAAAGGTAAAATGGGGGTGGGTATAGCAAACAGAAAAACATCGTGGAAAAAAAAATAGGATTTAGGGACTTCCCTGGCAGTCCAGTGGTTAAGACTCTGTGCTTCCACTGCAAGGCACACGGGTTCAATCCCTGGTCGGGGAACTAAGATCCCACATGCCACGAGGTGTGGCCACATAAAAAATAAAAAAAAAATTTAAAAAAGGATTTAAATAAAAGCATTTATCCAAAATCATCTACTGTGCTCATAGAGCCATGAGGCACTTGAGCAAACTGAACACAAAAGTGAGCCTTCGGCGCTAAGCAGATACACAGAAACTGCATCATTATCCACTTTGGGGGATGTCACCTCCTCTGTGGCAATCAGTTTACTACAACAAGATATCTGGTGGAATCAACATGACATGGAAAAACTTCAGTTTTGCTACAACTGAATAATCAAAAAGATGTTTATTTCTATATGGCAGGGAGAAACAGAGAGCAGATGATTCACAGTTTCTTTTTTCACAACCTAGCCAAACTTGGAATTAATTTTGATCTTTTCAGCTAAAAGGAAACTGGCAAAGGAGGGTGGGGTGATGGTAATGGTGGCTGCCACAGAAAAGACAAGTAGACAGCATACAGAGAGCTGTACGTGGACTCCTGTCAATTTGCAGGTTAGGGCCCTGTGCTGGGAATAGTAGCTGCTTGTTGTTTTTTTAAATCAGTGACTTTGTGTGCCCCTCTCCCTAGTGTAATGCTTGGGTAGCTTTTGATTAAAAGGGACATAAACTAAGGGGATAAAGAGGAGAAAAAAAAAGAATTAACTGACTTAAATAATTGGAAAGTTTAAGGCATGAGGCTTCAGGTATAGCTCGTTCCAGAGGCTGCAGAGGTATCATCAAGGCTCTGATTCTCTTTCTAATTTTCAGGCCAAGAAGCTGCCCTCCCAAAGCCAAAACTGCAACACACTCTCCTTTGGATAACAAAAACATGCAAAAGAAGAGAAACTCTCTGTTAGGGGTCCACCCAGCAAACAAAAGTAAGACACTTATTAGTCTTGCTTGAGACACACAATTAGTTTTAAAACCACCATTGAGCTAGTTAAGTGGCCACGCCTGTTCTGATCACTATGATGGACAGCCTTACATGAACTGTGTAGAGTGGGGATGAAAAGGGAACGTAGGGAAAGGATGGGCTGGAGCAAGAGAAACAAATCTTGAGATGCCAATACTCACGACCACTAAATCTCAGAGACCTTTCCTCTGCTAGTTTATATTTCTTGTGCCACTCTCAAAGCCTCTCTTTCAATTTTCTATTTAGTGAATCAATTGTAAGCAGTGGGCTAGGAGAAGAGAGAGAAAAACGTTCCATGGAAAACGGAAGAAAAGAAAAAGTGAAGAGCACACCTGAGATTTGAACCCAAATTCCTGAATTCATTGGTGGGAAGGGCCAAGAGCTGAGAGAAACGTGACATGTGCCCTCGGGAGGCCACCAAGGGTAGGCTCCAGACTGAAGAAAGCCATAAAGTCTCGTGGGCTGAGGAAGGGGTTGGGGGCTCAGCAACCTTGTGCTGCCAGAGCCCTCCTTGGTGACACTGCACCAACTGTAAGGCTACAGATCCCCTCACCCTGGTCCCACAAAACCGCAGTACTCTTGAGGTCACAGCAACCCAAGCAGAAAGATGAGTTCTAATAACCAAGGCATTTCAGCCTCTAGAACTTATGATCCTCCTTATTATTCATGAAGATGCATTAAACATGTATTTTTCTGCCTTCCTCTTCTCTTAAAGCTCTGCAAATCATTAACTAAATCCAAAAAGTGGGATGAGATTAAAATAAATTCATGAATAAATAATACCTCTGCCCACAAGAGAGCGCCTTAAACAACGTCCCAACATAGCATAGAGACCTGCAGTTTGTAGAATAATCATTGAATATGGAGTACAAATACATTTATTATAAATAAATCAGTCCCGAGAACCTGAAACTGTTACAAATACCTGCCCAATCTCTGTCTCAAGCAGATTATCTACGTAACAGGATCATTTTAGTTCAAGTTGCTTGACGATGCTGAATCAAAGTTGGAACAACGTCTCAGGGAACTCATCTTTACAGTGGGAAATCATTTCCCAGCCTCTGTGGGAGCAAAAGCCTGAGTTACAAACCTAAGAGACAAGACGTTCTAAGTATCCCAGGTCAATGCTGACTTTCTTTGTCCCGCCCACTGAAAAAAGGTGTTTTCTGGCTCTTCAAAGCCATCCTCAAAGCTTCAGATCTAAGAGCTCAGGATTAATTATACACAAACACATGCAGAGAAGTAAAATCAAATAATAAAAATCACATCATATTTCTTTCCCCTACTGCATGGATAATTTAGCAACACAGCAACAACTGATTGGACTGTTATTGTTTTACACTGATGACCCATGTCTCATCTTAACACAGTAAGAGGAAAAAAGAGGTGCTGATTTATAATTCATTACAACCAAGAATTTTACATGTACTTTATCTTATTGATATACAAAGAGTTAAAAATCAATCATTGTACCTACTTATGGCAGAGATGAATGACTTATTTGGAAATACTTTCCTAGACAAAATAATTAAATCACAGCGTGAAAAACTGAAGTTCGGGAAAACAAATTACCAAAAAAATCAGAGGAGGCAAAAAATTTTAGAGATGGAAGGGATTCAGAGGCTGAGAAGTCTTGGTAAAGCTAACTGTGAAATCAATGGCAAAGTAAGTAGCTATAAAGCTTCTACTCCAGATGTACTTTGTCACATGTACATGTATGGAAATTATATATTCATAATCTTACGAGAGAATATTTAATCCATATTTTACCATGAAGTTCAGTAACACATCATCAGTAATTCTGTCCTCCATGATAGTTCTTATTCTAACTCTCAAAGCTGAAATAAACTCAATATTGATGTTTTCAGTAAAACAGCATCTAGTCTGAGTTTTGCCATCAAGTTTGATTTTAATCCAAACAACTGGACAAAAACACTTTTCATTCAACTGCAAGTTCATGATAAATAGGGTCTTAGCGGTGAAGACAGATAGCTCTCACATGTACCCTGGGACAAAAAGAACGCAGGGAAGAAATCAGCAACCTGTTAGGCAACACCCAGCAGGCCTACAAGCCCTGGGCTTGGCCAGCTTTAAAGCCAAAGAGCGAGCCCGGAGTCAGCAACAGAGACATCAATGGTTTAACGGATAAGGGGAGCTTACAAGTCTGAAGCCAGGTCCTGGAGCGACACCCAACCATGTACGGCAGACAGCGGGCAGGATGTGGCAGCAATCTTCACTCCCAGGACTGGAGGGGAGGAGACTGCCAGTTATAGGGGAATTGACGCCAGGTGGGCTCATTGGTTACCAGGGAAACTAGTAGAGGGACACGCCCCTCACGCCCCTTTGATAAGAACATTCACCGGCTGGGGCCTGGGACAAGTAAGTAGGCAGGTCAGTCATGTGAGTAGGGTATAAGTGAAGCAGGCACTGGTCCAGCAGGGGATGGACAGAAAGCAAGAGAACAGCCATCTAGAGTGTCCTGACCATACAGACCCTAGTAGCCCACCACCCAGCAGTACATCCTGAAACCTGAGGGGATAAAGACTTTCTCAGTCAAGAGAAAAACAATCAGTCCTCAGGCTTCCCGCAGTGCAGGTGTGAGATGGGGAGAGAGCAGCCACACTCTGTCCTCCACTGCCCATGAGAGACTTAACCAGGTGATTGCACTAGCCCACCCTACTGAGCTCAGGTGCAGCCTGTAAACTCTTCACACCCAAGTGGACACCGTCCATCGGAGTAAACGCAGCAGATGAAAACCCAGTGGGCACAGTGACCCTGATGGTAACAGAAAAGCGCTGCTCAAAGTGAAGTCCTGAATAACTTGATGAACAGGATCTCACTCAGGGCAGCATGTGCCAGCTGTGGAAACACGCTCCTTGCACAAAATTCACTCCCCCAGATTAGAAGACTATGTTCCCAGTTCTAAGTGTCATATTTACCTCTCCTCATTTAAAAGAGAAGCCTAAAATAAATACGTACTCTTTTGAAACAAAGTATGTCCAAAGTAATATGTTACCACTGTCTATGACTAAACTTAGATTATGACCATAATCTAAACACTTAGGAATTTTAAACTCTCTGCCCTTTTCAAATAAAATGTTTATTTAGATATAGACAGTGATTTTCAGATAGATCAGATAATGAAAAGAAAAAACTCATCTATATAAAGGACTGAGTGCAAAGCACTGAGAAGTCACCTGAAGAAGAAATGTGGTATGAATTTTGGTCTTCCGCAGGGACCCAGTAACATTTTATGCATAACTCTTGCAGCAATTATAACACTAATTTAAAGTTACCCATTTATCTGTTGGTCTCCCCAACTAGTATGAGGTTCTGTAAGGCAGAGAGCATGTTTTAATCATCTTTCTGCATTGTAAGAAACCAGAGATTGAGACATAAGCCCCTTAAATTGAATTTAATACAAAAGTAATGTTTGGGTGGGAGGCAGCATCCAAACATGAAAGATAAAAAGCCACATGCAGGGCTTCCCTGGTGGCGCAGTGGTTGAGAGTCCGCCTGCCGATGCAGGGGAACCGGGTTCGTGCCCCGGTCCGGGAGGATCCCGCGTGCCGCGGAGCGGCTGGGCCCGTGAGCCACGGCCGCTGGGACTGCGTGTCCGGAGCCTGTGCTCCGCAATGGGAGAGGCCACAGCAGTGAGAGGTCCGCATACCACCAAAAAAAAAAAAAAAAAAAAGCCACATGCATAATAACCAAGGAAAGTATGGGCAGTTAAGTCCCAAAGTGAGCATTTGTCACTGAAGGTGATGAGTGAGTCTTGGCAAGAAGAGATTTCCTCTAGAAAAGGAGTCAGCAAACAGCGACCCATGGTACAAGTCCAGATCTCTGTCTGTTTATCTAAATGAAGTTTTATTGGTACACAGCCCTGATCATTGGTTTAGGTGTTGTCTGTGGCTGCTTTCACGTGGCAGAGTTGAGAAGCTGCATCTGGGACTACATACCCTACAAAGTCTTAAGTATTTATTATGTAGCTCTTTACAGGAAAAGTTTGTGACCCTTCGTCTAGAACAACCTGTAGTAAGAACTCGAAATGAGAAAGAAATTTATTTTTGTTCTCAACAAACCCACACTGGTTATTGAATTTAGCATTTAGCATTTCCTTCAGTTTATGAACCTGAGCAAACCACAGTCCTATTAGCAGTCCTTTAGAATTTAAAATCATTGGAACTCACTCACGTGACAGTCGCTGCAGGTATCTCAAAATGTCATGCGCATTCATGACAACGTCAATATCACCATAGTTGTTAGACCTGCTACGAGATCATTATGTAGTATGTTAAAAAAAATGTTCACGTACTAGCGAATCACTAATTATAATACTTTGACAACTATCTCAATACAATTAGTGCCCTCTGATCCTATGTACTCTGATTTCTGCAGTTAAAAATTCTGACTATGACTATATCTAGTTCTAGGCATGAAATGTGAACCTCTGCCTCGACTGCCCCATGCAGAACACTCTTGATGCTGAAAATAACAGTCTGAACCATGGGAATAAATTGCTATTAAACTGGGAAAGGGTAAGAAGTTGCCCAACAAGCCAATTCTGAGGACAGAGGAAGGAACCAGCAGGAGTGTCTGAAACTGGGAGCTACTATCTTTGGATGCTGTGACTAGTGCTACAGATCCTTTATTTTTCTCAGACAGACTCACATGTTGGTACTCTCCCCTTTGTCAGGCACCATCTTTTTTTTTTTTTTTTTTTTTTTTTTTGCGGTACGCGGGCCTCTCACCGTCGTGGCCTCTCCCGTTGCGGTGCACAGGCTCCGGACGCGCAGGCTCAGCGGCCGTGGCTCACGGGCCCCGCCGCTCCGCGGCACGTGGGGTCTTCCGAAACGAGTACAACAGTGAAGACATTGTCCTTGAGGAATAAATGGCCTAATTTCAAGACTTTAACAGGACTCCATTGGGTAACGAGTGGTATCGGCACCGCCACCGTGGGCACGAATGCCTGCCTAAAAAGGTAATTCTCATCATACATGCATATAGCTTTACAGCCCATCAAGTCAATAAATCGGCCTTTTAAGAAGTTTCTAAGAACAAATTGACTTTAACAACTCTATAGGAACCATTGTGATGTAATTGTGTCCATCACACCAAAATTAAAGGCTGCTAATAAGGAATGAACATTAAGGTCCAGAACAGGCAAAGGGAAACATTTGCAGTCCATGGGGTCAGTGATCAAGCATTTATGAGCTCCCCAGAAGGGTCTAACAAAGCAGATCACAGTGATCTGTCTGCACTGTCCTGTGTTCACAGGGACCTTTTAATTCACAGATCACTGCAAATGGAAACAGTAATGATACCACTCGGAATCTTCACAGTTTCAAATGCCTATGACAGAACCCATCCACTGAAACTAAACACAGGTAAGTTTTTACAAACTGAGACAATATGGTCCTATCAGAGTTGCCTTAGGTCTGCTCAGAAAAAAGGCAGAAAAGGGAGTTAACAGCACGAATTCAATATTCCTTGTAGGGAGTTTTCCTTGTTGCTGGATTCTTTCCAAAGTCATTTTCCTTAACTTTAATCATCAAGAGGAAATATAAATAAGAAATACAAATAAAAATACAAACTATAATATAAACATAAATAGAGAGCAACCTAGTGGTTACCATGAGGGTAGAGAGGAGGGGGGAGGGGCAAGATAGGGGTAGGGAATTAAGAGGTACAAACTACTATGTATAAAATAAATAAGCAAGAAGGACATATTGTACAGCACAGGGAATATAGCCAACATTTTATGATAATATTAAATGGAATATAATCTATAAAACTATTGAATCACTATGTTGTACTCCTGAAACTAATGTAATATTGTAAATCAACTATACTTCAATTAAAAAAGGAGGAAACATAAATGAACATGAAAAAGCCACTGCAAATTATTCATCACTGTGATTCCGTCTTTAACAACCACATTATTAGAGGTGAAGGGGTAGGAAATGCATGGATTTAAAGTTCAACTCAACAAGCAATGTGTTTCTTAGGTTAAAAAACTCTTTTTCTTTCCATACAAACAATCTTTCCCAGCTCTTGGAAAAAGATTAATGATTCCTGTAGCCTATATTACAAAGCACTTTTGAAGAAGGTTCAACAGATTACCTACTATTTTCCTTTTAGGGATATATGTTAAAAGCTGAAACTGTACATTGCTTAGAAAAACCGGCAGTTAGACATGGAAGACCAGGGTGGTGACTCAGAAAGAATTCAGCGCATCTTTTTTACCCTGTAATTTAAGCACAGGTACAGTGTGTGCAGCTTCTATTCCCACTGGGACATTTCAGAGACAACATGGTAATTTTCCTCAGATTTAGCATATACTAAATCTACATAATCAGATAGAGAATAATTACTTTAAAATATATTAACTCCAAAACTTGATAGGCACATGACATTCCTGATGTTTAAATAAAAATCATTACATATAAATATAAAAATAGAAGGACCACAAAGGTAAAAGAAGGCCTTTCCTCCCAAAATCATACTCCTGCCTATTCCTGACACTCCCACAGATGTATCTTTGGGATATATCTTTGCTGTGGACTTCTTTCCACTTTTCCAGATCCTCCCTACCTTGACTCTCCAACCACCCTTGAATTCCTACAACAATTTTAACAACCAACGTAATCATTTTATAATTTTTCTTAAAGCTCTCCAAAAATAAAGGACATTACTAGTGACTTACTGATAACAAAATACCTCATAAGGCTCAGCTATCAAGTCAACAAAGAGCCAAATATTGTACAAAACTAAGTCTGGTTGTATTATGTGCCTTCCTGGTCATGAGGTGAGCCCAAGCTACAATCTGTGTTCTCTCCTCACATTAAAAGCTAGGAGCAATCAAGGAAGAAGAAAAAGAACAAAATGAAATTTCCAGAAGCAAAAATAAAGTACCAACTGCCCGAGGCAAATCTTCCTCTTTTAATTTCTGAACAACCAAGATGACAAGAACATCTGATACCACCTACTCTACCTCCCTCGGATAACGGGGGAAAATATGTTTTCTTAAATTCCACAGCGAATGGGAAGAAAAGGCCAAAGGCACATATGATTTGGGGAACCTATACAGAACATTCATTTAAGGTGGCATTTATTTATAAATCTAATTAGTGGTTGTCACTTTCAGTTTAGAGAGGGGCTACAAGAAAAGGGTAATGGGTAGCCAGAATGGGGGGAAGGAGTAGTTCCTTACAGGCCAGGGGAATTACAGAAATCAAAGTAAGAGAAGGGGTGAGATGGGGCTGGGCCTGCTTCCAGTGCATGCTCACATGTGTGTGTTTGTGTGTGTGTGTGCGTGTATGTGTAAAACAGGCTGTTCACTAGGATATTATCATCATAACCCTACATATGTGTTCAATCCTGTTTACATGATTTCTAATGAATTCTCCATTGCTGTCTATGTGTCTCTAGATATAAAGATGCTGTATTCTAAGATCTGTCAGTATGAGGGTGCGCAGGCTTTCGATTTCATGGGTAAGGTTTTATATTTCCCACTGTACCTTCCCCCCTTAAGGACATCTGTTTTTCAAGAGGGCACCATCAATTGAAGCCAGGTCTACAACAAAATAGAGCAAGACTGACACAAACTATAAAGCTAATTTAACACTTCCAAATCTGCTTTTACCAGAAATATGCATCTAATGAAGATCTAAGGATTTGGGGAAAGACTTTAATTAACTTGGATTATCTGGATAATTACACTGATTTTTGCTAAAGTAAATCCATTACTAATTGGTAAAGCTAATTATATAAATATATATCTCTTCTACAACTTTCTAGATTATTCAATCCAAAGGGCTTTTCGTTTAATTTTCCTAGGTAAGTGCTAAATTCTGCACTTCATTTTACATTTGTATATACAAACCCCTGGTGTGGACATGACCTAAAAAAGCACGTATATCTCCCGAATTGTCCTCCCTCTAATTACATCATTCTGAAAACCAAATACAGCTGAGGTTAATGTGAAGAACCTATACTTAATTCACAAACGTGGCTTGGAAAAATGGTTTGCAGTTGCCTGTTAGAATCACAGCTGTGAAAATTTCCGTCACATTTCTGCATGTAATTAGCATCTCTTTTTTTCCCTCTGCTATTTATAAATGCATAAATATACCTGCGCCCTACGTAACAATGACAGACAGTGACAACATATTGATATACGGTGCCACTTCGTAGCTGGAAATGAATATTTCATTAGCTGAGTTATCACTGCTGGGTTACGACCTTCAACTCTCTAATTTTAAATTCATCCGTTTTCAGACTATTAAGCTGTTCTTGAGCACACCACAGAAATTACAGATGAAGAAGTAAATTTTCAAGATAATTTTTAATTCCAAAAAAGGTCAAGGATATGCATACTAAATTCTTGAAAAGAACTGTATCTCATAATGAGAGTGAATGGGTCATTTTGGTTGTTAATGATATTTGCTTCTACATGTAAAAATGGGGGAGGGGGGAACAGAAGAAACAGATCATGATCACTGGATGAAATGATCAAGCTTCTAATTTCCCAGTACCATGCACAAGAAACTTGAAAATAATTAACTATGAAGATCAACTAACTTAGACCTAGCTTGTGCCTCATACAGCCAATGGCCTGCTGGACTTTTCCAACAGGACATCCAGATAGCACCTCAAGTCAATCCCCTGCACAGATCCAGTTCATGGCTCTCCATTTCAAATTCCAAAACACAGCACCAAGGCTCTCGACAAGAAGGCCACTGGTTCGAAATCCAAGCTCATCTACCTCCACTACCTGCCCTCAAATTCATTCCGGGGCTTGGGACCTGCCTGTGTCTCCCCAGCATGAGCTAAGCCAGCTCACACTTTATCCATTGCACAAATAGGCTGCCACCAGCTCCTACCCCACCCTAAACGACCTCATCCTCTATCTCCAACACTTACCAACCAACCTTCCTCAGCCAGGTGACCTCTAGTTATTCCTTAAGAGTCAGCACAAGAATTGCCTGCTCCCCAAAAAAAAACTCTCTATCCACCATACCACATCTTAGGATAAATTACAGCTTGGTCCCAAAACCCATGTACACTTACATATTATTGCACTTATCACATGACAGTATTATGTAAATTGTCACCTGTGTCTCTCCCACCCTAACTACAGTGAACACCCGTTAAATGCTTTAGGACCCAGGACACTGCTTAGCATAAAGTGGATTTTATATATATATATATATATATATATATATATATATATACACTTTAAAAAGTGAATTACAAAATGATATAAACAACCACACTCATATAATTGTTACCTTGGAAGAAATAGCAGATCCTGGATATAACCTTCAGATGAAATATCACATTAGCAAGGAAGAGCTCTGATGAACCAGGTCACTAGGTTACATCTTCCTCTTAAATATTCTCTTTGACCCTTGTCTCTCTAGACCACTCTGCCTCAATTAACACCACCCATTTCTCTATGCCTTAAAACTTGACATTTTCTGGCTCACCCAACACTCTTGTTTAACGACACACCAAACTCCTTCTTTAAATCAATGTCTGGTGAAATTGTCTGTTTCATATCTGTCTTTCGTATCACCTAAGTGTGAAGGCAGGGTTCACCAGCCTGGCTGATGGTTCACACTCAGTTTATTGACTGATTTAACACGACTCAACTGATGAATAAAGGACTGTCATCATCTATTATTGAATTAGCACTGATGGGTTTGTCAAATTAGCCTATGATAGTATGGAAAATAAACAACATCTGACATTGAGGAGATGGTAAATAAGACAGGTACATTTGTTTCATTTAAAACAAGTTTTAATAGAAGTCAAAGAAAGGGACTTCCCTTGTGGCCCAGTGTTTAAGAATCTGCCTGCCAATGCAGGGGACACAGGTTCGAGCCCTGATCTGGGAGGATCCCATATGCTGCGGAGCAACTGAGCCCATGCGCCACAGCTACCAAGCCTGTGCTCTAGAGCCCACGAGCCACAACTACTAAGCCCACGCACCACAACCACTGAAGCCCACGTGCCTAGAGCCTGTGCTCCGCAACAAGAGAAGACACCTCAATGAGAAGCCTGCGCACCACAACAAAGAGTAGCCCCCACTCGCAGCAACTAGAGAAAGCCCGCGTGCAGCAACGAGGGCCCAACACAGACAAAAATAAATAAATAACTTTATTTTTTAAATAAATAAATAAATAAATTTATTTTTTAAAAAATAAACTTTTTTTTAAATAAATAAATAAAAGTCAAAGGAAGATGGAAGCATGCAGTACCTTGCTCCTTGCTTTACAAGTCTTGAAGTCATATTGGAACTGGTGCTTCCCTATATTACAGAGTGCCTATACGAAATAATTACCTGTGGAGCGTCTTTACCTATGGAGCGTCTTTGCTCACAACTGGAATTATATCCATTCAGAGGTACCACTGGTCATCTTATGATGAGCAGAAGCTCATCATAAATCACAGTTATTAAGAAAAATGGGAAGAATAATTAGTTACTTAATAAATTCAGTTGATTTAAGTAATTGACAACTCCTCATGATTCAGTTGAAAAATCAACTATTTGTCTAAATTTAGAACTGAATGCTGTTATTATCATGCTGATAAAAAGCCTACCGTTGTCACAGACAAAACTTTCTTCAGTGAAGGGATCAGAACATGGGAAGAGATGACATATGTCCCAAGTTCATCGTTTCCACACCACTCATCAGTCTCCAAAAAATAGAACAGATTTGAAACAACAATCATTTAAAGGACAGTCCTCAAACTGAAGTTACAGGGTTTTTTCCTAGCATTTATTCCTAGAAAAAAGACTCTAAATGCCCATAAACCCAGTCATCCTTCAATTGTTTAACTGAAGTGCACACACAAGTAAACCGATTTTATAGGAACCACTTTGCAAATTCCATTTCACTGGCTCTTCCGCTCCTAAAGGTTTTATGAACTTTTTAAATGTAGACGGAAGAAGGAAATCAATGATGAATTTCCCAATACATACAGCGACAGCATCCTTCCTCCCTACAGAGGTCAACACTGAGCCTTTTCTACCCAAATCCTTTTCGTATCCACACGTTCCCTCGACTTTCTGGCAGACACTCCAGAGTCAGCCAAAATTAACTAACAAACTAAAGAGACCCAAGTCAGATACTCTAAGAGCTATATAAGTACAAAAATTCCTTCCCATTTCCCCTGGAGGCACGTTCTGGGAGAGCTCTGAGCTAATCGATGTTTTTGTTAACAAAATCCCATTAACTTATAATATGACACCATCAAATAGATCACCCTCTAAAACAAAGAGGATGGACACAAACACACATTTTAATTTCAGAGATCTTTTATCTTCATATTTAGAGCTAATTGGCAGGAGTGCCTTAAGAATTAAGTTTTTCACATAGTTAATGAACTGAAAACAAATTCTTAGATCATGGATGCAAATTCAACTGTCTCCGGAGGCCAGGCAGATAATGTAAGTGGCACCGTGCAAGAAATTACTGAGCAGCAGGGTTGGAGTAGAAGGGAGCACCGCTGTCATGCAGGAACGAGGGCTCAGTGTGGCCAGAATGCCTCATTTTTACAGTTCCATTTAGAATGTGTGCACTGTGATTTTCATTTAAGGAAGATATTAATAGCGGCCTTTTCAATTAAAATCCCCAATTTTTAAAAGTTGGAAACTGGGACTTCCCTGGCGGTCCAGTGGTTAGGACTCCGAGCTTCCACTGCAGGGGGCACAGGTTCGATCCCTGGTTGGGGAAATAAGATCCCCCATGCCGCACAGTGAAAAAAAACTTTTTAAAAATTTTTTAAAATAACTTAAAAAAATAAAAGTTGGAAACTGAAGACTCACATACACACACACACACACACACACACACACACACACACACACACAATTCTGTAGAGCAAATGAAGCCAAAATCAGAGGGAAATCTAGTTTGCCTCTGACTTAGTATCACGCAGGAAACTCATGACAGCTTCATCAAGCATTCCCAAAATTTTCACTGAAGGCTCAAGTGTCTGCCTGCCCCCCACTCAATATTCTGATATTTTCCAGCTTCATTTTACAAAAAGGTCCTTCCTGCAAGACAACAAAGCAAAGTCTGATTGTCATCACCTAGAGCTGCAGATTAAATGACTACTAACTTCAAGCAGATTTCTCATGACATTATTTTATATAATAACCCTGACCTTGTTTTATTCAGAAAAATTTAACATTCGTTTCATATGTGACTTCCTTGTCTGATAATGAAGCTTTGTGGCCATGAAGTTGTTTTGTCAACTCTTCTTAATATGTCTTAGTCTGGGGTTCCCCAGAAATAGATCCTGAGGTCAAGATTCAAGTACTAGCACTTCATTTGGGAGGTGACCTAGGAAACAACAGGAGAAGGAAAAGAGACAGCAAAGTATTATTCAACTCGAATCAATCAATGGCTGAAAGAAAGCTGCTGGCTCAGGGGCATGAATTTCCCCAGCACTATCTGACTGCCTCCTTCAGGTTCCTGTGGCCTTAGAGAGCCCTCAAGCAAAGACTTGCAGATGCCAGCAGGTGGACTGCAGGCCAGCATGCAAAAAAAGAAAGAAAAAAAATAAGGTGCTTGGAAAAAAGAAAAGGAAATATGGGCAGAGTACTAACAGCATCTATGTTACCTCAACTTCATGGCACATCCTACTGATAATGAGCAGGGCTTAAACAAGAAAAGTTCAGAAATCAATCTTCCTCAAGCTAGAAGGATTGGTGGGAAGGGTGCTCTCTGAGCTGGCTCATGTGTCCCTACCTGCAGAGGCCCTCTATATAACCTACATCCGTCAGCTCCTCCTGTCCGCATCTCCACTGCCAGGAGGGCTACCAAAAAAGAAAAAAAAAAAAAAAAGCCTCATCCCTGGAAGATATTTTAGTCTCGTCTCTCTAGGTACAAGTCATCTGTGATATACAGTGCCAAGCACCAGGTCTTCAGCCCCCAACACTGGCATGTGAAATTAGGAAGTCAATTAGGAGCCATCACACTCTTCTGGCCAAATACTTCGTCTCGCAGGGGGCTGACTCTTAAAATTAGACCTGGAGTCGAAACCTACTTGTACAGCATCATGTCCTCCACTTTTGTCTCTCCAAGGATTCCTCAGATGTTCCCCCAGTTTGGTTAGCGTCAAGCCCTCCCACGAGGATGGAGAACTCTGTGCAGCTTCTTAATGGATGTTAATCTGTGGCCAAAAGGAGGGTATCTCAAAACAGCAGGACGAATGACCATGAGTGCTCAGTAACTACCAAGATGGACTAAGACTCCACACACTTCTGTCCTTTAGAGCACGTGTGTATGTTTGTGTGTGAGTATCCTCTTGAATCAAGTGTAAATACTGCTCACCTTTAATGATTCCTCAGGATCCTGAGGATTTTATTCTCTTTAATACATCCCAGAAGATTCTGTAGAATCTGGCTCCTTCCTGCCTCCTTCTCTCCCTCTGGGGCCTCATCTCACAGGACTCCCATCTCTCTTACTTTACTCGGAGCTTCATGGTCTTCTGAAAAACGCTAGAGCAAGTCGTGTGTCTTCTCCAACCACATGGTCTTTGCTGAACTTGACACTCTTTCAGCCTGGAATTCGTTCTCCCTGATGCATCACATGACTGGGAGATTTTCACTCACCGTCTATGTAAAATAGACCCCAACTGCTGCTGTCTATCACAGGCCCATTCATTTCCTTCACGGCTAGCGTAGATCAGTTTTATCTATTGATATTCACTAGTTTCTTGCCAAATGTCCCACTAAGATGGGTCTCATGGAACCTGGAACCAAAAAGGGTCACGTTCTCCAGTGCAGCCACACTACCTGGAATGGAGCAGACCATCAAGTATCTGCCATACAGAAGAATGAACAAATGAATGAATGAATGAATGAATGTTTCCTGTGTCACTTGTACATGACAGGTATTGTGTTAGACAGTGAAGATTCAATTACAATTGACCCTTGAACAACAGCGGGTTTGAACTGCTCCAGATCCACTTATAAATAGATATTTTTTAATAGAAAATACTACAGAACTACATGGTCCCGTGTGGTTAGTTAAATCTTTGCATGCGAAGGAACCACTGATACAGAGGACCAACTATAAATTACATTCAAATAAACACCCAGGTGTCCAAGGGTCAACTGTATAAGCTAAACAGACTTGGTACCTGAAACCCTAGAAATTTAAGTGTCAGGACTTAGAGTCAAAGAAATGAATGAAGCAATCGGACTTCAGAGCACTGTCTTTTATGGGAGACTTCTTCAGATTCAGTTAACAGGTCACTAGATTACCATCTACCATGCTTCCAGTATCTAGAAACAGATTGCTAATACCCTCCTGCCATATCATAAAACAGGCTCACCTCAACTGACCCTTCTCTGCGATGCCCTCCTTGACCTCTATAGTATTGCCCCCAGTCCCACGGTTCTGGCTGCAAACGATCCTTGGCTTTACACCACCCTCTTCTATGTGTCCCCATTTCTCTGTCTTCCCCGACAGTTTCACACTTACTCTCCTGTATTAACTGAGTGCTGGGATCTTGTCAGTCTTTCTGCAGTACTGCGAGAGCTTCCTGAGTCCTGGAATTAACAAATGTTCTTGGTATCTCCAGGGCCTAGAAAAAGTATTATCACCTAATAGGTGCTTAATAAAGATGGCTGAAGTGCAAGAGGAAAGGATCCAAATTAAAACAACTTATTTCTCTGCCTGTGTTGTATTGGGTTGGCCAAAAAGTTCATTCAGGATTTTATGTAAGATGTTATACAAGACATGTTATACAATGCAAGACAGTAGCCACTAGCCAAGAGTGGCAATTTAAAGTTAATTAATATTAAATGAAATTTAAAATTCCATTCCTCAGCTACACTAGCCATATTTCAAGTGCTCAATGGCCACGTTTGGTTAGTGGCTACCGTGTTAGCACAGAACAGAACATTTCCATCATCATAAAGAACTCTGCTATACAGCTCTGATTTGAATCTTTACAAAATAAAGCTGCCAAGTAAATCCTTTATTATTTACTGACTAGAAGAAATGTTATTTCTGTGTTCCACAGAGACAGGTAATTCAATAAAGTCCTTCAAATATTTATTCAGGTACTTCTCTATGTGTGGTATCAAGTTAGGGCCAGCAAAGATTCAAAGAGGAAGGAAACTTGAAGCTTGCTCCTCAAGAACTTCACAAACCAGTATGCAAAGCAAAGCACCCCAGTCAATAATTACCTAAATGTTCAGTGCAAAAATAATAAATAAGGAAAGTTATAGAGGCATGCGATAATTAATTCAAATTGGAGGATGGAGAAAAATAAAAAATCTGCCGACATTTAGGCAAAGAAGTGGTTTTTGAAATACATCTTGAAGACAGGGAGGATTTTAAGAGACAATAAGAAAGCCATCCCAGATGCAAAATCTGTGTAAATTAACATTCAGCTGCAGGGAAAATCAGAGACTGTTCGGGAATGACAAATGTTCTTGGTGCTGAAGTATGAAGTACAAGAGAGAGCATGGCAAAGGCTACAGATCATTGCAACCAGAGAACATCAAGAAACTGGGGCATCCAGTTAAAGGGGTAGAATTTCCTGTGTAGAAAAGGTGGCGCTACCCTTAGTAAGGCTCAAGGGCAGAAGGCACCTTCCTGGCTCCCTCTTGATGGTAGCTTCTGAGTTTTCTGAGGCTGAAGAACAAGTCTGATCAAGAGAAAACAGACACAAACTGGTTCTTTCCATAATCATCAAGTGATACCTAGAATTTCTACTCCTTTAGCAAAAGGGAAAGCACCTGTGTCAATTATAAATCTTTTCAATAAAAGTAAATTTGATGGGCTTCCCTGGTGGCGCAGTGGTTGAGAGTCCGCCTGCCGATGCAGGGGACGCGGGTTCGTGCCCCGGTCCGGGAGGATCCCACATGCCGCGGAGCGGCTGGGCCCGTGAGCCATGGCCGCTGAGCCTGCGCGTCCAGAGCCTGTGCTCTGCAACGGGAGAGGCCACAACAGTGAGAGGCCCGCGTACTGCAAAAACAAAACAAAACAAAAAAAACAAACTAAATTTGAAATTCCAATCATAATGGGAACTTGGGGTTAAAAAAATCATCTAACCTTTTAAGGAAGTAAGTCAACTTCATGACTGTCATTCATCCAAAGGAAAAAAAAAAGGAAAACTGGCAAAAGCACTTTAGGATGGGACAGCAGTATCGTTCCCTTAGCAAATAGTATCCCTTGGCCTCAGAGTCACTCCCTATGACACAGAAAACAAATCTGGAGATGCAGAGTTTCCAGACCAACCTAATCCACTGCTATTAGAACATTCAACTCTCAGCCAAGATCTTTAGTGTCTGTTTTACACAGAAATGAACTCTGCATGTGAAGCTATTTTTTTTAAGACTGTTGAGCATTTGATAAGACTCAGCTTATCTTTTTATATCAACTAAACTATCAAAAAGAAGATTTCCCAAACATTTCTCTTGCAACTCTATTTTAGTACTTTTAAAAACATACATCCATATTCAGGAAATGAGGCAGCCATGTCCACGTCATTTCACACGCTTTCCTATAGAAAGAATTTTCTTTAAGGGATAAAGCATCACACATAATGGCAAGCTGATCAAAACTATTAATTGGGGGTCAGGGGAGAGGACACCTGCTGGGAAGTGAGAACTACAGAAGGCACAGGAAAGGAGCCCAACTTCGAATTAGATGGATAGTTATCCTTTCATAACTAGGTGTTATGAAAGAATAAACTCTTCATTTGGGGACCAGGTCAGATACAGTGCAATCCCTGGGTCACTTAGGTATTTGTTTCAATCTCATTTTAACTAACAACCTTTATAGAATTGCAATTTCATAATAACCTGAGAAGCTGGTCAATAGTCACCTGTGGACGGGGAATGGGGTGCAGACCCAAGCAGGCAAGCACACTTCACTCTCCGCTGGCTGCCTGCACAAATCCATGTAACATTCTTTGTGTCGATTATGTTGATGCTGATTATAAAACAACGATTTTAGCTTTGAAATCTCCCAAGAGAGTGGTGAAGACACATCCAGCCTAATAAATAGAAAACAAACTGGAACAGACTTGAGGTCTGCATCAGACTGAGGCTGCCAGAATCAGCGTGCCCCAGATGTGGTCTGGTGCTGTTCTGGTGAGGACTCTTACACAGCAACAGCTTCAGCACCAACTCTCACACTACATACATAAAAAGCCAAATTTTCAAGTGTCAAGAAAAAACTCCAAATGGGATATTTATATATACCCGAACCATCCTCTGCAGAAATAATTTGTTGAAGCATATAAATGAATATCTATGCCGTCTGGTCCAGGACCCACTTTCCCAGTGGCCAGACCAGCATGAATGTCTCACACTATGGAGACCTCTTGGTCACCAAAGTCATTTAGAATCTGCGCTGGAAAATTAACTAAGTTTGGAAAAACTCTTCTTCAATGTCATGTTTTGCTGTGTTCTGCATGGTCTACTTTAGGGAAGGACTGCAATCTCTTAGATACTCTCAAAGCCTGGCGTGGATGGACAAGTAGACAAGTATAAGCTTTGAAGTTTTTTTAATTCATGGACCAAACTTTTACTAAACACATACTATGTGCGAAGCCCTTTCCTAGGATCTTAGGATACAGCAGTGGGCAAAAGGCAAGTTATTTAACACCATATTCCTTGATTTGCACACCTTCAAGTCACAATAATAACCATACCCTCCCCTCAGGGTTGATGGGAGAAATTAAGAGACATTATTCACCAAAAACACCTTCATACAAAGGTAATGTTCAATAAATTATTATTTTTCCAATAAACACCTTCAGTCCAAAAGTCCCTCATTTTGGCCACATGTACCAAACTTCCACACCCGCAGCATCCCTGGAACTTTCCACCATTTCTTTCTATCAAATGGGAGTTCTTTATTACTTTGCTATCACTGGTCAATAGCTAGGTATTAATCTTTCCTCTTCCTCCCTCCTTTACTTCAGCTCAAGCAAAAACTAGTTTCAAACCTATGAACAATATACAATAAAGCAAGCAAACCACTGGATCACTTCCATTTCTCAAATATTATATCTGGTAAAATTCCAACTCCTAAGTCTCTAATTCATAAGTAATTTTTATTGTACAGTCTTTGTCACTTTTGTTCTGAATAGTTTCCACCTGACTACATTTGTCCAGAAACCCTTCCAAAGATTTTATAGGACACATTCAATTCCCCCAAAAAAACACACCTACCACACTCCACCCTACACCAGCCCTCAAGACACATACTTGTGAAGACAAGCACCTGTGTGTTTTGCAAAGCAACATCTGATGTTTGCCTGTAAAAGCAATTCTTGCACCATTGATCAATTTGCTTATTTTCAGTCTCTCTACTATGGAGTTGTTCCATTCATTTCTCCCACTCTTCGTGATAAAGAATCAAATCTGAAAAGCCAAGTACCAAAGGACACAGGAAAAAATAATACCATATTCCTTGACCTAGCAGCCCCATTTTTGACAATCGTTTACAAAAATAAAAGCACCAGTATATAAGGATGAATACTGGAGCACTCTGTTGGTGTCAGAGAGCTGGATACAACGTGAATGTTGACCAATAAGGACATGTTTGGATAACTTAGGGTCCATCTATATCTATACCATGCGATGACATGAGGTTATTTTTTAATAAACATGGATCTTTATGTATTGACCCAGACAAATATCTACTCTACATTGTTAAGAGAACGATGTTACCAAAAATCAAATGTTTAAATAAGAAAAACACATACGTGTGTGTGTACCTGTGTGAATAAAAGTTAAAATAGTTATCACAGTTTTTCTCTCTGCTCAAGCTACCCCAATCCTACAGTGGTTCAGGAAAGAAAAAGGAGAAAGAGGGGAAAGAGGAATAGGATATCATTTTAACATTGTTCCAAAGACGGTTCACTTGAATAGGAAAGAACACATTAAGGCAAGGGAGCAAATATGAGTTGTGTAGGCACAATAACGATTTTTGGTATTAGATTTATAGCTCATCTCCATGATAACTGAACTGCAAAACAAAATAAGTTACGAGGGAAACCGAAGGATTCAAGTACTAACCCCTAGAATCTTAACGATCTTTAACTATGCATTCACACATAGACAAAAGTCACACGTAAAAATCAGCTTGTATGGTTTAAATAAAACTCAAAGAACTACCGGGATATGAAATTAATATGCCATCCAAATTACGTAGAAAGCTTTTAAAAAAAGACAAAAGATAAAATCTTCCAGTTTCTGCAACCCGTTTTTACCTCCCCTCTAGGTGCCAGAGCAAACTTGAGCTGAACACAGAATAATTGGCAGATTTTCCAGCCTCCACTAAACATTATGGGAACTAAAAGCTTCATTATGGTCAAGTGTCAAAGTTTCACCATAATGCATCTTATTTCCTCTTTGTTCTGCTTTTGAAAAAAGGCATTGTACAGTGTAAAAGAGATAAGAGTCTACTTTCTTTTCATCGAACTTGACTCCCTCCACCTCGCATCAACCTCCTCAAATATGAAACACAAGTAGAAAGAGAAATAAAGCAGGCCATGGAAAATGGTGAGATGCAGCTGTCTCAGGAGAGAAACAAGAGCCAGAGAGAGGGATAACCTCTACGTCCAGGGAAAGGTAAATGGTGAAGAGAAAATTCTGCCAAACAGAATTTAAAAGCCCAGGACCCAGGGGTAGAAGGTAAAAGGAGGTGTGACAGAGGGCACTGCTGTCCATGCCAAGGAAAAAAGATTCCTTGGCAGGCAAAAGAAAAGTTAAACATCTTTCTTTCTGCTCCAAAAATTAAAAACCCAACTTTTAATTGCATTAAAATACGAACTTGAAAATAATATTGAGTTATTAATCTATAATTCTAGATAAAATTCTAACCTGGATAACTGCAATTTCCTTTTTTTTTTTTTTTTTTTTTTTTAAAGTAACAGGTTTTTTTTGTTTTTTGTGATACGCGGGCCTCTCACTGCTGTGGCCTCTCCTGTTGCGGAGCACAGGCTCCGGACGCGCAGGCTCAGCGGCCATGGCTCACGGGCCCAGCCACTCCGCAGCATGTGGGATCCTCCCAGACCGGGGCATGAACCCGTGTCCCCTGCATGGGCAGGCGGACTCTCAACCACTGCATCACCAGGGAAGCCCTGTTTTTTTTTTTTAACATCTTTATTGGAGTATAATTGCTTTCCAGTGTTGTGTTAGTTTCTGCTGTATAACAAAGTGAACCAGCTATATGTATACGTATACCACTATATCCCCTGACTACTGCGTCTCCCTCCCACCCTCCCTATCCCACCGCTCTACATGGTCACAAAGCACCGAACTGATCTCCCTGTGCAATGCAGCTGCTTTCCACTAGCTATCTATTTTGCATTTCATAGTGTATATATGTCAGTGTTACTCTCTCACTTCTTCCCAGCTTACCCTTTCCCCCTCCCTGGGTCCTCCATTTGCTACGTCTGTGTCTTTATTCCTGTCCTGCCCCTAGGTTCACCAAAACCATTTTCTTTTCTTTAGAATCCAGATATACGTTTTAGCATACGGTATTTGTTTTTCTCTTTCTGACTTACTTCACTCTGTATGACAAACTCTAGGTCCATCCACCTCACTACAAATAACTCAATTTTGTTTCCTTTTATGGCTGAGTAATATTCCATTGTATATGTGTGTCACATCTTCTTTATCCATGCAGCTGTCAATAGACACTTAGGTTGCTTCCATGTCCTGGCTATTATAAATACTGCTGCAACGAACATTGTGGTACATGCCTCTTTTTGAATTATGGTTTCCTCAGGGTATATGCCCAGTAGTGGGATTGCTGGGTCATATGGTAGTTCTATTTCTAGTTATTTAAGGAACCTCCATACTGTTCTCCATAGTGGCCGAACCAATTTACATTCCCACCAACAGTGCAAAAGGGTGCCCTTTTCTCCACACCCTTTTCTCCAGCATTTATCATTTATAGATTTTTTGATGATGGCGATTCTGACCTGTGTGAGGTGATACCTCATTTTAGTTTCGATTTGCATTTCTCTAATGATTAGTGATGTTGAGCATCTTTTCATGTGTTTGTTGGCAACCTGTATCTCTTCTTTGCAGAAACGTCTGTTTAGGTTTTGTGCCCATTTTTGGATTGTGTTGTTTATTTTTTTGATACTGAGCTGCATGAGCTGCTTGTATATTTTGGAGATTAAACCTCTGTCAGTTGCTTCGTTTACAAATATTTTCTCCCATTCTGAGGGTTGTGTTTTCGTCTTCTTTATGGTTTCCTTTGCTGTGCAAAAGCTTTGAAGTTTCATTAGGTCCCATTTGTTTATTTTTGTTTTTATTTCCGTTTCTCTGGAGGTGGGTCGAAAAGGATCTTGCTGTGATTTATGTCATAGAGTGTTCTGCCTATGTTTTCCTCTAAGAGTTTTAAAGTGTCTGGCCTTACATTTAGGTCTTTAATCCATTTTGAGTTTATTTTTGTATATGGTGTTAGGGAGTGTTCTAATTTCATTCTTTTACATGTAGCTGTCCAGTTTACCCAGCACCACTTATTGAAGAGGCTGTCTTTTCTCCATTGTATACTCTTGCCTCCTTTATCAAAGATAATGTAACCATATTTATGTGGGTTATCTCTGGGCCTTCTATCCTGTTCCATTGATCTATATTTCTGTTTTTGTGCCAGTACCATACTGTCTTGATTACTGTACCTTTGTAGTATAGTCTGGAGTCTGGGAGCCTGATTCCTCCAGCTCCATTTTTCTTTCTCAAGATTGTTGTGGCTATTTAGGGTCTTTTGTGTTTCCATACAAATTGTGAAATTTTTTGTTCTAGTTCTGTGAAAAATGTCATTGGTAGTTTGATAGGAACTGCAGTGAATCTGTAGATGGCTTTCGGTAGTATAGTCATTTTCACAATGTTGATTCTTCCAATCCAAAACATAGTATATCTCTCCATCTGTTTGTATCATCTTTAATTTCTTTCATCAGTGTCACATAGTTTTCTGCATACAGGTCTTTTGTCTCCTTAGGTAGGTTTATTCCTAGGTATTTTATTCTTTTTGTTGCAAAGGTAAATGGGAGTGTTTCCTTAATTTCTCTTTCAAATTTTTCATTACTGTATAGTAATGTAAGATTTCTGTGCATTAATTTTGTGTCCTGCTACTCTACCAAATTCACTGATTAGCTCTAATACTTTTCTGGTAGCATCTTTAGGATTCTCTATGTATAGTATCATGTCAACTGCAAACACTGACAGTTTTACTTCTTTTCCAATTTGGATTCCTTTTATTTCTTTTTCTTCTCTGATTGCTGTGGCTAAAACTTCCAAAACTATGTTTAATACAGAGGTGAGAGTGGGCAACCTTGTCTTCTTCCTGATCTTAGAGGAAATGGTTTTTCACCATTGAGAACGATGTTGGCTGTAGGTGTGTCATATATGGCCTTTATTATGTTGAAGTAGGTTCCCTCTATGCTACTTTCTGAGGAGTTTTCATCATAAATGGGTGTTGAATTTTGTCAAAAGCTTTTTCTGCATCTATTGAGATTATCATATAGTTTTTATCCTTCAATTTGTTAATATGGTGTATCACATTAATTGATTTGCGTATATTGAAGAATCTTTGCATTCCTGGGATAAACCCACTTGATCATGGTGTATGATCCTTTTAATGTGCTGTTGGATTCTGATTGCTAGCATTTTGTTGAGGATTTTTGCATCTATATTCATCAGAGATATTGGCCTGTAGTTTTCTTTTTTTGTGACATCTTTGTCTGGTTTTGGTATCAGGGTGATTGTGGCCTC
>NC_041231.1:32401805-32403416 GCF_002837175.3 Physeter macrocephalus
AAGTATTTTTTGATTTCCTCTTTGATTTCTTCAGTGATCTCTTGGTTATTTAATAGTGTACTGTTTAGCCTCCATGGGTTTGTGTTTTTTACAGTTTTTTTTCCTGTAATTGATATCTAGTCTCATAGCATTGTGGTCACAAATGATACTTGATACAATTTCAATTTTCCTAAATTTACCAAGGCTTGATTTGTGACCCAAGATATGGTCTATCCTGGAGAATGTTCCATGCGCACTTGAGAAGAAAGTGTATTCTGTTGTTTTTCGATGGAATGTCCTATAAATATCAATTAAGTCCATCTTGTTTAATGTGTCATTTAAAGCTCGTGTTTCCTTATTTATTTTCATTTTGGTTGATCTGTCCTTTGGTGAAAGTGGGGTGTTAAAGTCTCCTACTATTATTGTTTTACTGTCGATTTCCCGTTTTATGGCTGTTAGCATTTGCCTTGTGTATTGAGGCGCTCCTATGTTCGGTGCATAAATATTTACCACTGTTATATCTTCTTGGATTGATCCCTTGATCATTAGGTAGTGTCCTTCTTTGTCTCTTGTAATAGCCTTTATTTTAAAGTCTATTTTGTCTGTTATGAGAATTGCTATTCCAGCTTTCTTTTGATTTCCATTTACATCGAATACCTGTTTCCATCCCCACACTTTCAGTCTGTATGTGTCCCTAGGTCTGAAGTGGGTCTCTTGTAGACAGCATATATACAGGTCTTGTTTTTGTATCCATTCAGCCAGTCTATGTCTTTTGGTTGGAGCATTTAATCCATTTACATTTAAGGTAATTATTGATATGTATGTTCCTATTGCCATTTTCTTAATTGTTTGGAGTTTGTTATTGTAGGTCTTTTCCTTCTCTTTGGTTTCCTACCTAGAGAAGTTCCTTTAGCATTTGTTGTAAAGCTGGTTTGGTGGTGCTGAACACTCTCAGCTTTTGCTTGTCTGTAAAGGTTTTCATTTCTCCCTCGAATCTCAATGAGATCCTTGCTGGATAGAGTAACCTTGGTTGTAGGTTTTTCCCTTTCATCACTTTAAATATGTCTTGCCACTCCCTTCTGGCTTGCAGAGTTTCTACTGGAAGATCAGCTCTTAACCTTATGGGGATTCCCTCATATGTTATTTATTTCTCCCTCGAATCTGAATGAGATCCTTGCTGGATAGAGTAACCTTGGTTGTAGGTTTTTCCCTTTCATCACTTTAAATATGTCTTGCCACTCCCTTCTGGCTTGCAGAGTTTCTACTGGAAGATCAGCTCTTAACCTTATGGGGATTCCCTCATATGTTATTTGTTGCTTTTCCCTTGCTGCTTTCAATATTTTTTTCTTTGTATTTAATTTTTGATAGTTTGATTAATATGTGTCTCAGCGTGTTTCTCTTTGGGTTTATCCTGCATGGTACTCTCTGTGCTTCCTGGACTTGACTGACTATTTCCTTTCCCATGTTAGGGAAGTTTTTGACTACAATCTCTTCAAATATTTTCTCAGACCCTTTTTCTCTTCTTCTTCTGGGACCCCTAAAATTCTAATGTTGGTGCATTTAATGTTGTCCCAGAGGTCTCTGAGACTGTCCTCAATTCTTTTCATTCTTTTTTCTTTATTCTGCTCCCTG
>NC_041231.1:32403625-32428457 GCF_002837175.3 Physeter macrocephalus
ATCCATTCTTCTGCCTCAGTTATTCTGTTATTGATTCCTTCTAGAGTATTTTTAATTTCAGTAACTGTGTTGTTCATCACTGTTTGTTTGCTCTTTAGTTCTTCTAGATCCTTGTTAAATGTTTCTCGTATTTTCTCCATTCTGTTTCCGAGATTTTGAATCACCTTTACTATCATTTCTCTGAATTGTTTTTCATGGAGGTTGCCTTTTTCATCTTCATTTATTTGGTCTTGTAAGTTTTTACCTTGCTTCTTCATCTGTAACAATTTTTTTTGTCATTCCATTTCTTTTTTTTTTTTTTTTTTGATGGCTGGTGCTGTACTTCTGTCTTACTGGTTGTTTGGCCTGAGACGTCCAGCACTGGAGTTTGCAGGCAGTTGGATAGAGGTGGGTCTTGCTGCTGAGATGAGGACCTCCGGGAGGCCTCACTCAGACTGATATTCCCTGAGGTCTGAGGTTCTCTATTTGTCTAGCGGTTTGGACTTGGAGCTCCCACTGCAGGAGCTCAGGACTGACCTCTGGCCTGGGAACCAAGATCCCACAAGCTTCATGGCATGGTAAAAAAAAAAAAAAAAAAAAAAAAAGTAAGAAAGAAAGAAAAGAAGGAGCAGTACAATATCCAAGAATAAAAAACAAAATAAAATTAGAAAGGTAAAAAATATATTAGGAAAAATAAAACTATAATTGAAACAATTACAGCAAGGTAAAATAAAACCACGACAGAAAAAGGAAAAGAAAGCGGGGGGGGGAGACAAGCCAAAAGGAGAGATCACTAAAAGTATAAAGAAGAAAATAAAATTAGAAAAATAAAAGATTAGGAAAAATAAAAATATAAAAGAATCAACAACGATGAATCAACAAGGTAAAACAGAACCCCAATCTAAAGGAGGGAAAAAGAAAAGAAAAAAAAAAAAGAAGAAAAAAAAGCCTTCGCTATGGGGGTGGAGTTTAGGCCGGGGGTGGAACTTAGGCAGGGGTGGGGCCTGGGCGGGGTGATGTTCAAGCGTGGGTTGGGGTCTCTGCTTAGAACCTGAGCAGACGGGTAGAGGCAGCACGTGCAAAGGAGGGCCTCTGGCGTGTGGAGTTCCGGAGTTTGGAGGTAGGGCCCTGGGGGAGGGTGTGTGGGTGGGGTTTAGGCCCAGCTCGTTGGAGGGGGTCTCAGAGGGGGTCTCCGAGTGTAGAGGTGGGGTGCTGGGTGAGGGTGTAGGGGCGGGGCTTGGGCTCTGCGAGGCAGGAGGGAGGCTCCCAGGGCAGAGGATTAGGTCCGGCAGTCTGGGCTCCCCGGTGCCTAAGTGGGCAGGGAAAGCACTGGCCCCGTTGCTTTCCGTTCCTTCGTGCCCCTCCCCTACTGTCTCCCCCAGGGTCTCCCCCGTCACCGTGGGTGGGTCCTGCTGGGTGTAGAAACTCCTTCCCTCTCCCAGCCACCCTTCAGGGGTGCCGGTCCTGTAGTTCCGGCCTTTACTTTAGCTCCCCCTCCCCTCTCTCCCGCTCTCTCAGGACCCACATGCCTGGAGGGGGCCTCGGTGGGCAGAGGATCAGGCCTGGGGTCTCAGCAGATTCCTGGGGGCCCCCGTGGGCAGGAGAAACCTGGCCACGCTCCCTTTTGATCCTCTGCCTTCCCAATGGTTCCCCAATTTCCCCCTTCGGGCGTGGGATCCCTTCCCTTCCCCCAGCCGCCCCTCAGGGGCGCCAGTCCCATCCTGCCTCCACTTCTCCTCCCCCTTCACTCCTCCCACGCCCCATGTCCACCCGGTCGCTGGGGGTTCCTCCCGTCCCCTTAGGTGTCCGTGGTCCCCCACCGGTGCCTGGTAGGTGCCCTAGTTGTGAGGAGACGCAAATTCCGCGTCCCGCTAGTACGTCACCTTGATTCCACCCCCCAATTTCCATTTTTTAAAAGAAGATCTCAATTCACAGCTCGTTTTAAATTCTTTATGAAGCCATTTCCAGAGAAATTAGAGATGATCTGAATAGAACAAGATTAAATGCAGGGGGAAAATGTATGTAAAATTAAGAAAATCATTCAAAGAATTAGTCCCACAACCAGACAGAAAAAAATATATGTACGTGTATGCTGCAGGCTAACATATTCAGATAATTAACATTATGACCTTGCCTGCTGTTTTAATTCAGGCAACATCTTTAAATCTTCACATAAATAAGCATGAGATGAAGCACTATGGCTATAATCTGGTAAAGGTAGACAATGTCTAAAAACACACCTAATCATTCATCTGTAAACAGTAAACTGTACAGATCAGGGGTGAACATATATGCCATTAATTAGGCAACTAACTATTGTTCTTCATCTCTAATGTGAGCTACAACCAACTTAATCCATGCTTCCCAGGGCTGACATAGCACAACTCAAAGGTAAATAAAATCCATGCCACATTGTTATGAGAAAGTAGTAAAAAACACTTAACAAACAATCACCCACTTGCAAGAAGGAACTTTTTACAATTACCTAAATAAGCTTATCAGATCAAACATCACGGCCAACTTTACCATCTAAGAATTCCACAGTATTCTATACTGTTATGACCTATTATGCTTTAAATGCTCTGTAGCAGTAATTCTCAATCAAGAGCGATTCTGCCATGCCTCCTCCCAGGGGCCACATGGCAATGAGCGGAAATACGTTCACCTGCCCTGATTAGAGGACCTGCTACTCTTTACAGTCAGCAAGGCACCATTTTTCTTTCTCTCTCCACACTCTCTGATCCCAGTTCTTTCTCTCCCTCTTAACTCTTAAAACTTAATTTCCAAACTTAATCTTTCCTGGTACCCTCACTGTTGAGGCCCAGTGACCTGAAGTCTGGCTTGACTAAAATCTCGGCAGGGGTGGGGGTGGGTGGGTCCTGTCATCTAACCACTTGCTGGTGACAATTCTATTATTCCCAAATTCAACCTGTATGAAAACCTCCCACACATCATCATCCTCTTAAGGAAGGTATCATACAAAACACAAGCCCTTAAATTTAAATGTAGTCAATCCTAGTAACTCTTTTCTTTTATGGTGACTCAAATACATATTTTCATCACATTAAACTAAACAGCCTTTCATTCCCCAAGGAATTCTTTCATACACAAATGATTCATTGCCATGAGGTAAGGAAGAAAGAGGAAAATATTTCTGAGGTCCATTGGCACGGCTTTTCCTTTTAATAAAGCATATCTCTGCATTTCACTTCATGGTAGATGCCTGAGTCAAGTGAAACTCATCATTCCGACTGAAATTTCCCTACAACCATATCCGGAACACCAGCACAGTCCTCTTAAAGCTTTTACAAGATAACAATGACAGGCAGTGATCCAGCTCACAAGAATCAATCTCCTACCCACACTCTCCCCACCCCGCCATGACCCTTTGCCTCTTTTATCTTCCCCTCCCTTCCTAATGGAGTGTATGAGTGCACAGCAAAGGTGAAGTGTACAATTCTTTAGTAAGAGAGGACTATTAAAGGCTCTGAAAAAAAAATTTTAAAAAAATAAAAATAAAGGCTCTGATAAGTTCTGCAGGAAAAACACCTGCAGTACTAATGTTTGCCTCAGCAATTCCCAATCTTCCTTGGCCCCAGGACTTTCCTGCCATAAAAAGCCTATTAACCACCTACTGAACTAGTATTCTAGGCACAGACTCATATAACTCTCTGAACAAGCACCTTCACTTTACCCTGCTGCCAAGACTTCTTACTATGAGACTCAGTTCAGACATAAACACAGAGATACTCACGCAATTCCATACTGATGATACTCTTTTTCTTCACAGAAACTCTACTCCCAGAGGCTAATGCCAAGAAATCAGTAAAATTATTTAAATCTTAGGTAACAGTTAAAACAGCCGTAAAAGTCTCCCCATGTCTAAAATTAATTCCTGTAATAACTGTCCCTACCAAAAAGAGACATACATCACACTTGCGAGTTACAGAGATATAAATTCATGATTCGTTGCGGTAAATGGTGGGACTGGTGGCTTTTCTGATGAATAACTCTCTCTTCTCAATCAAATTCAAGACCATAAACATGGATTCTAATAACCGTATTTATGACCAGGATTTTACAGACAAAAATTTGAAATCAATATATTTCTAATTATTATATTTCCTGTCTTCCCACTGCATAAATCTATTCTGTTCTGTAATGAGAGCCCAAAAATCAAATAGCAAATATTCATCTGAACTTGTATTTTAAGCATTCTACAACCCACTGAAGTGTCTTTCAACCCTGAAAGTGTGTGTTTTCCACCTTTTATATTATAGCTGTACGTAATTTATTAAAATCACTTAAAACATCTAAATGCCAAGCAATTCCTATAAAAATATTTTAAATGCTCTTAAGAGCCAATAAAACATATTCTATAAAGGGCAGCACTCAGTTGGAGCAACCTTTAGACAAACTACTTAGTTGAGAATTTGGGGTTGTCTGCATGATGAAATTACGAAAAAGCATTTACTACAGTGAAATCATGATGTATTTGAATAAGCCATAAGAAAATAGAGTGAAAGAGCATGATGTTCCTTTCCTACTACAAAAAAAATACTTATTTAAAAAATGGAGTGTGGCTACCCTCCTATTTTAAGTAACATTTTAACAACGAACAGCTGTTTTATAACAATCGTTTTTAATTGGGAAAACATTTTAATATAATAATGGCGTTAAATAATACATTTGTGATAGCAACATACTTTCTTTTTATAATTTAGTCTATATTTCCATAAGAGAGATTTGAAATTCCAAATCTACCCCTTTTATATATAGATGGAGACCTGGAAAATATGGTATCAATCAGAGATGTTAGACTAAGAGAAAAAACTTAAAAGAAAAAGAATATTCCAAAAACAAAGTCTCCTGTCAACAGTAATGACAAAGAAAGTCATTCGGAATTAGTCAATTGGACGTTAATTAGTCAATTAGTCTTGGACGTGAGGAAGAATCCAGGGTAGGAAAAACACGCAACAATAATTCCAACATTTCTTTGGGGAGAAAAGTGCTTCTCACATGACCTTCACTATAAATAGGCATCTGGATTTGAATTCCAAATTGTAGTGATGGAAAGAGCTGGAATAACGCAAGTCTGAACACAATTTAAATGGATATGTCAATACTTGGGTAAGATGTTATCATTCCAATTTAAAGAAAAAATATTTCAGGGTCAACCTGGCATATTAATGATCTTACACCTTTTCAAACTCTCAGTAGACCTACCATAGGAGTATCAGGATAAATATATTCGATCTTGGTATATTCAACCTTCTAAGGCACTATCACTGATAACAGATTTCATTTTCAAAACAGAAAGAGGAAAAGAGTCTTTGACCTCCCTGGAGGCAGTGACCCCATGGATCTGTCTTTACATCTAAACATGAACATGAGGGCTTGAGACAGAGCAAGTAGATAATTACCATCTGCTCTGTAGAAAGTTAAGGGTACCATGACACGTATAGATACATATACACACATTTATCCTCCTCCCCCACAGGATAGTTTTTGTTTAAGCCACACACAGAAGGTAAGGAATCCATTCTGGGAGGAATCTGTGGTCATTTTCACAACATTTACATAACTAATAACAAATATTAAGCGGCTGACACCTGACAAAAAGCTGGATCATTATGACCTGTCATTCACCATTCATAGGTCTACTTTCCTTTCCACTCCCTTTGTTAAAAGTGATCACTTAAGAAAGTGAGCTATGTCCCGCCCACCTTTGAAGTGACTTGTCAAGGTTCACATCGGGTAACTGTAAACTTTCTCATGGTGCTGCAGGGGCTTGATCAGCTATTCTGGAGGGTCCTTCATGGTACGCATTTCTAAGACAGATATTATTTCATAACAGCCTCTTAGATCAAAGGATTGACACGTGGAGTAGTCACCAGGGACCTCAAAAATAAAACAATAATAATAAGAGCAATCTCACCACCTCTTTACTGCAGCCTGGAGATCATTCATTGCCTTCACACCACACAAGAGGCGGGCTTTTCACCACGACCCGAGTTGTGATGCATTCCTTTACGATTTCATGCAAAGCCTCCTGGAATGGTCAACCTGCCAAGCTTTCCATTTCTCCTCTCCAGTCTCCAGAAAGGGCTGAACAGCATATGCCACTCACTTGATCCTGTAATACCTTGGCCAACCTGCACAACACAGCCAGACGCAACCTCGCCATAGAATACTCACTCCGCCCAGGAAATACATCCCTACCTGATTAGAAAGGTGGAACTCTCACAGCATCATGGCGACAGACTGCGCAAAAGCAAAGAACTCTGGCAAGCCTCTAGCACAGGGTCAATGACACTACTGACATTTGGGGCCAGATCATTCTTTCTTGTGACTTTGACTTCATTCTAATGACTTTAAATGGAAATAGCCACATGTAACCAGTGGCGACAGGATTAACTGGGCAGTACAACCCTGAAAACTGTAAAGGACCCCAAATTCATGGAGCTTTATTATTTTATTTACAACCATGTGAGGCTTCTGAAATCAAAACCTCATATCAAAAGTAAAGAAATGTCTTTCCTGTGACTGCCTCCCTTATTAAGTGCCATGAGGTTGCTTAGCTTTTAAGACCTGGAAAAGACAATGAGGGTGGCAGGCTCTAAGGGCTACATAGCCAACAGCCATGCCCCCTGCTATTTCTGCCTACATCTTCATTGGTCTGAGCCAATCATGCTAATCCCATTTCTCTCACCAGTGATTGGATGAAGCCTGAACACATGATTCATTTCTGACCAATGAGGTAAAAGGGTTGATAGACCAAGGGTGGGGTGCTTTGAGGAGCATTTTACTTGCTCTTAAATACACACGCAAGAAAAAGATACTTTCTCTTCTTTCTCTGGACTTTATACCACAGCAGTTGACCTCTGGAACTTCTGAAGTCGTATTAAAGCCACGAGGAAAGTGATTCTAAGTACAAAGCCTACCAGCTAAGAATGGTAAAATATAAACAATATAGAGTATACCTTAAAGATGGCAGAGTACGAAGATGCTACCTGGCAGTGCCCTGCCTGTAGAGGGCTATATAAGATATAAATTGCCCTTATTATAAGACAGGAGAGTCCGAAGGTCTTTCCCAGAGGCTAAAACATGATAACTGATACAAAAACAAATCCTTATACTCAAACATGCCCCTGGAAGTGACCTCGGTGTGAAGTCGGGAGAAAAATCCTGGTAATACTGCCAGCCAAGAATACTCATGACAAAAGAAGCTAATCTTGACCTGTTCTTACTGGTACAGCAGGTGCATGGTCCAACTGGCCATAAGCGTTGAAAC
The DNA here is from genome assembly GCF_002837175.3 of Physeter macrocephalus. Taxonomy (NCBI): domain Eukaryota; kingdom Metazoa; phylum Chordata; class Mammalia; order Artiodactyla; family Physeteridae; genus Physeter; species Physeter macrocephalus. The sequence goes on from NC_041231.1 coordinate 32,410,899, forward strand.
TTCCTTTTCACACCCTAGTGGATGGTGAGAGAAAGGGCAATCTTTACACAAAAAGAATGTTATAAAGATAGCTCATTAGGAGGTGGTGTAAGAATATAAAAGCCACAGGACATTCAAAAAGTGTCAGAATCACTTCCCAAGAGGAAACTGTGTACTATGCACTTCACAACAGTGAGAAAATACCTCCCATTATCACAGTGAGTCCCAGAAGCAGAAACACACCACAAATGGCTTCTCTCTCATCTTTGAAGGTACTCAAACAGCCTAGTTACTAGAGGCTCATATTTCATTTTCCTGCTAAAGTTTCAACAACCAATCGATACCAAATGTACTAATGACATGCACGCCCAGCTAAAAGGAAGAACGCTATTCTAACCCTTGGAACTAGAGGGAAGGGTGGGACAGAGATAAACTGCTTCCAGGAGGGAAAGAAGCCAACAATAATTGGGGCAGAGCAACTAAATGATACCTTTGGGAGCAGCAAATTTTTATGCAGCTTCAAGAAGGAGCTTGTTTTCCTCCCAGGCAACGGCCATCAAACTGGGAGAACGTGGATTAACATAAACAGGAACTTTGGATCAAGTGGTTTCTCAAACTCAGAGAAGATCTCAAGGTCAACTAAATTCAGTAAGTGGGCGGCAGAGCATAATGCACACCTTAAAACACCCCACAGTCCACCCTTTCACTCTCTGAAATTCCCTCCATCATGATAAGCAGGGATGATAGGTGAAACATTCAACAAATCAGGGGCAATAAACACTGACAATGGATGGTGGAGGATGGGTGTTCAATCACAAAGGTCCCAGAACAGGAGGAGTGGCCGAGGCAGCGACGAAGGGAAAATTCAGGGGGACTGGGCCAGTGTGTATTTAAGATTTTTAATAATCTATGTGACTGTACCAGAACCAGGACATACAATGAGCTATACTTTTTAAAATTAGGACACTAAATATTTTCCATAATTTTTAAGCCAATTCAAGAAACTCTATACCCTTCTGGATTTTTTCACATCAGAGATACAGGTTGATTGCATGGCATATAAGAGGTTTTCAATCCTTCCAAGATGGTGATAATATCTGGTAGAGAAGAAGACTCATTTTGCCATACTGGAATGCCAGCTGTACAATCGCTGAGTTAAAATTTTTTTCTTAAACTGACTCACTTTTTATAAAATCTTAAATATGTAATTAATAGGAAACTTAACACACCAAAACAGAAAACTAGCATGGCCTGTCATATATTAGGGGTACCAAGAAATAATGAAAGCTACAGGATCAAATTCTAAAATACTCTCCCAGCTGAAGGCTCTGGGCAAGACCGTCTCTTTTAAAAAGTGATGTTGGCAAGTGACAGACAAGTGTTAAAAGACCTATTAGCACCAAATTGTGAGTTTCTCCTTGATAAAGAACTCAAGAAGAAATGACTTTATTATGCTAAAGTCAAATTCTTATACCACAGTAAAGTCATTTTTCACATGAAAAATGTGAAAAAATCACATTTAATACTACACTCAGGGAAAACATTTATTATACACTGTAGTACTATTAATGAAAAGCAAGGATTCCTAAAGTTATCAGAAAGCATTTGTTGAGAAGGCAAGGTTATACGTTATACACCTACCACTGATTTGATTTTCAACGTAAACAAGGTCTTTATTACATGGTAGAAAATGGGGTTTAATATAAATGAAACAGACTACAGTTAAATTTTAATAGCTAGAAAGACAACCAAGAAGATACACTATCCTTAAGGCTACTGGTCTCAAATAGGGTCATGGGAAATTACCAGCTGAGAGATGGAGGGGAGGTTAATTTCAGAATCACTTAGCAAATCTTTGAAGACCAACATCACCACTTTACACAGTTATCAGACTAGTAATACTCATGGTGGACTGACCACAACAGGACCATATATGACTTAAGACTTTTGCTCAGGTACAAGATTACACTTGATCCTGTGAAATGAGTTCCTGACTATACTTAAACAAACAGAATATCCTCTCTTTAAGCACACGTTAGACACTTACTCCAGCCACGTAATGGCAATACTAAAAGTTCAAAAGCCAATGAAATCCAGTAAGTTTTCCCTTACTTTTGTATTGCTACCAGGCTCACCCAACCAAGAGAAGAGACAAGGTAAGGAATAAGGGTATAGTTCAACTTAATAATTACAAAAAGGGAAAAGCCAATAAAATGTTACTCAGCATGATATATATGAATGATATTTTATTTGCCAAAAAAATTCCACATAACTGAGCTTAACAATATCCAAAGGGAATGACAGAATGTTCCTCTGTTTTATACTGTTCGAGAGTGGGTTTTATGAACTAAATCAGATATAATAAATGAGTACATTTTGTTAGGTTACAAATGAAGATGAGTAGCCTTTAAGTAAATCACAGAGAACACTGCAAATCATTGCTCTCCAATTATTAGGCACGTATAAAGCTAGTTATATTTTTCCTTTGAACATTTAAATCAATCATGTCCCTCCACTAACCCACACTCACCCCACCCCTGCCCTAAAGAAACTAGTTTTAAAGGAGAGACTATCATCCTTTCAAATTTATGACCAGGAAAAAAGAGGTCTGACTTTGATCCATCACAGATACGAAAAATATATACTTATAGATAGCTCTCTGTATGCCTTCTGTAGACCCACAACATGTATAGATTACTAAATATTAAGATTTATGTTATATCAAAGCAAATATTGACCTTACCTCTGTCTGGGTCAATATTTACTGCTTTGCTCAATAAATCTTGCTGTTCATTTTCAAACCGAGTCAATATCAGTTCATTAATTTCTGCATGATTCATATCAGCATTTTATGAAATTTGAAATGCCAGTGAAAATGTTTCACCTAAAAAATTTAGATATAATCAATTAAAGAGACAAAAAGCCTTTTGCTTTCCTTCTGGCTTTCCTTGTAGTTTTTTCTTCTTCTTCTTCTTCTTCTTCTTCTTTCTCTCCCCTCATAATTGTTACAATGAAAACTGCCTAAATTTGGTACAATTCAGCCATCTATTATAAAATAAAAGGATTCTTTTAGGAAATATTATGAATGTACTGGTATAAGAAATTAAAATATAGATGTAATTCTATAAGATACTAACAATATTATAGAAATATAAATTTTAAAAAAGCAGTGTCCCTCATTTCTCAGTGATAATCACAATTAACTTTTGCATATAGTCTCCAAACTTCTCAGTTCTATTTCTTGATGGGACCTTATTAACCAAATTATTTTTATATATCTTGTTGCTCAACCTATTTCATTTTGGTAGATGTTTACTAACCATTTCATATGAGTGTACTAAAATTACCCAAGTCCCTACTGATGGTTGGCTGTTACACTCACAACGCCACACTGGGGATATGTACAAGTATTTCTAAAAGACAAATTCCTAGAAGCAGAAGTGCTGGATCAAAGACTATCAATATTTAACATTTTCACAGATATTGCCCAAGAGCCCTTGAAAAAGGCTGCATCAACCCACTACCTTCAGAGCCAATTTAAAACCCAAACACTTAGCCTTCAATTTACACATGTTTTAAGCTTGTCATCATAGCAACAATTTAAATTGTTAATATTGTTACATAGCACTTGATACCAACCCAGCACTGAACAATATTTCATCTTCCTAATATGCTTTTTCCAAGGGTCACAAGGACCCTAAAGAATTTACTGATGTCCTCTTATAATGTACAATAGCGTCCATTAGCTTTACAAATACTTGTGAAACCATCTCCAGAGAGAAGATGCTAAGAAACTTTAGAACTCAAGTAGCAAGGATTAGAACAAGGTTAAAAAAGAAAGAAAAAGAAAAAGATGAAGAACACATCTCTAAGACGCTAATTTCATTCAAACAGTGGAGCAAAAAAAAAGCCAAACTTTGCATCGAAAAATGATCGAGGTACCTTAAGCATATGGCACCACATTTTTCTCTTTTATATATAAAGTCCTGATTAGTGTGTGACCATATGTGTTTTTTCTCACCCAATCTATCCTTGTAATCACAGATCAAGTGTAAAAGAAAAAAAGAATACCTATAGGAAGAAACAGCTTGTCCTACAATGTATTCCCTACCTTGAAAGCCCTCCTATTCCAAAACATTTAAGTAGGAACAAAGAGATACAAAGATTAATTACAGATAAAGGTTCTGCTCAAGGAGCATAAAGTTTAAAGGGTGTAAGAAATATGAGCAAAACACTATGCCATGTCTTAATAGATTCAAGTCCAAATTTTTTATCTTTATAACCAACCCACCATTCATTTACTCATTTTAAATTAAATGCAATGCCATCTTCAATCATCCTGAGGATCATCGCAGATAATTCATTTTGCTTTCTCTTCCATATGCTAATGATAATGAATTCCCATGGGCTCTTTCATCTCTCAAATTCCTGATGATACAACCTCATTGCTTCTCATAGTTTCTCACCCTGCCCTCTTCCCCTACTGACCAATCCTTATCCCTACAACTTGTGCTGTGACTCAAACATAAAAGCAAATTAGTCCATTTCTAGCATGATATCCTTAAATGACTCCCTGTCACCCTCAAAAAGATGTTCTAAGTCACTAGTAGAATTCTGTTAAGACACTTTCTGATTCACCTGCAACACTCTGCATTATTCCCTTAACTTGCTCTACTCTACCACATGCTCCAGACCTACTGAGCTGCTTCCAGCTTCCCAGTCACGGCCAGGCCATTGAATGTCTTCAGGCCGTTGCATGTCCTGGCAAACACCTGCCCATCTTTAATGCTACCTGGCAGTAGCACTTCTGAGGAGTTTCTCTGGCCCATCCCATTATACCACAACACCTGGCACACAGTAAGCAATTAGTAAGTATCTTGAACAAAGAAATAAATAACTTCTACTTAAAAACTGTAAATAGATTAATAGGGAATTGTAGAGAAGATCGAAATTAATTGTAAAAAATAAAGGAGAAACTGATGAGTTAAGACAGTGGGGTCGGGTAGAGATACCTTTGAGCTGGGACTTAGGAGAATGAATCTCAAAAGTGTGGTCGCATCAGACCAGAAGGTCTCTATCGCAAAGGGAATGTCTCTGGGGAAATGATTCCCTTAAGAGATTTCGTAGGAGGCATTAGGAGAGGGGCAAATAATATGACAATATTAACATTAAGGTTCTATAGTGCCTTCCATTTTTCTAATGACAAAAGCAGACTTTGGCAGGCATCTGTATTTTGCTTTACCTTGTATAGACATTATTAAAAATAGGCATGGAAATATTATTTTAGGAATTTTATTTTATTATTTTATGCAGCAGGTTCTTACTAGTAATCCATTTTATACATATTAGTGTATATATGTCAATCCCAGTCTTACAATTCATCCCACCACCACCACCCCACCCCTGCCACTTTCCCCCCTTGGTGGAATTTAATTATATCTTAAGTTCACCAGGGGAGCTCCTTACTTAAAAGGATCCAACGGTGAAACCTTTTGTAAATCACCCACTGATTTATCTGGATTTCATGGCAGGATCCCCTTAGTGAGTTCCCAAGCACAGACTCTGGCATGAATTCATTTATCCATCCATCTATTCACCCACTTAAAAAATATGCACCAAATATCTACAAAATGAGATACTCTGGTACAAAGCAGGAAAAACAAGGAATTATAAGCTATAATCTTTGTCCGCAAAAACTCTACATTTAGCTGGGGAAATTACACACACACACACACACACACACACACACACACACACACACACATATGCATGTTATAATACAAGATGTTCATGGGAATAGTGTAGTGCAGTGGCATATAATTAAGAGCCATACCAGATGATTACATATATTACCGCTAATCCTCAAAGCCATCCTACAAGGTATGTCCTTTTATCTCCATTTTACAGCTGAGCAAGTCATCAAACCCCAGGACAATTAGAAAGGACATTGGAGATCTCTTCCCACAATTTCCTGGCCACAAAAGGAATGCCTCTTAGAATAATCCTGCTTGACCCAGTGCAACACCAGACACTTCATACAAAGAATTTTGGTCATGGCATTTCTCAATTTTGAAGTCCTCTAACAATGAGAAATATCCCCCTTCTTGTGTAGAATCTGTCTACACAAGAAAAACATGAGATATACATTATTAAAAGTGCAGAAAACCAAACAGGGTAAGCTAAAAAGGGGTGGGAGGAGAAACCACCACCTGTTTTTCCCCAAGTCTTTGAGGGGGAGAAGAGAAAACAGAGAGCTTTATAAAAATGCCTCAAAAAGGCCATATATGACAAACCCACAGCAAGCATCATACTCAATGGTGAAAAACTGAAAGCATTTCACTAACATCAAGAACAAGACAAGGATGTGTCCACTCTTGCCACTCTTATTCAACACAGTTTTGGAAGTCCTAGCCATGGCAATCAGAGAAGAGAAAGAAAGAAAAGGAGTACAAATTGGAAAAGAAGAAGTAAAACTGCCAGTATTTGCCGATGACATGATACTATACATAGAAAATCCTAAAGATGCCACCAGAACTAATCAATGAATTTGGTAAGGTCACAAGATACAAAATTAATGCACAGAAATCTCTGGAATTCCTATACACCAACAACGAAAAATCAGAAAGAGAAGTTAAGGAAACAGGCCCATATACCATCGCAACAAAAAGAATAAAATACCTAGGAATAAACCTGCCTAAGGATGCAAAAGACTTGTACTCAGAAAACTATAAAACACTGATGAAAGAAATCAAAGATGACATAAACATTTGGAGAAAAATACCATGTTCTTGGATTGGAAGAATCAATATTGTGAAAATGACCATACTACCCAAAGCAATCTACAGATTCAATGCAATCCCTATCAAACTACCAATGGCATTCGTCGCAGAATTAGAACAAAAAATTTTACAATTCGTATGGAAACACAAAAGACCCCGAATAGCCAAAGCAATCTTGAGAACGAAAAATGGAGCTGGAGGAATCAGGCTCCCTGACTTCAGACTATACTACAAAGCTACAGTAATCAAGACAGTATGGTACTGGCACAAAAACAGAAATGTAGAACAATGGAACAGGATAGAATGCCCAGAGATAAACCCATGCACATTTGGGCACCTAATTTACGACAAGGGAGGCAAGAACATACAACGGAGAAAGGAGAGCCTCTTCAATAAGTGGTGCTGGGAAAACTGGACAGCTACATGTCAAAGAATGAAATTAGAACACTCCCTAACACCATACACAAAAATAAACTCCAAATGGATTAAGGACCAAAATGTAAGACCAGACACTATAAAACTCTTAGACTAGGAAAACACAAGAGAAACACACTTTGACATAAACCACAGCAAGATCTTTTTTGACCCACCTCCTAGAGTAGCAGAAATAAAAACAAAAATAAACAAATGGGACTTAAAAGCTTTTGCACAGCAAAGGAAACCATAAACAAGACAAAAAGACAACCCACAGAATGGGAGAAAATATTTGCAAATGAAACAACAGACAAAGGATTAATCTCCAAAATATATAAACAGCTCATGGAGCTCAATATCAAAAAAACAAACGAATGACTACTATCCAAAAAATCTAGAAATAATAAATGCTGGAAAGGGTGTGGTGAAAAGGGAACCCTCTTGCACTGTTGGTGGGAATGTAAATGGATACAATCACAGTGGAAAACAGTATGGAGGTTCCTTAAAAAACTAAAACTAGAACTATCATATAACCCAGCATTCCCACTACTGGGCATATACACTGAGAAAACCATAAATCGAAAAGAGACATGTACCACAATGTTCACTGCAGCACTATTTACAATAGCCAGGACATGGAACCAACCTAAATGTCCATCAACAGATGAATGGATAAAGAAGATGTGGCACATATATACAATGGAATATTACTCAGCCATAAAATGAAACGAAACTGAGTTATTTGTAGTGAGGTGCATGGACCTAGAGTCTGTCACACAGAGTGAAGCAAGTCAGAAAGAGAAAATCAAGTACCATATTCTAATGCACATATACGGGATCTAAAAAAAAAAATTGTACTGATGAACCCAGTTGCAAGGCAGGAATAAAGATGTAGACATAGAGAATGGACTTGAGGACATGGGGTGGGAGGGGGAAGCTGGGGTGAAGTGAGAGTAGCATCCACATATATACACTACCGAATGTAAAACAGTTAGCTAGTGGGAAGCAGCAGCATAGCACAGGGAGATCAGCTCGGTGCTTTGTGACCACCTAGAGGGGTGGGATAGGGAGGGTGGGAGGGAAGCTCAAGAGGGAGGGGATGTGGGAACATATGTATGCATATGGCTGATTCACTTTGGTGTACAACAGAAACTGACACAGTACTGTGAAGCAATTATACTCCAATAAAGATCTATTTTTTAAAAAAGCCTCAAATTTCCACTTGAACTTGCTCCAAATTTGTTTCCCATTTCCCTTTCTGGCAACAATGACCTACCTAGCATGTGTTACGTTTTGTGTAATAATTACAGAAGTTCTGGGTGAACTCCAAAATTCATGGGCTGTCATCACCTCAAGTAACACAGAAAAAATATCTGTATCTTAGTCAAGAAAACTAACAGAAAAGAAAGTGTTGTAATAGTCCCAATGAGATACTCTCAAAACTATTGCTTTTATTTTTTCTCTGTGTAATTCTGCATGAAACACATCAAAGGTCTTTCCCCCTTTTCCCTATTCTTGGTATAAGGAAAATAAATCCAAAGATATAAAGCAATCTTGAAATTACACTGCTATTATTAACAGTTAATAATAATAATCTTACATTTATGTTCTGCTTCATATCTCTTATGCGTGATATTGGCAAGTTGAACTCAGATATTATGACCACTCCTTTTTAGAGTAGAAAAAACTAAGAACCAGAGAGATAACCTATCCTCAGATGAACACAATGGGACTAAAACACCTGTCTCCAGCCTCCTCAGTAAACAGTCCTGTATCCTAAAGCTGTAGGTGTTCACAATGGCATCATTTGATAAGCCTATGAAAGTAAAGTTGTTTAGCATTTGAAATATAAATAGGATGTAGACATTATCCAAGGTGATGGTGTGAAAGTGAAATAACTCGGCTAGTCCTAAAGGGATAAGTTACACTAATATCAATGAAATGCTATCATGACAATATCCTTAAAACAAGTTCTCCACAGCTCAAACACTTAGGCAACTCTCCTCAAGTGACCAGGTGGGATGCCACCAGAATAATCAGACCAGCATAATGCACCAAGACCCACCCTGTACCCAAAGGCGACCTAATGATTAGGACACCAGAACCCAGGGGCCCCTGGACCACCAACACCCACTCCTCTCTCCCCGTTCCACCTCCTGAAGCACATCATCACTCCCTCATCTTTGTCCCTCCCAGTACTTTCCAAGAGCACGACCACCAGAATCACTATGGATGCTACCTAGAACATTTGCTGGGGATATTTCAGCTCAAGGGAAATGCAAGGCCAGAAAAAACAGAGACATGTTCCAAATCTCTGAAGAGTTTTGTTTATGAGTCAGGCTACCATCTGCTCAATAACCCAGGCTGTATCAGTGTGGTCAGGAGTTGCAAACCTTCTCTGTAAAGGGCCAGATAATAATATTCTAGGCTTCCTGGTCAAATGTCTATGTGGCCACTACTCAACTCTGCAGTCGTAACATGAAAGTAGCCATCAACAAGTGCCAAACGTGGTTGTGTTCCAGTAAAACTTTACTCACAGAAACAGGTGTTGGTTTGTAGTCTGCCAAGCCCTGAACTTAAGGATAGTTTTTGCTTAACCCTCATTCCCACATCTCAAATGGGCAATTCCTGTGAATTATGGCTGACAGAATTTAGGTAGTTAGCTCGAAGTGTTACCTAGGGATCACCCACTGTCAATCATAGCACCCAACTGAGAATTCCAATAACAACAATATCAACAGGAGCAAAAGAACTAATAGTGTCAAAAACAGCAAGAAGTAATATTAGGTACATTATACCAGGGATTTCTTAAATTTTTCACACACATCATCTCATTTCATTCCCATTAACATCTCTATGAGGGAAGTTCTATTAATTATTCCTATTTCAAAGATGGGGAGACTGAGGCTCCAAGCAGTTAAATGCCCTCCCAACATCATAAAGATATTAAGAGATAAGCCTTAGATTTGAACCATAGTCTATGTAACTTCAAAATTCACACTCTCACACATAATACCCCCCCAAAGCACCAATGCCTTTATCTTAGGAGGAACTAAGACAAACTTGTGAATTAGAGTCATGAGATTAAAATCTGGACCATTAAACCAATCTTTCAGAAGTGGCCTGCTTCACCTCCGCTAAATCTAAAAGCATTCCCCTCTGCAAATAATGACTTTTCTTTTGGCAGTCCAACCTTCCAAGCAACATTTATACCTAGAGGTAATACCTGCAGCTCATAGGTCAACATCTGGTACACTGTGGTTTTAAGGCCCTTGTCCAAGTACCAAAGGTGACAGGCAACAACTCTTACTCCTTCCTGCCCTTTCTTTATCTATTTGCCAAATGCTAAGGAGTGTCTCTAAAGGATCCCAAGTGTTCTTGACATGAGAACCAATATTTCATCACTTTGCTGAAAATAACCACTGATACCATGGAATTTTCAGGAAGATGTTTAAAGTATAGGACTATAAACCATCAATTGATAACTCTCTCATTCTTTTCTTCTCCCTTTACTTTTATTTTTTCCATTACACCTAGCAAGTTACTCCACTGGTTCTTCCAAGCCAGTCTATATCTTTCTGGGGGATTCTTCAAATGACTCTCTTCTCCTGATTCCAGAAAAAAAAAAACCAACTAAAACAGAGGTTGACAAACTATGGCCTGTGGACCCTATCCAACCGGCCGCCAATTTTAGTACAACCTGAAAAGTAAGAATGGTTTCTCTATTTTTAAATGGTTGAGGGAAAAAGAAGTCTAAAATATAAGATTTCCTGACACATTAAAATTAATATAAATTCAAATTTCCTTGTTCATAAATCAATTTTTATCAGAACACAGACAGTTCGTCCAACTACCTATGGCTGCTTTTGCACTACAAGGCAGACTTGAGTAGCTGCAACGGAGACCATATGCCCTGCAAACCCCAAGGTATTTACTACTGGGATCTTTACAGAAGAGCATGCCAACCCGCTGAAGATGAACTAGTAGCCCTTCTACTGAAAGAAACAGTTCCCAAATCCAGACACAATGCATTCCAGAAATACAAAATGGAGACCCATTAAGTCCACCAGAGTTAAGAATATCAACAAATGCTCCATCCCAAAGATGGCACTAATTACGTCCATTCTTAACTAAGTAATGGGAACATTTTTAGGCCCTTCATTCCTTCACTGCCATTTGCAATTGTAGATGCTGATGGGATATAACTTCCAATTTCCCAACAGCATTATTATTCGAAATTGATGAACTGTAAATAGCAGGCCACTTTGTGCCTCTTCCTAACTGATATTAGAGCCACAGCATACAAAACGATATATTTTCTTTGGGTTTCTTGGCAAGAAGCTATATATATGTAATTTCGGCCTTCATCTCCCAATTTCCTTCATTTATCAGAAATGGTGACAAAAAGGCTCTAATTAGATAATTCGAATCACAAGGAATGGGTGTGATGGAAGTCTTCAGAATCACTATCTGTTCCTTGCAAAACAAAACAGATAGACTATTCTCCCTGTAGGGGCAGGAGATTTATCAATAGACAAAAGGATGCAAAAAGCCAATAGATAAGGTGTAATTAAAGATCAGGCCTATAAATTTTACACTGACATGAATTTAACAGGATTTGCAGGTGGAAATTCAGGGTTTAAAACCAGAGTATCATTATGAAAATAATACCTTTCAGTTCTGTATGCAACAACATTGCATAATGCACAGATTTATTATTAAGACTAATACTCCATGCCTCCAAGCACTTTCATACAAAAATTTGAATTATTCAGGGCTACAGTGATTTCCAAAGTGGTCTGTCTTCCTCAAGCATTCCTCCTTAATTAGCTACACTACATTTTCCATGTATTTTGGGGCACCAAAATCTCTTTTAGAAATAACAATCCACCTATCTTATTTTTGATAGTTGTTAGAAGCATAAGCCAGAAAGGCCTGTATATTCTTGCAGATCTTTTTTTTTTTTTTGCCCCTTCAAATGTAAGAAAATTATTTCCAATGTAGCATTCAACATAGTTTTAACAATGCTCTCTCTCTTCACTGGCTCAAAGGCGAAATGTGAAAAAAAAAAAAATTAAACGAACTACAGAAACACAGTAGAGGGCTGAAATACATTCAGCTAACAAGATATGATTTGAAAATAAAGTTGCATTTCTTAGATTAAAGCATAATAGTTCATTTTGATACGTGATGCACTGTAATATTTAGCAGCTGAAGACTAGGCTTATATTTTCTGCTCTCTGAAATCACAGCCACTGGGAAGAGACAAGAAAAGGCCGCGTCTTTTGGAAAATTACAAGTTTGGTACAATAACTCATTAACAAGTAAAGTTCAGAAATAAATGCAAATTGAGGGGAAAACAGCAGGTTGAGAAAACAGGTGGGAGAGATAAATTAAGGTACTTATCACCTTGAGGAAAAACAGGCTTGAATATTTCAACTTTTAGTGAACTACAAAAGGTTTGAACAAACAGAAATCAGGCGTGAAAGTGATTAAAAGTGTGCTTTCGAGTGAATTTAATGGGATGTGAACTGGCCTGTATGATCGCGGTGGGAACCAGTCAACTCACCCGAGTAGGCCCAGTACGGGTCGCCGGAAGCCTTGCGCCTGCGGATCTGCACCGAGCTGCCCTGTCTGTTCTCGTGCAGGGGCCCCATGTAGCCTTCTGTCAACACTGCAAGACAGGAGAGCCGCGGTGAGTCAAAATCATCACCCAGCGGGACACAGGAGGGGTGTCAAACGCACACAGCCCAGTGACCGCCTAGAAGCACAGACCTTGGGTGTAACTGAAGAGAACCTCCTGATTTTACAGAAAAACAAACTACAGGATAACCTAGAGAGATTACCAGGATTATTATTAATACTAATAATAACTTACCATGAGCCTTCTCTCTGTGCCATGAACTCAAGATGCACTAAACACTTTACATACATTATCTTATATAATTCCCAACGAACCACCAGGCAGTAGATACAATGTCTCCATAATGGGTCCATTCAGATAAGCAAACTGACGCTTAGAATAGTTGAGTAACTTAGGCTTGCCCAAGGTCATGCAACTGTAGGCCTAGAACCCACGGTTCTGGTTCCAACTACATGCATAAGCCTATGTCCTAGGTGCACAGGGCCTCTAGCCTTATCTGATCTTCATCGAGCAAGGGGTCATTCCATCTCTTTTACAGATGGAGGAATGAAGGCTCAGAGACACTAAGTAACCAGTCCCAGGTCACACAGCTAAGTATGCAGCAGATCAAGGAACCGAATACAAGCATGCCTGCCACAAATCTCAGGCCTCTGCCATCCAAACACAGCACAGTCTGAGGCCTGGAAGACACCCGATGGTGTGAACCAGTCCTCCACATACTTTGGACCCCAGATAGTCAGTCACCTGTTATATATCTGAAGATATGAAGCTTGAAACCCTCCAAGGCCAGCAATGTTCAGAAAAGAAACACTGCTTAATGATGTATTTCTTTGAAAATGCAGAATGAATCCTATCTACTACCCCAACATGGAGAGCTTCCATCTGCCTGCTACCGTTCAAAGCCCTCCGCTCCCAGCTACTTCATGGATGCAAATTTCTTTTGTGGTGAGCCCACACCTGAATGCACTGATGTGTAAGAAGACAAGTATCACAGGTGCCCAGAATCCAAAATGAATTGGAACTGCGCTTCAAACAATACATCCCAGCTGTCTGTGTTAATATTTAAATGCACCCAAACAAAATCAAGTGTGCCTTTGAAAAGCAAGGAAAATGGTTAGAGGAACTGTATATTCATATTCAGTTTAAGACTAAGATGGCACCAGGAAAGCACAATACATTATTCCAAATTAGTCAGAGTAGTGATAATAATCATCATCTCACCATGATGGCATTAGCTTTGTTGACAACGTGATGGTCATGAAGAAAAATTAGGAAACATGTAAAGTACTTCATGCTTGCACGTTAATTGCAAAGACTGGCTTTAAAAGAAACAACGCTTGAACAAAGCTACTCCACAGAGATGAGCCCTTTAGAGGGATATGGGAAGCTTGTAAAATCCAAACACACCAAAGTAAACCTGGTGTCATCTATGCATGCTCTTTGGTCCTGAATGACAAAGTCAAAACCTAAGTTACTAACCATTTTTAAAGTAAGATGAAGGTTTAGATACATCTGGTCCAATTCATCCTATACTCTTGCAGATGAGCCATTCAGAGCCTCAGGAAGTTGACCATTCTAAGCTTCTACGGATCAAAAATAAAATTTCCCATCTCCTAGTCTCCTAATCTATTTTTTCCTCCACTAAGGCATATGAAATCAACAATTGCTCGGCTTCCTTCTGTTCACAGTAACTTGTGTTACCTTCATAATGATCCTATGAGGCTGGTATTTTTCACTCCATTTTACAGACAAGGAAACTGAGGCTCAACCACATACCCACTAAAAATTTCCTAATTGTTCGACTGATTTATTTTCTATGCATATGCGAAACATCTTATGTACCTGTCTTCTATGCTTCTTAGAGCTAATTCACTCTGAATAATCACTCACAAATAATCCTTCCTCCCTGTATGAAGACAATGAGTAAAAAAACCGTGTCCCCATTCCCACACATACCACTGGGGCCAGGGACACAGTTTACAGTGATTCACTGGCTTAAGTCAAACAAGGCCCATCCTTGGACCTGGCAAGGATGGGAGCAACATGACGTGGTTGTCCAATCCATGACTCGTGACCTAGCAGGTGGAGTGGGATGTGATGATTACCAAAATAGAGACTTGGCAACAAAATTCCACTATGTTATCAGGCATTTAAAAAGCACTACACACCCAGAGCTGAATAAGGTGCTCTGCTCATAGTAGCTGCTGTTGTCCTTATACCAATCTTATGAGGCTGGTATGTTTAGCCCCAGTGATACATATGTTTGGGAATGGAGACACCAGCCAATCAGAGAGATCCTTCTCTCTCTTGCTGAAGGTGTTATGACATGAGCTGGAAGCTTCAAGGGGATGGTTGAGGGTCAAGCAGGGGATCAGTAGAGGCGCTCAAAAATGGAACCAAGCAGGACTTCCGTGGTGGTCTAGTGGGAAAGAATCCGCCTTACAATGCGGGGGATGCGGGTTCGATCGCTGGTCGACTAGCTGATCGCTGGTCGTGGGACTAGGATCCCACATGCCGCAGGGCAAGCAACTGAGCCCTTGCGCCACAACTACTGAGCTCACACACCTCAACTAGAGAGAGAAAACCCTCATGCTACAATGAGAGAGAAGCCCACGCACCGCAAGGAAGGATCCTGCATGCCACAACAAAGATGCTGCGCGGGTGCCGCAGCTAAGACCTGACACGACCAAAAATAAATTAAATAAATAATAAATCTTTAAATAAAACAAAAAAAATGGAACCAAGCCAGAGAAAGCAAAATCTATGGATCAGTTCTGTTGACAAAATTGAAGCTCAGGATAAAGCCAATTTGAAACCAACCCCCTGGAAGGCTTTATAGTCACTTACCAAAGCTCACTTTTCCCCCAGTGACACTCATGTGACCTTGGTGACCTTCAAAGAAGTCACTTCAACACCTAATCATCAATTTTTCCATGCAGAAAAGGCCATTGTTGGACTAGAGCTCTGACTCTCAACCCTGGCTGATTTAAAAACAAAACAAAAAACAAAACAAACAAAAACCCTATGCCCTGGGCCCTACCTCCAGAGATTCCACTTTAATTGGTCTGGGGTGGGACCAAGATATCAGCCCTTAATTTAAAATGTTCTCCAGGTGATTCTATTTTGCAGCCAGAGATAAGAACCACCGGATTAGCAGGCAAGATGGCGGAAGAGTAAGACGCGGAGATCACCTTCCTCCTCACAGATACATCAGAAATACAGCTACACGTGGAACTTCTCCTATAGAACACCCACCGAACGCTGGCAGAAGACCTCAGACCTCACAAAAGGCAAGAAACCCCCCACGTACCTGGCTGTGTGGATTAAAGGCCCTTGGCGCTCAGGACACTGGTCCACAAGAGACCTCCCAGTTCCACGCAATATCAAACGGTGAAAATCTCCCAGAGACCTCCATCACAACACCAAGACCCAGCTCCACTCAAGGTCCAGCAACGAACAGTGCTGGACACCCTATCCCCAACAAAGAGCAAGACAGGTCTACAGCTCCATCCATTAGCAGAGAGGCTGCCTAAAATCATAACAAGGCTACCAACATCCCCAAACACACCACCAGACGTGGACCTGCCCACCAGAAAGACAAGATCAACCCTCATCCACCAGAACAGAGGCACTAGTCCCCCCAACCAAGAAACCTACCCAACCCATTGAACCAACCTTAGCCACTGGGGACAGCCACCAAAACCAACGGGAACTACGAACCTGCAGCCTGCAAAAAGGAGACCCCAAACACAATAAGATAAGCAAAATGAGAAGACAGAAAAACACACAGCAGATGAAGGAGCAAGATAAAATCACACCAGACCTAACAAATGAAGAGGAAATAGGCAGTCTACCTGAAAAAGAAATCAGAATAATGATAGTAAAGATGATTCAAAATCTTGGAAATAGAATAGACAAATTGCAAGAAACAGTTAACAAGGACCTAGAAGAAATAAAGAGGAAGCAAGCAACGATGAGCAACACAATAAATGAAATGAAAAATACTCTAGATGGGCTCAGTAGCAGAATAACTGAGGCAGAAGGACAGATAAGTGACCTGGAAGATAAAATAGTGGAAATAACTACTGCAGAGCAGAAAAAAGAAAAAAGAATGAAAAGAACTGACGACAGTCTCAGAGACCTCTGGGACAACATTAAACGCACCAACATTCGAATTATAGGGGTCCCAGAAGAAGAAGAGAAAAAGAAAGGGACTGAGAAAATATTTGAAGAGATTATAGTTGAAAACTTCCCTAATATAGGAAAGAAAATAGTCAATCAAGTCCAGGAAGCACAGAGAGTCCCATACAGGATAAACCCAAGGAGAAACACGCCAAGACACATAATAATCAAACTGTCAAAAATTAAATACAAAGAAAACATATTAAAAGCAGCAAGGGAAAAACAACAAATAACACACAAAGGAATCCCCATAAGGTTAACATCGGATCTTTCAGCAGAAACTCTCCAAGCCAGAAGGGAGTGGCAGGACATATTTAAAGTGATGAAGGAAAAAAACCTACAACCAAGATTACTCTACCCAGCAAGGATCTCATTCAGATTTGATGGAGAAATTAAAACCTTTACAGACAAGCAAAAGCTGGTCCTAGGGTTAGTCCAACCCATTTTTTTTTTTTCTTTTTTCTTTCTTTTTTTTAATAGATATTTTTCTTCTTAATAATTTTTTATTTTTTTATTTTTCAGTTTAATAACTATATTTTATCCTACTTTATTTTGTCTTCT